>NC_086177.1:65050000-65385000 GCF_023053635.1 Elgaria multicarinata webbii
ACAGAAAGAAAGAAGACCCCTCAACAACTGGCTACCTTTAAAAAGATATGTGGAAACCCTGCCCCGCTCCCCAAAGTGAAACTTCTCCAAAATTCTTACCTCCCAGCCTCTTTTGCCTGAGTTACATTTTCCCCCACCCCCCATGAAATGCCGAAAATGGAATGATCAACATTTTTGGCACAGCACTTAATTTGAAGATTCCTATCATGCCCCCTCAGATTTCTTTTCTTCAGCCTCAACACACCTAGTTTTTTTTAACCTTTCCTCATAGGACTTGTTTTCTATATTCCTGTCCATCTTCATTGCCCTCTTCTGAAGGTATTCCAAGTGGCCCGCATCCTTCCAACTTGTCTACAGCTTTCTGAGCCGCACCCAGAACTAGTACAGTACAGTGTCAACATGAGAGAGTTGAAATGAAGGAGGAGATATGAGTGAACATTAACTTACCCAACAGGTCAATTCTTATGAGTAGTGTAATATTGGAGAACCTTTCTCGCAGAAGATGCACCATCCATCAACATGGATTTCTGCATCCCCAACATACCCCCTTGCATGTAGAAGTGTATTTTCCAAGGGTAAGTGAGATGTTAGGGAGGGATTTGGAAATATTGTTTGAACAATATTCAGATATTAGCTTAGGGCCTATATTTCCCTTGCTACCATGCATACAATGGGTGATTAAGAATATAAAATACAATTCACCAAACTTGCTTGTTGTCTACTGTCCCTCTGTCTAATTTCCTCGGCATCCTAATTATTCAACTGCTATTTATACATCCCTCAGCAGCCTGCTGTGTTTCTAGTAATTTTTCTCTATTCTGGAAAAGTGCAGCTACATAAAGGTACTACAATTTATGTTTTGAAAAAGAAAACCAAGAAAGCCCCTTGCTGTGTGAAGTTGTAAAATAACACCTATTCATCAATGTCAACTTTCTTTGTTTTCCAAGGCAATCACCACTGGAGTGTGTATTTGTAAGCAGTGTTTAAAAGCCCTTTGATACCACTGCTACTTAGACAGACAGACAGATACAACTGCCTTACACTAACTTAGAATTATAATATTTTGGAGTGGCTAGGAATTCTGAGGCACAAGAAGATAAGGTGTATGGATGTGCTGACCCTAGTCGTAACCATTTTGGTTCACAGATAGCAACCAGTTTAGGATGTGTAAAAAAATACTTGTTGTTGATAGCAATGGGCAACACAGGAGACTTAATCTTATTCCTCTCCCACTTTCCTATCAGTCATAGTCCATGGACAGTCTGTGTAACTGGGAGTGTAAATATTTTATACTCATCCACTCATGCATACATATGTGCATAAGCAAAAACTAACAGTTTTAGAAGAGTTATTTCAAAATATTCCTAGCTTGTTCTGGTTCATTGTTGCTACCCAGACACCAAAAACAATACAAACAAAAGCAAAAAGCAAAAGGGAAGATATTATCTGAGAAATATCACATACATAAAAAGGAGGGGAAATGTTATATTATTATTATTATTACAACATTTTATATTATTTATATACCTCCCTTCATTCCAAGGGAACCCAGGAAGGTAAACAACATAATAAAAATGCATCATTTATACATAATGAAAAACATCATATTGGATAAGACTGCATGTTAAGTGACCCTTGAGTGATTGAGCAGATATAGCATTTCAGTATTTTATTGCATGCATCTGCTGACTTGCATCTGATGAGGATAGAACTACCAGCAGGCATATTTCATTCGCAGAACTCTCTCTCCCCCAGCGTATATGTATAGTGTGCCTCTAATACAGGGTAATATAAGCCATGATAGCTCTTGGAAAGGCACCTGTGACTGTAATTCGCTGTCTGCTATAGAGAAATAATTTGTGGTGGTTAGGGATGATTCAGAAGTTCATTAGGCATGCATTTCGACTAGGCACTTTGGCAGATCTTGACATATGCTGTGAATACTGAACTACCCAGCTGAAATGATGTAGCACATTTGTTTCATTTTATTTCACATCGCTGATACCATTTCTTTTTCTCAACCACCTGGTAGCAGTAGGCTGTGCTGAGACAGAACTCCCTTGCCCTGAAAAAGGTCAAATGAGTCCTCCCCCTGTCTCCTCAGGTTCCTAATCTTTTCTCAAGAAAGCTCAGCTGGGGTGGGGTGGGGGACTGATGGAAATCAACTCTGTTCCAGAAATCATTTTGAAAGTTTGAGCTGCCTGTAATAGAGCAGTGGTGGTAGTGGGAAATGGCGTGTGTGGTTATACGTGTAATATTGTGGAGGTAATGTGCAATAAAGTGAAGGCTATTTACTTTGTACAATGTTAACTAGGGATGTACAGATTTTGTTAAATGCATTCTGTCTGCATTTTGTGGATTGTCAAGCATCTTTCGTTCCACTTGCACACTTTTGGGGGGATATATGAAAATTTCATTCTACCATGCAAGTGCTTGACCCATGGGCCCATGAACATACCATGGATATCCGACTGGGTCCAGGGAGTGGACATGGGAGAGTCCATCCGACCCCCAGACCCAGTCAGGCACCCATGACATCCCTAATGATTGCACAAGTCTTGCTAAGGTACCTTCGCAAGAGAGGTTTTGTCTCCTTTGGAATTACTGGTCTATAATGAAGTTGTGTCCCAAAACATTTCATAAAGTTATCCAGAGAAAGTTTGATTCAAGAAAGAAATCCAGTTGGTCCACAGGTAACATTTCTGATCCTCCAGGCAAGAGGTGATGAAGCTCAGGCCTGTGGGCTGGACTGGCTCTGCCTGGGATCCCAAACCAGGCTTCTAGGTTTACCCAGAAGGCCTTGCTGCCTTCCAGTGGCCTCATTTACCCCCTTTCTCCTGACTGCTGATAATTTGGTGGTTTCTCAGCTCACCCCACTCGCCACAGTTCTAAAAGTTGAAATGCCTCCTCTAAGGGTTAGTTAGCTAGTGCCAGCAAGAGCTTTAAGCTAAAATATGCTGGTAGCTTTGCCCAACATTCTTTTGTCTTTGTTGGAATGCCCCCCACCCCCGGGGGGGGGGGGCTTTTCCAAAATTGAATTTGGCTCTTGGGCTGAAATCTGTTTACAGCTCCGTTCCAAACCAAGGTCTGGCAGATCAGAAATCTGCTACAGGGTTGCATAGTCCCTTCCTTTTGCTGTATGCTTAAATTTAGTCAGCTCAAAATCATGGCTTGAAGATGGTTTTCAATTATGCTTTGAAGGGAAGATCTCATTTGTTTCATTTTTTGTTAGTTATTAACCCTAAAATAAAGGATGCACTAACTAGGAATTAGCTGTTAGTCCATCCAAAACCTTTTAGAAAAACCACATCTCTGATAGATGCTATTGCCTTTGTTGACTACAAGTGCTCTGTCTATTGTTAGCGAGGAGCAACCTGAAACAATTTTGCTATTAATCTGTGTATGGTATCTTAGCATAGAAGAAACTCCATCCTCATGCTGTTGGGCATGAGCTGCTCTTGGCTATTTGTCAAAATAAAAGTTAGTACATTCCAAACACACACTAGTGGAAATCTGGAAGAAACATGAAATGTTTCTTCAGAATTTCAGACTAATTCGTCCTATTTTTAGTTCAAAGCACAAGTAAGTTAATTACATTTTTTTAAAATTGTTTGAAATGCAAGCTTAATTATGAGTTATCAAGTGCTTTGGGGGTGGGGAAGTACACTGATGTGCTTAATAGCTTAGTCTGTGCCATTCTCACCCTTGGATTGGATATGATTTTTTAAAAACACTGTATTGCTGTCTACAGCTCTATTTCTGAACAGAACTAAAAATAAGACATAGTAGTTAGCCTTTCAAACTTTCATTTCTTCTTGGAATATGGTTATGATTCAAACTTCAATTTGAAAATGCCCCAGTGAGTTCTTAACTTAATTCTTTGCAGTTTGCATGCTCATCATTCCTCACTTGTTTATGGGTGCTTTAGATGATGTCATGAACTTCCAGCTTTGCTTATGTTTTTAAAGAGCACTTTTGCAAGGAATTTTGGAGTGGGGAAAATGCAGGGTATGTGTGACTTCCTGAAACAAAGCCATTTAATACCATTGTTCCACTGTACCATAGTGCCACCAAGAGGTTATGTAGCAGAAAGTATGGAAAGGCAGGAAAGGAAACATTCTTTATGTAGAAATCTGATCTTAATCCTGCAGCAAAACCAGAAGTAAATACTGTGGGTCAACAGCCTTGTATAGAAAAGCTTTAGTAGCAGTAGGCACAGCTGACACATCAGATAAAGATGATAACAGGCATTCAATCCCCAACTGCTATGTGAAATTCTAGGAGCAATGCTGGTTCCAAACATAACAAGCTGCAAACCAGATCCTTTCAGGAATGCATGGCCTGATTGAGAACAGGCATTTCCCCTGCTAAACTGTCTGATGTATCCCCCACCCCCACATCATTTCCAATTCTGGCTAATCTGGTTTTAGTAGGGTGACCCTATGAAAAGGAGGACAGGGCTCCTGTATCTTTAATAGTTGTATTGAAAAGGAAATTTCAGCAGGTGCCATTTGTAAATATGGGGAACCTGGTGAAATTTCCTCTTCATCACAACAGTTAAAGCTGCAGGTGCCCTGCCCTCTTTTAAATCTGGTCACTCTAGTATAGCTCCTGCACCTTTAACTGTTGTGATGGAGAGGGAATTTCACCAGGTTCCCCATATATACAAATGACACCTGCTGAAATTCCCTTTTCTATGCAACTGCTAAAGATACAGGAGCCCTGTCCTCCTTTTCATATGGTCACCCTAGTTTTAGTTTAGGTTGTTTCACCCTCATCCAACATCACTGATTTCAGTTGTACATTGAGGGGGGCCACCATTTCACCTGTGCAGCAAGGCAGTGTAATAGAACTGTGACCTGAGGAAACCTCTCTTTCACCGTGGTTGTAATTTTCTGTGTAATACTGAAGATCTCTACCACAGTGAATTATACTGTTGAGAGCCAGTGTAATGTAATGATTGAGAGTGCAATGTGTGGGTTTCTGGTTCAAACCTCAGCTCAACCTTGATTAGGTGGCCTTTTGTAAGCCATCATCTCTGTCTCAGCATCTCAGCTGCAATAGGGGGATAATAGCACTGTTATACCTTACATGATTGTTGTGAAGATTACTGGTAGATAAAATTGAGATGGCCCTTTGAACACTAAAATGGTGTGACATCAGTGCTGCTACTCATACAGTATTTGGTGTCAAGACATTTATTTATTTGATATATATCCTGCCCTTTCTCATCATGAATACAGGGTGGCTAACAACACAATACACCACATAGACAACTTTAAAATCGTGACTATAAAATCATAAATATGCAATAAAATACAATAAAACCATAAACAGATAGATTATAATTCATTAGTTAGGATGAGCAATATATACGAGAGGTGTACACTAGCCACAACATTTGACTTGGGCCCTGATTTGGCACATTTGAATAATGCCTCCGTTCTGCTTGGACTGATTCAGAGGCTATTATTATTATTATTATTATTATTATTATTATTATTATTATTATTATTTATTTATATAGCACCATCAATGTACATGGTGCTGTACAGATAACACAGTAAATAGCAAGACCCTGCCGCATAGGCTTACAATCTAATAAGTTAGCCCGAGTTGAGATTCAGAAATCCAAGGTTTCATGCCTCCCACTGTCTGTTGTGAGAAATCAAAACATGGCTGTAATTTGTGTCTTTTCCTGTTTGTTAGAAGTGAAGATTGTTTCCAGGCATAGTAGCCCCTTACATGACGCCTGCCAAATTTCAGAAAAATACGTGCAGTGGTTTATGTGCTACACACCATTATATTTTGATATTTTTTAAGGGAAGTGTTGATTTTTTTTAATTTCTTAACAGAGTTGGATATTATTGCAGGGGTACTTGCATCTTCAGAGGGGAGTAAGTGGGCCAAGTTTCAGATGAGGGCTTAGGGATTTTTGTACAAGAACAGCCTCTACATTTTGGTGGTATCCTCCCATCCCCTATGTTCCTTGTGAAAAAGATAGATCACATAGAGGTGGTCTCAGATAGTAAAACTGCAAAAATTTCAGAAGGGAGAAATAAGTCCTTTATATGGAAGGGGTCCCAATATATTGGGGGGGAGAGGTGAGTCTTTTCCCTTTCCCTCCCTCTTGTGTGTGTGTGTGTGTTTCGGGCAGGGGATTTCTCTGGAAATCACCAAGATGTCTCCAGGCAAGAAACTTGTAAAGTTTCAAAGGAAAGGTGGAGAGGCCAGAGAGTAATTAGTGTCAAGCAGTCTGAGGCATTTTTTCATAGTAAAGCCTGCTAAGATTGGAAGAATGGTCATCTTATGGTCCCTTCCTTGCCCTCATCCAAAACACAGTGATTGGACAGCCTCTGGCAAAATGTGCCCTATAATTAGAAGCTGGGCCTTTCAGCTGGACCTTTCAACCCCACACTCCCCTTTTCATCAGTGTTTAAAGAAACAAAAGCAAAATACACTATTTGGGGAGGGACCCTGCCTGCCTTTCTGAAGCACCAGAAGTGGTCCAATGGGGCCCAATTCAGCTCAGGCTTCAGGCAAATCTGATGCCCATCCCTAGTATATTTCTTATATCAAAACTTTAATTTAAATCTACCACCTTAAAACACAGCCATACACTTTCTGACCAGCCCTAGAGCAAATCCAGAAACAGTTCCATTGGCTTTCTTTGTAGTTTTTACCTGCCTTCCTCTTTCCAGTTCCTTGGCAAGTTTTTTCTTCCATGCCATTCCTTTGACTTCGGGCATGTCTACACCAGTATTTATCCTGGTAATCATCCCTGGATCATCCCTGTGCATGACACATGGGATCCCAAGCCGATCCCTGTGATATCTTCAGACACTTTTAGCCTGTTTTTTCCCATAGTCCCGGGATGATCCCAAGGACCGTGGGTGGTGTGGGCATCCATCCCAGCTTCTTCCCTTCTCCCCATAAGTAGCAGGGGTCAGCAGAGGGAAGGAGCCAGGACAGGGGGAGTCCAGGGATATCAGGAGTGGGTCAGGCCTTTTTGTGTGTGTGTACATACTTTTTCACTGGAGCACAAGTGCACTCTAGCTACCGCCTTTTTTATATATATATAAAGGCAGCCGCGATGTCCTGCTTCCTTCCTGGATGTCGTGTGCCATGTGTGAACCCAGGGGGAGGATCTTGTGATCAGCATATCGTGAGATCCTCCCTGCTCCCTCTCCTGGTGTAAACATGCCCTTCATTTCTAATATTCATTGTGACACATTCCTGCTAACTATAGACAATTTTAATAGCAGGCAAATTTGAGTAGATGTTATCCAAAGCAGGCGCTTTATCACCGACCAAGAAATGGTTTAGCTTCCACCATGGAAAAAAAAGGCAATTGGATGTAGCATGACCATTTGTCCCTGATTCTATTAAGACTTGGTTGCTTTGCCTCTACAGCGTGGTGCTAGATGTGTTGTGTTACGATGGATGAATGGGCTCCTCTCTCACATTTGATCTCTTTGCTTTCCCTTTCAGGAATTGGAATTTTCCAATCTCTTTGCAGTCCTGCATTGTATCCACTCATTCTTTGCTGCCAAAGTGGCGTGTTTGGACCCACTCTATGTTGGCAGTCAAGCCACGGCAGCTTCTTCTTCTGCTGCTGCTACCACTGCTGCTGTTGCTACTGTGTCTTCTGGCAGTACCAAATTAAAGTATACGACTTGATAGCTCCCCTTTCTGCACTTGCCACTTTCCGGGAGTATATAAGACAATGTATAAATATTCATCAGACTTGATCCTTGGAGAATAGCAAGCATGAGGATGGATTCAAGAGACAAGAGGCAGTTTTCAGCAGAGTGTAGTCACATGGGATCGTAAATAGGATTGCAGTTTTGCAAGGCATCGGGACCCAATCCCAGCAGAAAACCCAGAAGTGGGTGAATATGAATGATCTGATTGTATTTTGAATGAAGTTGGAAGCAAATGAAACAAAAATCTATGACTGACACATGATGCTACACTTAAGTATTTAATACAACTTTCAAGTCTCTATAAAAACAGAGAACTGTCATTTTCTTGTTTCCTGATGTTTTTATATGACAACGTACTGAGCTCTGGATCTGAAGTAATGTCCTCTTGCTAAACTACAAACGAAACACTGACAAGCAGGAGGCACACAGCGGCTAGCAGCAAGAGACCATGAAAATATGCTACTAGATCTCCATAGAAAAGAAAGCACCTTAAGTACTGTTGCAAATCCATATTTGTGCCCTTTTGACATAGAATCAAGCTCATTCTTGATTTTGCTCTCATCCCATTATTGTAATGAGAAAAGTATAGCCATATTAGGCCAACAGGTGTGTGTGTGTTTTTAAAAAAAGAAATATAAGCATAATAAAGCCATCTGCTGTTGAAGCTTATAATGCTTAAGCCAGTTAGGCCTTGTTCTCACCAAAAGCAGATGAGATGGAAACCCTGTACTACTTCCGAGTGCAGGTGGGGGAAGAGTTCACAAAATTCAATGCTCCTTGCAGCACCTTGCAGACAGAAAACAGGTTGTCTGGGTGAATGGTTGTAGCACAGCCTTCTCCCAGACATTCTTGTTTTCCCTTTGTGGATGTTTTCTATAAGGGAGCATTTTATTGTGGTGCACCTTCACGTGAAGTCTCAAGAGGTAAAGTCTAGACCAACCTTTTCTCAACCTGATGCCTTCCAGATGTTTTGAACTTCAATTCTCCTCAGTCCTAGCCAGCATGGCCAATGGCCAGGAATACTGGGGGTTGTAGGCCAAAACATCTGGATGGAAGTTTGAAGAAGGCAGGTCTAGATACAGGTTCACCATGTTGTCTGCTTTTTATGAGACCTAGGTCATTACTCTGGCGTAGTTCCATTGGGCTAATAGAACTACACAGAATTAGTGGCTGGAGAATCATGGCCTTAAACTCACAAAACTTTTTTTTCCTAGATACAGATTCTTTTTTCTTAGTGAGAATTCAGAACAATTTTAATTATAAGTTAATTGCAAAGCAATGTCAAAACTGAAAAATTGTGTCTTTTTATTATTCACTTTTATGAAGAAATGTCTTTTAATCTACTAGACTTTGTTCTCAAATCCCAAGTATGATATTTTGTTACAGGCACAATAAAGGTTGCACAAGGTTTCATTTTTAAATCTCATTTGCATATTACCAACAGGAAACCAAGAAACAGAACTCATTTACTATTTTGTATTTTAATTAACAGCTGTTAAAAATGACCTTACAAAAAAGCAAGGATTTTTTTCAAGTTAAATGGGACAATCACAGTTTTTGCAGTAAAACCTAGGAAGTTCTGGAAAAGCCCAATATGGAATTCATGTCACCCCAATTTTATGTTATAAAACTAGTCCATTAAGGAGGACCATAAGCCCTTTTTGGATATTTTATGTATGAGGGGAACAGTCTCTGCTCCAATGTGCATACAATTATTTTATCTACTCCATACATTTATAAGGCTCTTTCTCATGGGTTGGATCCAGATTTAAGCTGAAGCAACTGCACTGGGAGAAATGGATGTCCTTGGCCCCTCCTTCTCACAGCATCCCCTCCATCCTACCCAGAGAGTCTGGAAGTTCCTTCCTCTTGCAGAAGGCATGCCCTATACCCAACATAAAGTATCTGGAAAAGCAGGATTACCCAACATGCACAGGTAGTTATAAGCAGAGGGGTCTTTTCAGAGAGTCCAGTACAAGCATGTATCAGGGGAGAGCCCACCATGGTGACACTACCTTCCCATGTGCATTGATTGTACACATGTAAAATGTTGGAAAGGGGTTATATGTGTTACATATCTTTCAAAGAATTACATTTTAAGATGAATGTACAGATGAAACTCAACATTTTGATTATATTCAAAGTTCCAAAGAGCTTTTCTGAACTATATATTTTTCTCAAATAAGCTTAGTCTTTCACTGGTCACAACCCATTGCACAATGAAGTGTGCATAAGCCAGATTCAAATCAATGCAGTTAAGTGTGCCCAACTGTACAGATTGTTCCCAGTTGTCTTAAACATGGAAGTGCACAGGAAGATCTAAGATCTGTAGATGGCACAGTGTGTCTTTAAAAAAAAAAAAAAACTTTCCCCAAATACTGGCTCCTCTCTCTCTCTCTCTCTCTCTCCCCCTCCCGGCCAATCACTTTTCCCCTCTCCCCTTCTTCATGATTGACTGGAAGACACTTCCCTGGAGTGTTATTTTTATTATTTATTATTATTTATTTATTTATATAGCACCATCAATGTACATGGTGCTGTACAGAGTAAAACAGTAAATAGCAAGACCCTGCCACATAGGCTTACATTCTAATAAAATCATAATAAAACAATAAGGAGGGGAAGAGAATGCAAACAGGCACAGGGTAGGGTAAACAGTGTTGTTTAGGAATGAAATTTTAAAACTTAAAATCCCTTGAATAACACACAGGAGCTCTCTGTGTTAATGCACATAATATCCAGGGACAGATATACTATCTGAATGCTTAGAAAAGTCTTTTGATATGGTAAATGATATCTAAATTCACATACATAACATGGGATGGACCAATATCATCTTAAATAGAGGCCTGTAACCCAAAGTTTTCATCTAATATATAAATACAGCACATTGCAGTATGATAATAACTGCTGTTTAACCAAGTGTTCAATTTTTTTGTAGTAATATATCCCATTGTTTCTAGTTATTGTTGGAATTAGTTTGAGGGAAATTGAGGGAAATGAAAACTAAGGTTCCAATTCTTAAAAAGAAATGGAATATTATTATTTTTTGCTTTTGGGGGGTGGTAAGGAATATTCCTATTAGTGAATAAAGCTTGCAACATATGCAGCATTTTCCCAGCTCACAAAAGGTATCATTCTTGCATGAGCTGGGAAAACTTCCAGGGATCAGGGACCATATTCCCCCACCAGGGCCACATACAACAATTTGAGAATTCTATAATACATTCTCTAATATTTTACTATTCAGACTTTATATCAAAGCATCCAAAATACCAATTTCCCCCTCTTCCCCCCACCCACAACACATTAGCCAGGTTTGTACATAAGACAGGATTTTAGTACATGCAGCGCATTCACTCTATTTAGCTCCTCCTACTTGGGTGAGCAGGAAAACAATCCAAAAATGGTTTGTTTAGTATGTTCTCCAAATCCAGCACCCTGTCTTGATGCTCCCAGACAAGCAAGGATTCCTAAATGAAGTACAAACCATGGTTTACAATCCTGTCTTGTAAAATGGAGCAACAAGCTAAGATCCCAGGTTCAGAAAAAAGGCAGCTAAACATTTTTCCCCGTTTATTTAGCTGCTCATGCTAGTGGGAGTGAATGAGCTGCATACACCATTACGAAGTTCATTTATGGTAACCTAGGATTAACTAGAATGCTGGCTTACTATTCCATGTGAACCGCCCAGAGAGCTTCGGCTATTGGGCGGTATAAAAATGTAATAAATAAATAAATGAATAAAGTGAACAAACCATTGTGTTGGATTCACAATGTCAATTAGTGCATCAGATCCATTTTGTGAATCCACTGTATGTTATTTACAATTACAAATTTAGAGTGAAAATTGGATAATTTGGCAAAAAAATAGATCTGAACTGTTGTCAATAGAACAGCAGGTTGAAAACAAAAACTTACCGAATTCAGTAGGAACAGTGATAAGCCAAGTACAGCTCTGAGCATGATTGCTTTTACTTCTCATGTATTTAAGAACAGTTAAACCAATGGCTCACTTTGTGGTTGATGTGAGGATTAACACTCATTATGGGAATTATCATGATTGTGCCTTAAAAATATCAGTCTTCACATCCTACACAATTACAGTAATCCCCATACAATTAATTTTTCATAGCGGCAACCAAGAACACTGTGTAGGTTTTACTTTCTGTATGTTCTAAAGTGTCTCCTTTGTGAAAGCTAAAAGCAAAGATTAGTGAAATTATGTAATAGGCCATGCAATAACATATATTGCAGCTGGGCCTGGTGTATATTTAGGAGGTGACTCATGTACAATATTTCTTGCACAATAGTCACTACCCTGTGGTAGCTTGCTTGCCTGACTTGTAAGGCATTGATAGAACTGCCTCCATTTGTACCTATCTATGATAGCCAAGTATCCCATTATTATTATTATTATTATTATTATTATTATTATTTCCCATTATTATTATTTTAAACCAATCATTGTTTGGTTTACAAACTACTATAAAACACCTATTCATCTATTGCAAAATGCTATAGGAAATACTATAGGAAAGCCCTGAGCATCTCCATGCTCTAGGACTTTGGTCTTCGGTTGGTGAGTTGCACTTCGTCTTAACTGTGAGTTGCAGCTGTGACATCACCACCCTGTGTATATGTGGTGGGATGGGTGTGCATATTTAAAAAACCACAGATAGAAAGAAGGTAACAAGGGAGAAGACCTTTTTGGAGGTAGCCCCTGACTGAGGAATGTTCTCCCCAGTGAGATCCGCCTGACACCAACATTGTCATTTTTCTGGCAACAGCTTAAGATGTTCCACTATTCCTAAACATTTGACAGCGTATGATGGGCTTCCTAATTTATTTGCTTTATCAGGCTGTGGTAGTGTATTGTTAACTGTTTTAGCTGTTATTAATGTTGTTATGTTTTCATTTTTGTTTTTGTTTTTAAAGAAAGGCATCTAAGAATTTTTAAGAATATACTAATAGTTACTAATACTATTATCTCCTCTCCCTATATGTATCCTTTAAAAGGAAAGACATGTCACATGAATGCTAGGGAACAGATAGGAATTCTTGACCTCACCCCAGCAGATGGCCTGCTGCTGATTTACCCGTAGACATCCAGCTACTAACATAGTCGTTTGCAATCCAGATCTACACTACTGCTTTAAAGCACTTTATAACAGTTTTGAAAACGGTATCTGGAGTGTGTCCTGGGTCCCAACAGTTGTCAAAATGGTTATAAAGTGTTTTAAAGCAGTAGTGTAGATCCTGCCCAGAAGCTTGTGAGTAAAAGTCCAGTGATTGGGACATCCAGTTGTCCAAAACCGTTAACCCATGGTTGTGTGGCACAGAACCAGCAGCATGTCTGATGCTGAGCACTGCACCACTTGCCAGTAGTCGTGGGACGGGCCCCTTTTGTGCAGTAGTCAAGCCAGTAATCATGTTCAATACCAGAACTGTCTTCTGACTCCTCTCTGTGCCAGCAGTCAACTTTTGAAGTTCTATTGTAAAGGACTATAATTTACTCTTGGGGTATTCTGTCCAGTTAAAAATCCTGTGAACTAGGAGAGCACCTTGCAGGGAAAGAACGGAAGGGAGTCGTCATCCCAGGGCATTTGAACACTCCAGGGATGTGTTCTAAGGACTTCCTTGTATATGGATAACCTTGTGCATGCATTTAAAGGCTGACACAAATCATGTTTGATGTAGCAACAAATATTGGCTCTAGTTTCTGTGGGAAATAATTGGTGTTGTTTTTAATTGATGATTCTTAGAAAACGAAACCCTATTCAAAATTAATGTAGATTTCTTCAGACCTACCATCTTTTTGTTGTGAAGGGGGAAATGCTTTTATCCCTTTGGATTCCAGATACAGGGGCATGAACTCCAGTGTGAACACAGCTACCCTATAAGAGAGGCTACATTTATGTCAGTGGAAGACACTGATCTCTCTGTGTACGTAAGTTTCTATGTATCTGCTTCTGTCCTTTTGATATGAATGGAGCAGTCAAACCATCCATCACAGAACATATTGTGATCTTGGTTGAATCGCCAATGTTGGGCAGGTTTACCTTACTGAATTCTGTTGGACTTGCATACACATACATTAGCGCAGGATTTCAGCCAGAGCATGCATCGAAAAAAATTGAGCAATAGATGGCCTAAAGTTGCCATGCTTACAATGCCTTTTAAAAACATGTTTAATTTCAAGGGTTGAGCTACTTCCTAATGTTACAAACATATAATCTAACAACAGCTTTCTTCAAACGATAGTAATAAGCCCTCAGACACTACTGAACAAAACGAAGGTCAAATTTATTTCTATATTTTATCATATATTTTACACTTGCTTTATGATATAAATCTCTAAGTAAAACATGTATATATTGGTTGTGAAAAAATGACTATTTTTTCAGCAGATGCACTACCTTGACAGAGAATAATAAAATCATCTCAGCTGTGTTTTCCCCTTACCTTAAAATTGTCTGATTTTTGGCTTATTCTCATTGCTTTGTGCGTTGGTAATGTCTCATGAGTTTTAATTTGTAGTTGGGGAAAATGGCAGAGCAAATGTAATATAAAGTATTATATATTTTATAAATACTGAAGTTTAAAAGACCAGTTCAAACAATCTAAATATTTATTTCATTTTTAATTACGTTTGTGACTGTTAGTAGTGTTTTGTGACTCACAAGCCATTTAGTTGTCTGAGCTCATTAATGTACCACTAATAAAACCCTTCCTTCTGTTTGGTTTCCTTGATTTGTAATCAAACATACATGAAAACAGAAAATAAAATGATTTTTTTAAACTGCTTCTTTTGCATCTGGGTATATAATGTGGTGTGTGTGCATGTACTGCAAAAGAAAAGCTGAGTCTGATCCTGTGTGTATGTATGCTATAAGTCCCTAAATCTGGACTGCCCTGTCTTCCTGTCTCCTGTTCACCAAACCTAAAGGAGAACTATCAGAGCACCACCTTAGTCTGAAGACGTTGGGCACCCATCCCTACCTGGAGAAGGGAAGGGCCTTGAATGTGATGACTGGTGATGGGTGGACAAAAGGTTCATACATAGTAATAGTGATCTCAGTTCTCCTTAAGTAGCCAAAACAGAACCACCATA
Organism: Elgaria multicarinata webbii; assembly: GCF_023053635.1. Taxonomy (NCBI): domain Eukaryota; kingdom Metazoa; phylum Chordata; class Lepidosauria; order Squamata; family Anguidae; genus Elgaria; species Elgaria multicarinata. Next base: position 65,064,821 of record NC_086177.1, read on the forward strand.
CACAAGATGGTGAGCATGCCTGGATGAACCCCAAGATTTGCAGAAGTATCAAACATCTGGTGGGGAAAATCTAAGGGAGAGATACCTCCCTGCCCCAATCCCAATCAAGTCTGAACATGCTCAGTGGCCACAGGATGATGAGTGGTGGTTGGAGGAAAAACCAACACTGAAAAATGGGTTGGGTAGGGAGGGGCAATAGGATGGAGTGGTTCGAATCCTGAGCAAGAACACTGTTGCAGATCCTTCTTGTGTGCTTCTGCAAGCAATGCATAATTTATGGAATTCTCTACCAGAAGATTGTGACTTGCCACCAGCTTTAATGACAATGCAGCAACTCCATGAAGGATTGGTTTCTCAATGGATATGACTTAGAAGTGGAAGCTCCATTTAAAAAGGTGATGAACTGAGGACAAATCATAAGGGGAGGTCATGACCGTCATATCTTGTATTTGCCCTTCCATTGGAGGTCTGACCCTACCATTAGGCAGAATGAGGTGGTCATCTGCTGGTATGGTGTTGAAGGGCACAGCTGTATGTGCTCCCTCCTTGTCTAGCTTTCTTTACTTAGGAACACTGTCGACAGACAGTGTTGAAGAAAGATTCAGCTACTAGTCTGGTCAGCTTCTGTACAAGTGTGCATTGTGACAGGATGGGGAGGGAACACCACCTTGTCTTTCATCTTAGGCAGCAAATCATCTTTGGATGGCCTTCTCCAGAGGTTCTCCACTGGACCATGTTGGAAACAAAAAAACTGATTATATGGACTTTGGTCTGGTCCAGCAAAGCAAAAGATTTTTTCTTTTCTTTTTAACTTTTACAAGCACCCACCCACTTGGAAACTTAGAACTATATGTGGGGTTCACCCCTTAAGAATAATCCATATGTCATCTTTTATTAGTGTGAGAATCTGTGAGCTTGTCTCACACAGTTCTCCTTTAAAGATGTTACTTGAATAGCTTAGGCTCCAAACACGCCATATAGCAACTCCCATGCTACAATGGATGAGTCTGGCCCCGGTCAGCATTAATCTCAAGGTTTTGCTCTGTAGCACAATTGACTGCAAAGTCAGCTTTTTCTCCAGATAATGCCTAGTGCTGAGTGAATAGATACCACATAATCATTTGTCCAGATATGAGAGAGAGAGAGAGAGAGAGAGAGAGGGAGGGAGGGAGGGAGGAAATAAAGAGCCAGGACATTGTAGGCCTGCACTCTGCTTGAACAGAGAGAAATAACAATAGTTTGACAACAAGCTTGCCTTTTGACATTTCAAAATGTGTTGTGGAGTTTAATATGACTTGTTTGGCAACTACAGGTCAGTGTCTTTGCCAGTCCTACCTGGTGGTGCCAGGGACTGAACCTTGAACCTTTTGTGTTCAAAGCAGGTGCTTTGCCACTGAGCTGTGACCCTTCCCTGGTCAACATATTAGCTTTTAGGGATACAAAACATGTGAGGTAAATGTTAGGAAAATTTTCCTCACTTCTTCTCCACTATATCGGCTGCCACTTTTAGGGGATGAGGAACTTGTGGGGTGAGGGCCACATACAACACATTTTATGTCATGACTCATTACCAGTGACAGAGGGTGACAGATTCCTGTTTTTGGCAACACAGCTTCTGACATGTCTTTCTGCAGCCTGCGTATAATGGGGATAATACTGAGGATGAAAATGAATTCTCTCAGCTTTCTTTGGGGTTTTGCTCTATCACATTTTTAATGTATTATTGGAAGATTTTGCCAGATCACTTTCTTTAAAATCCTGGCAAATAGTTTCATAATTTTGTCAATGTGGCAGTTATTTAACATTCCATTTAGTATACAGCTAGCATGAATCTTCAGGATAAGAGTTCTTTCTAAAGAGATCAAAGCAAGGATAATTGTTTAATTATCCATGATGATTTGTACTGAGACTATACATGCTACCAATGCCACACTGTGGAAAATCTAGTTCTATGAACAAAAACATTATATGTAAACCATAGAGATGAGTCTTACGCTGTGTACAGATGATTATTTCAGAGGACCAATGGTAACAATTTCCATTTATTACTGTGACCCTCACCCTGATCTTACACGGCTAGCTTGACAATTGTGAAAGCATTATTGGAGAAACTTCACTGGAGAGAAAACATGTTGGTTCCCTTTTCTAATTCTTACCAACTCACCACCCCAATTTCCTAAAAATTGATACTACTGAAATTAATTAGACCAGATTATAAGTATTCTCTGATCTATTAAATTTCACAATTAAAGTTAATGTTTTTAAGGGGGGATTTCAATGATAGGATATAAGAAGAAATAGCCTTGTGCTTGTGAGCTCTCATGGATTGTGGATAGTACCAGTACTTTCATATATATATATATATATATATATATATATATATATATATATCCCTACAGCTGTATTTCTTTATTTACACCTGGCAAATAATTTCAAAAACTCAATGCTTTGTTTCACAGTTTTGGGGAGGAGGTGTTTCCCCTCCATCACAAAGATCCTTGTAAATTATGCAACTTCCAATTGAAAAATATGTGTTTGGCTTTCCTGATGTTGCTTTATATCATTAGGCCTATCTATTGATCTGTACTAATTGTTGGTCTTTTCCATTCCTATTAGATTTTCCATCTATTCAGTTTTGGATTTTTGCTGTTAGGATGCTCTCTCCAAAGGAATATCATTAAGTTCTCAGCATATTAAAATGGATGGGGTTCTTCCTACAGTTATGGCTGTTAGAGATGTCTGATGTACAATGATGCATCAACTCCATTTTGATCTATTTTATCATGCTATCCTGGCTCTATGGGGAAATCCAGATTTAAAAACAGGCATGAAAATGTTTTTGTGGTGGACTTGGATGGACAAGTTGATTTTTACCTTGGATCAATTTGATGAGTTTTTGCCTTTTTCAGCTTTGAGTGCCAAATTTGATTTACTTGCTATGGCTAAATGGAAATACTTGTTAGAATTTAGATTTCCATGGCTTTTATAGTTTCAGAGTCTCCTTTGCTATTGGAAACACTTATTGAGGCTCATCAGTTATATTGACCCATGATACATCTTTATAAATACTTATTGTTGGTAAATAAATATGATACACAGGGACTTAAGCAGGAATGGAATAAGGAACTGGGTTATCCCATTTTTTTCCAGTCAATGGATCACCACTGAAGCATCTATGTATCTCAGGTTATGTCTTATTCAGCAAAAACTCTTGTTCTGTGCCCATTGGACACCATACCATCTCTTCAATAAGGGTATGTCTAAGCTGGCTAATGGCTGGAACTGTAATACTGCTAATACTTCTCTTAATATATGTTTTGGCAATGCCCAATAGTTTCCTGTGTTGGCGAGGAAGTTATTATAAGGATAAACTTTGAAGTGGAACACTCTTTAATAGTCCTGATGTACATGTTCTTTTAAATTCATCTACTTGCTTCCTGGAAGTTAATGCATGGTCAGAGTTGAGCTTCTGTTATTTTAGTTGAGCTTCTATTATTGTGCTTTTGAATAAGCTCCATGCATTTTCCATGGCTTTAACTCTCTTGATTTCCCCCTTTCAACTTTATTTTCTGGTTTTGTTTTGCTTTGTTCTGTTGAAATTTACAATTAAAAATTAATGCAAAAACACACAACAAAATCTAAAATAATAAATTAGAGCACTGAAAAAAAATCAAAGCTTTTTCAGCATTAGTATGGGAAAGTATGTTGTTCATCACGGGGTCTGTGCAATAGATATTTATGGCAGGCCTAATAAAATGTTCATGTACCTCATGTGTATAGGGCATCCTTCCCCAACCTGGTGCTCTCCAGATGTTTTGTACTTCAACTCCTATCATCCCCCACCAGCATGACTATTGGTCAGGAATGCTAGGAGTTGTAGTCCAAAACATCTAGAGGCACTAGATTGGGGAAGGCTTGGCTGGGTATTAGTCTCCTTGAGAAAACTTCAAATACTATCGAAAAAAGTAATACTATCAAAAACTTTATCAACTTTCCTTGATAAAACTTGAAATATTATCGAAAAAAGGTTATAGAGGTTTGACCAACAATTTCCACTTGCCATTGCACCTTTACCCCCAACCTATTTTGGAAAGCCTCCTGAACTTTGTGAGTCTTTTCATAGGTGTAGCAGTTGCCAACAGGAGGGAAATGGGGGGGGGGGAAGCCTTTTGAGAATAAGAATCTCACCCTACTTTAGATGACATCGTTCTGCTCCCATTATATTTCTATCATTGCAATAACTAATTAGGAACCCTGCTCAATATGAATAATGCCTACTTCGTGTTGATGATGAATGGAGGAGGGAAAGCCCTTCAAAACTGGCATCCTACAATCAAGCAGATACAGTAATGTTTTTGCAAATGTCCTAACTGATGAAGCAGCTCACTTTCAGGTTAATTTAAAATGATTGTACCTAGTAGACCAACAAATTGGTCTGATAAAGGCGATCTTAAACTAATCTGTATTTTCCATTTTTGTGAATGTTTCATGCTTGTCATTAAAAATGAATATATAGTTTTGTTACACTAGGGATAAATGTTGCCCTTAATCTCCTTAGTGCTTTGATGCAATAATGTACGACTGGACTCGGAGGGGGTGAATAATTCTTTAGAAATTATCAAAAGAACTGGCAAATTAGTTTGCTGCTTTTGGTGCATATTTAGCCAGCTTATTTTGCTAGCTTGCTTGCTCTCAGACAAAGTGGAACAACTAGAGAATACAGAACATCCTTTTTCCCCATTGCATTTTGAATTTCAACAGTGAGGCCAGCTCTCTCAGCTCATCCCCCCTCAGCAAATCTTCATGCACCGTCAACACATTTGTTGATTATTCTTTTGCCCTGCAGTCATTTGAGAGACACAAACACATACACACTCCAATGAGTTCCACTGTGTATTGCGCTTCCCCCATCCCATTTTCCTATCGAAGTCAGTTTGCTATAATACTTTTTAAGGCTCTATATTACCAAAAACACTGAAGACTAATAAGGGCCAATTTACATGGTACATTGTCTTGGCAAAGCAAGCAGTCTTGACTTGGGAATGTACCAGCATGAACAAAAGTAATGTGTGAACATGGTGTGATTTAAAGAACTGGTCCATCTGCACTGAAAGCCAATTCAATTTTCTTGCAATTCTTCAAGAAAGAATGTTTTGGGGATGAAACAATCAAGAGTGCTTTTGTTTAGGTAGTGAAGGGTTAACAGAAAGCAACATGTGATAAGAAACTGACTGAAAAACGATGGCCTTTTCCCAAGATGATGATGCCTCAAGACTAGCAGTAGGCTAGATGACACAGGCCTGTGCAACATCTTGAAGAACACTCCAAGACCATAATGAATAGAGGCTACTACTGTTATAGAGGTGGTATCTCTCTGACCATGAACTGACAACCTGTGGTCAAGAGAGCAGAGAGTGTGAAAGGAGGAGGTATGAGCCACTGACCTGATGGCTAGAAAAGGAGTATGAAGACTTGGGGGGGGGGAGACAATACCTTAGGCATCTCGTCTGCATCTGGGAGAAGCATGATTCAGTCCCAACATTCCTGACCATGGGTCATATTGACTTGCAATTATGGGCATTGTAGTCTAACACCTTTTGAGGGCATCAAGTTGGGGAAGGGCTGCTCTAAACAAAAAAAGAGAAGTAGGTGGCCCTAAGTTGTTTGTCATCAGTTTTCCACAACCCTACGCTCACCTCTGCATGTCATATTCTCCATCCTGTCCTCATGGTTTATCTGCTTTGGGAGAATGCGAATTTCACTTGCACTTCCTGTCTCCTTAGGGAGGAAGTGGTGTTAAGGCTTGTGAGCCTTAACTCCCAATTTCCCTGCTTTTTGGTGCTTGATTGAAAACTGTAGAGCCTTAACATTGTTTTGTAAACCATAAGTTTTTTGTTTAATGAATATATTTACAGGTTAACCATAACTGTCGCACAGACAATTCCCACATAGGGTTCCTAGCCCCCAAGGCTTATCTGGAGAAGACCTGTTTCCATGCCACTCCATCTATTTAACCAGGCCCAGGGAGAAGCAAAGTACCTTCCTAATTAACAAGAAACCCATACACTTGTGGGACCAATTACACCCTATTTAATACAGCTGGATAGATATTACTAAGAGAGGAACAGCAAAAACTCTAATGGTCATGATACTGCTTATGGCTTAAAAATACTGGCATCTGTCCAGGAGCCTGATACAAAAAATCCCTGCACGAACCAAGATAAATGGATGCTGAAATACAACTCAGTGTCATGCTCTCTCTTGTGTCAACCCCGCCCCCCGCAAACTTCCAATTGCGGGGACCCTTGAAGAAGAGTCTCCATTGATGATCTTCCAGAGAAGGTGATTGTTTAGGTAGCAAAGTACCAAGCTGTTGCCTCATAAAGATGTTGCTGTACTTGATCATTTTGGTGTTACAGCTTTACTATGAGCTTTTGGGGGGATATGACAACCAGAAGTGTTCACGATATTCCAAGCATGACTGGTCAATAGATTTGTATAAGGGGGTCATGATACTGACAATTTCCTAACAATCAATGCATATGTGAGTGTCAATGCATATGTAGTGAAATTAGCACCATCCACACACAAAAGGAGAAGTATTTGTATGTTTCAGGGACACAGAGTACAAAAAAAGACTTTTTTGGGGAGGGGAAACCTAATTGGAGGGGGGGGACATCAAATAGCTCAATGAAAAGAGAGTGCTTGCCATAGATAATGAATGCTGATTAACTGTTGGAGGAGAAAGCAAATTACCAGGTGAGAGGGGAAGTAGAGGACTGACTGACTAGAACAATAAACAGGACCACTCTATACTGCACCACTTTGTTGCAGTCCCACTTGTTTCCCACTTCAAATGAATCATATACTTCAAATTCTTTATGTTATATGTGGGATTTCTTTATTTATACCTGGCAAATATTTTCAACAACGTAATGCTTTGTTTCATACATTTTTCTGGGGTTCTTCGGCAGGGTCTTGCTATTTACTGTTTTACTCTGTACAGCACCATGTACATTGATGGTGCTATATAAATTAATAATAATAATAATAATAATAATAATAATAATAACCTCGAATATCTTTGAAATGGGTGCAGCTCCCAATTAAAGAAGGTGGGTTTGGTTTTCCAGACCTAGCCTTGTACCATCAGGCTTACCTACTGGCTTGTACTAAGTTTTGGTCTTCTTCTGCCCACTCAGAACTGCCATCATGGTCAGTTCTGGAAACCTTATGGTTAGAACCTCTTCCCAAATGGATAGCAGTCAGCTCTCATCATATCAGAATAAGTAATCCCCCTCTTAAAATTTTGGCAGCTAGAGATATTCTCACATCAATTGCAGTTTGATCCATTCTCTCATGCAAAATTGATCCTATGGGGAAGCCCAGTTTTAAGAATTGGAAGGAAAGCATTTCTGTGGATGACATGAATGAATAAGATGATTTATTTATTTATTACTTTGGATCAATTAATAGGCCCAGACAATGAGTTTTTGTCTTTTTCAGACTTGTGTGTTATATATAATCTACCTGTTAGGGCTCAATGGCAATACTTGCAGTTGCAACACTTGCTGGAATCTAGGTTTGGTCCAGCTGTTTTTAGAGCTTCAGAGCCTCCAGCACTGTTAGAAACACTTATAACAGCTGAACTGACATGTTGATCCATGACCCATATATATATATATATTTAGTAGCAGTAAATAAATATGATACAGTTTAAGACAGGATTGGAACAATGAATTGGAATGTCCTATTTTGCCTAATCAATGGACTGTTGTTCTAGCATCCATATCTGAAGCTTCTATGGAGCTTAGGCTATGCCTTATTCAGCAAAAAAAAATGTTTTGGTTTATTGGACTCCACAATGCCTTTTCAATAAGAGTCTGTCTAAATATCACAGTTGTTGGAGATGTAATACACCTAATGCTTCCTTAACTCATATGCTTTGGTAATGTCCCATAGTCGCCCCTTTTTGGGAGAAGGTTATAATAAGGATTATATATGTGGAACAATGTGCATGTCCTCCTAAATTACTCGCCGGCTTTTTGGAAATTAATACACGGTCAGTGCAGATCTTCAGGGCCCTCATGACAGCCAAAACAATTATATTATTGTGTTGGAAGGACAAATGTTCACCTCCCATAATGCAATGGACTGAAGACCTAATAACACTATCAACTTTCGAATGGGTGTTATGTAGGCGCAACTTGCATGTGGATAAATACATGGATATTTGGTCTGCTTTTCTTGAAATCTATGTATAACTCCCTCTCTCTTTTAATGAATGGTACACATGATGAAAATGATGATATTTTTATATATGTAATGTGTTTTTGTTCTTTACATGATGCAGTTTCTGTACTGTTTTGTTGATATACACAATAAAAAGGGGGAAATATATAAAAAAATGTTTGTATTCCTGGTTAAAGGCAGGAAAACAGTACATCAGCCAATACAGTAAGAAAGTCATGACACAAGCTGTGTTCAAGCAGAACTTTTTCAAGAAATGCAATATAGTCCAATGTGAACCCTTATAATACCATATAAATGTCACCATAGTCTGTGTAAGCACTAATAGCTACCAATCATCGGAAATCATGAACACTGGAAAATAACATTTTGTTAACTTATTCACTGAATTAAAAGTTCAGACCTCATTCCAACAGAAGCAAACAAGGAATATTCGAAGACAATCTGTGAATAGCTATGCCCAACACTTCAGTTTTATATATATATATGTAAATGACCACTGCAGTGTGGTATAGTGGCTAGAGTGTCGGACTGGGAGTCGGGAGATCCAGGTCCTAGTCCACACTTGGCAATGGAAACCCGCTGGGTGACTTTGGGCCAGTCACAGACTCTCAGCCCAACCCACCTCACAGGGTTGTTGTTGTTGTTGTTGTTGTTGTGAGGATAAAGTGTAGAGGAGGAGGAGGATTATGTATGCCGCCTTGGGTTCCTTGCAGGAAAAAAGGCGGAATATAAATGCAATAAATAAATAAAATATTTTTGTTCTTGGAAAAGTTTTGCTGCTTTGGGCTAAAAAAAATCATGTTCTTTAAAATGGGGGGGGTACTCAAAATTACTAACATATTTGTGACATTGAACAGCACCCTTTAATGCTTTTGTTTTCATATAAATGCATCACAGTGAATATACCACTCAGTTTATTACCATGCTTCTAATACAATAGAGTTGCACTGCCCAATGGTAAATGTGGTCAAAAAGATTATGGCCCCATTCAGAAGACACCTTAAACCATGACTTTCACCACAGTGAATAAGGCATTTTGCCTTATTTACCATGTTTAATTCAATAACGATGTGCACAGACATGGTTGTGTTAGAATATGATATTTTTTCTGGTAAAAGACTGCTAATGCACAGTTGCTAACAGCCCACACTATATTCCCATCTAAGCAGATTTTTTTAAATTCCCATGCCAGAGAACAAAAGATATGAAACAGAGTCTTCACAAATTTCTGAAGTAAATCTTGAATCATTTGCAGCTGAATTAAAGTCATCATCATGAACTCTAGCATAACCTTTTGCTAGCTGAGGAAGTTAAAGGAGCTAAAACAATATTACAGTGCTTCTCCAAAACATCTAATGAGGCCAACTTATGGCAGCAGAATGCTGCACCGAGACACCACCAAAAAAACCACCTCTGCTTAATCAGCACACTGTTAACCTTTCTCAGAGAAGCAGCTGTCATATCTTCTTTATTTCATATATGCCAGCCTAGTGGGGAAATCAAGGAAGCAAGCAAACTCTGAGCCTACTGCAGGGAGAAACATGGCTGTTTTGATCACAAAGTCATCTTTGAAGGAGACAAGGAACATTTTGGAAGGCAAAAATAATAATATATGTGCCACCAATGTAGCGATTTCCCACAGTGCATGGCAAATAGCTGATACATTCCACAATTAACCCTTCCAGCACCTCAAACTTCTCAGGAACAATTCTTGCCCCAGTAATAGCAGATCAATTAGAGACCAGAACAATTACTGGCAGGGAAAACTCCAGGGAGAACTTCTTCCCTTTCCTTCCCATAATACCCTCAGTAAAGCACCACCACCAAATGGCAGCCAGATAGAGGCCAGGAAGCAGTTAGCTGGCATTTTATACTCCACACTGTTTCAAAAAGTGATGTCACGCCTACAATCATGGGTTCATTAGTAACAATGTCTGGACAGTTTAGAAGACTGAGAGTCCATGTGCAATGCCAGGTGTGGCACATGACCTACTTCATGGTTATACTAATAATAATCACAGAAGCCCCATGACAACAGAAGGGTAATGACTTTAGCCACCTGAAGTACACCGTCAGTACAGCTCCAGCTGGTACATACTCCCTCAGCTTCTATAATGAAAGATAATAACAAATATTTGGCCAATGTCACAAGATGCACACCGGCATTCCCTCTCTATCATCTGTAATCTATTCTTGGCAACAAAAATTTAATATACACCCCACATGTTTTGAGCAAGGTAGAGAGCTGGAATTGCAAAATCAAAACTTCAAAAATAGAGAATAACTCTAGACTTCTGTATCAGTGCTGCTACTATGTTCTGAAGAAATGATGACCCTATAAAACCTGGGTTTGAAAAGTGTCAGATGCATATGACTCATCTCCACAATCCTTCGTCCTGTCCTATTGTGTCAAGACCTCATCCCATTTCTCCTTTTAAAATCTGGGCAGCAGTGGTATAGTGGTAAATGGGGTAGTGCTGGAACTCTTCATGATACTGCCATAGCCAGGCCCATGGAAAGACAACACACACACCCGCCCCACAAAGACATATTATGGTTTTAATATAATGTTTTACATGACAGGTACAATAAAATACATTTAAATAAATAAAATAATGAATACATGCGTTAATAAATTTATTAAGTACTATAAAAATAGGAGGTACAGAAACTATAACGGAATCATTTTGAAATGATTACAGCATACATCCTACGGAGTTAATCTTGTTTAAAGTAACTCCCAAACTATCTGATTTCCTGAGGCCATCTCTTGAGGGCAGAACTATTAAAAAAATAATAAAAAAAACCCTGCTGTAAGCAGCTCTGAGCCCATTGGGAAAAGTGAGATATAAATCAAAGTATTGATGGGAGAATCAACAATGTTTGAGATCACAAAGATTTTCCAAACACACCTTAAAGCTTTGAACACCTCACTCTCACTTTGATCACATTTTCTAAAGTACAAAACCACTAAAGAAGGCTAAGAGTGGCAAATTTAGATTTACCCCTCCATAATAGTTGTCACCAAATTTCAGCAGCAAAGCACCAGTTATTTATTTTGGGGGCATTGTTGCATTTGGCAGTGTGGCAGCAGGAGGTTTGGATGGGGGTCAAAAATGCCCCCCCCCCAACCCACCAAAGTCACTTATTCCTGGCATAAATGATACATGATGAATACGGGAAATGTTAATTGTATAAATGAAATATGAACATTTGGTTTTACAAGGGGGCTTGTTGTAACTATGTTATGGGGGGATGTAAAACATGTTAACACAGGTTAAATTCAATGCTAGTCATGACTAACATATCCCATACATTTCAATGGGTCTACTGTAAATAGGACTAGTGTAGGATTTAACCTACAGTATTAACACAAGGGTATTTTGTTAGATGAGTAGGATTAATGCTTAATTTTGTGTTATTTTATTCTATGCATTTGTTGTTGTTGATTTTATTATTTATTTTGTTTCTATACCACCCAATAGCCAAAGCTCTTTGGACAGCTCACAATAATTCATAAAATTGCAAATCATCTTGTTAGGCACCTTGAACAGTAATTATAGAGAAAGGGTAGGATATGTTGACAAATAAATAAATAAATACACTAAAAATGAGACCCCCTTGGAAAAATTGTAAGCAATACAATTGGTTGGTTCAATAATAAGGGAAAAGTGGAACTCACTCACATGTGGTGGAAATGTGAAAAGGTCCAAAGGTTTTAGATAAAGGTGTGTACTTAACTTTAAATCAACTGATACAACTCTTAAATTTATATAAAGGTTTGCAGTGATGTTATTGGATACATTCCTGGAGATGAAGGCTGTCAATGGCTACTAGCCCTGATGGATGGGTGCTATCTCCAGTATTTGAGGCAGTAAGCCTGAGTGCACCAGTTGCTGGGGAATGTGGGTGGGAGGGTGCTGTTGCACCATGTCCTGCCTTGTTGTCCCCTGGCTGACGGCTGATTGTTCACTGTGTGAACAGAGTGCTGGACTAGATGGACCCTTGGTCTGATCCAGCAGGGCTCTTCTTATGTTCTTAAAGCCAGACTGAGTCAACTACCTTCTGGAGGGAGATCTGGAAGCTGGAGTAGGTGGCTGTGTAGAGCAGGAAGTTGGGCAGTGAGCTGGTGATACCTTAGGCAGGTAGCAGAGCTCAGCTAGAGGATTCCATTAGAGTCCTGACCAAAGTGATCTTCAGCAAATGATCCTTGAAGCCATATCCTCATCGCAGAAGCCAGAGGCTGAAGGAACAGGAAGTCTGCTGTACATCATCCATGATTGTGAAGGACTGGTTGGAGGAAAGATCAGGGGAAAGCCATTGAGAGCTTATCAACAAGGAAGTCTCTCTTCCTTGTTGATAAGAATATTAAATTTAACCAAGAATATTTAATTTAAATGTGTTTAAGAGCTCCTATCCTAACATTTTTAACAACACTCTATTGTCTTATGTATAAAATGTCCTTTTAGTTTAATAGTTCAACCACTCTGTAGTGGTGCTGCCCATCTCACACCTAAGCCTCTTACACTAAGCTACTAGGAGGTTTTAAAGAATTCTAAGAGAATTAGTGGCAGTGGGAAAGGGCTGGCTTGTGGAACCCTGCATTATACTGGCAGAAACTTTCTGAAAGAGAAAAATGGCTACATAAAGAACACCATAGGTGGGATAATTGAACTCACCAGTGGTGAATGTTAGTGATGGGATACCCATTAGGCCCCCTCCCACAGGTGGTGGCAATTCTGGGAGCAAATTTCCCATATGCAGTGACAGAAGTGGGACCAAATTATCCATACATGAGTCTTGATCTTTTGTTCCATGTTCAGATTTTGTACTCATTCATCAATCCTGTTCCTCTGTTTGGGGCTCTGGAATAAATCAGCCTCGTGAATTACTTTTGCCCCCATGCTAAATGACTCCAAAACCAGGAAAAAAATATAGATTTATGTTTCCTGTTCTCCTCAGTCACGCAGCTTTGGATCATAATGCAGCTACTTAATTGCAGGGGGTGGGGAGGAAAATTTCAAAGCTTATCTTAGCTGCATAGCAAAAAGTATCTGGCAGGGGTGGGGTGGGGGAATGACATTTTTTTTTTACAACCAAATGACTGATTAAGTTTGAGTTCCAATTTATGACCTTGAGGATACTCTTTATTATATGAAGAACTAAATGGAAGCACAGCATGATCCTAGCTGGCAAGTGTGTTTTGTGAAGGTTTTAGATTAACAATTTCTTGTCCAAGGGCAATCTGCAATGGGATTTGACTTCTGGCAATAGCATCACATTCCAGCTCATATTTAATTTGTGATCAATTATAGCATCTGCCTCAAGGCCCCTTTGCAGTAGTGCTACCTCCTAGCCAATTATTTCCCATTTTGTTTTCCCTACCCATCTGTAATGGTCTCACATGCCCTTTATTGATTTTCTTATTGTTTTCAGCTAACTATTCCAGCAATCCAGAGAACGCCACTTCATCTGCTTCCCTCCCTACTCCCCAGCAGCAGGAGGATACAGCGAGGTATTCTGATCAGCCTTGTATATGTGAGGGTGGAGACGGGGCTAAGCATCAATGGACAGCCAATCAGCTGCATGCAGTGCAGCCAATAGGAAGAGAAGATTGGCTGGCTATTTAAAGCCGAGGAGCCTGCCTCTTGATCACATCTATAAAATTAGCTTGGCATCCAACCATCCTTCCTGAGCTGCAGTGCAGTATTAGCTGCTCAGTCTCGGACAAAGTAGGATTCCTCCTACCATCAACCTGTATTGGTTTTGCAGTGAAGTTTGTTTTTTCATCTGCTCTGTACTGATTGCCCTGGTGGGTGTAGCCTCTAGTGGCAGCTGTTGGAATAAAGAGATTCCATCAAGGATCACAACTGGAAGGCAAAAACAGCACAGGTAAAAAAAAAGGAATAGGAAAGATAGTATACTGGTGAGTACCCTGAGGCTTTAAGTGCAGGGCTAGCAATCCTTGGAGATGTGGGGTGAAATCCAACCTAAGTCTTACTTAAAGTATACCCATTGAAATGAATGGGGCTCAGGTTAGTTAGGATTAACTTGCCATATTCATTTCAGTGAGACCATTCTAAGTAGGACTTACATTGGATTTTACCCATGGATCCCCTGGACATGCCAGGCTTGCCCAGCTAGGACTAGTGGGCCTAGCCCCTTGGTGGGCATGTAGCAGTGAAAAGACAGGAGCACTGAATGAATTAGTCCTGGGCTTGGAGCCAGGGGGAGGCAAACTAAAGAAATATCCACTCTGTCATCCAAAGGAAATACCCTTTAATAAAGGGGGTAGCAGGCACAGCATTGTGAGACCTGGTCTGCTGAGAAGGGGAATAAGACTGGAATGTTGCTCTTAGCTGTGTTCCTAGGGAAGGGGCAGCTATTGTTTGTTTGTCTGCCAACCCTCCATCTACAAAAGGAAACTTGCCCCTGTTCCAGGCTGCAGTTTGTGGGGGCAGTTTAACAAGTGTGGCAAGGAGCAGGACAGGCAGCTGATGTTCAGGACCATGGACAGTGGAATGAGCTTCAGCAAAGCAATGGAGACGGTCATGTCCATGGAGGCTTTTTTCCCTTGTGTTAATTTCCAGGGTGCGGGGGAGAGAGGGAATTTTGAGAGACACAAGCAGTGTGTGTGTGTGTGTGTGTGTGTGTGTGTGTGTGTGTGTGTGGTTTTATCTTCCTCTCCTGGTATGCAAGTTAAGACATGGAGGGTTTAAAACAAAGTCTTTGATGGCTAAATTCACCAAGCCTGTACATAGTTTTAATTGTTTTAAATAGTTGCACTGTTTTTAAATTATATACTGGATTTAACTTATTAATTGTTTGATTTGTTTTTAGCTGTGTATATTTATTGTTTTATATTGTTTGTATGATTTTACCTTGTGATATAAGGTGGGATACAAATATTTTAATAAATAAAATAAAAATATATACAGAGGTCCTGATCAGAATCAGGGACATGTGCGCTTACAATTACACTGAACTACATGGTGCAAGATTAATGTAACATGTAGTTACGCTTAGAATTAGGTAAAATATCAGACCCATTGAGGGCCAAACTAAACAATATGAAAAATGAATGAATGCATTTTCATTTTGCTTTTTATTTATTGTAATTGTATGTACAGGGAAGCCCAGTCAGGTCTGAGAACATGGCACATGGGATGTTTAATACTCCCCTCCCCCCACCCCGCCAGGGTGCAATCCTGCTGAAAATCACCTTAAAGCTGTGATTTGCCCTGGAAAGGAAGCTGTCCTTGGTGACAATGTAACACTAGTATGTTAGAGTCCCTCAGTACAGACAGGGGTGTGTCAAGGCCTTTTAAAGGAAGCTGGAGTTGCAAAGGAAAGAAGCATCTTTTTACTCCTGTTCAAAATGCTGAAGAACTGAACTACAGAATCCACTTCAGAATCCAATATAAACTTCTTCTGTTGACCTACAAAGCTTTTCACTGTCTAGCTCCTTCCTATCTCTCCTCTCTCATCTCACACTATTGCCCCGCTCGTGCTCTTCGCTCCTCTGATGCCATGTTTCTTGCCTGCCCAAGGGTCTCTACTTCCCTTGCTCGGCTTCGTCCATTTTCTTCTGCTGCCCCTTATGCCTGGAACGCTCTTCCAGAATATTTGAGAACTACAAGTTCAACTGCAGCTTTTAAAGCTCAGCTAAAAACTTTTCTTTTTCCTAAAGCTTTTAAAACTTGATTTTGTTCTGACTTTATACTGTTAGTTTTACCCTACCCAGTGCCTGTTTACCCTACCCTGTGCCTGTTTGCATTCTCTTCCCTTCCTTATTGTTTTATTATGATTTTATTAGAATGTAAGCCTATGCGGCAGGGTCTTGCTATTTACTGTTTTACTCTGTACAGCACCATGTACATTGATGGTGCTATATAAATAAATTAATAATAATAATAATAATAATAATAATAATAAGAAGAAGAAGAAGAAGAAGAAGAAGAAGAAGAACTCTGATGTGCAGAAGAAAACAGGGCTCCTTGGGTGTGGGTGGAAAGTGTCAGGGCCTTTGCCATCTCATGCTACTATGACTTATACTTCCCCATGCCAAATTTTGGACTGATTTGAAACTTGCTGGTAATGGTGCAAGTTGTGTTTATTATTTTAATCTGCTCTGGGAATCTATGCAAATCTACTTAGAAGCAAGACCCATTATCAATGGGGATTACTCCCAGTTGTGTATATCAGATTAGAGCTTTAAGATCCTGTAAACTGCTTTCAGTCAATTTTCTCTCATTCCTCCTATCCCTTGCAGCCACTTGCACGTTTTCCTGCAGATTTCTTGATCCTCAGGGGCAGATTTGGGGATGTGCTTGGGGCTGCTGTATGGAGGCCAAGGTGGGAAAGCCCATTGCACAAGTAGCTTTAAAAAAGCTTTTTACAAGCTCATATATCCCTTTGGTATTGTGCACTCTCTTCTTGCCACAAAGGGGCAGGTCAACTGTGTATGAAACAAGATATGAATAGGGGACCCACAAAGCCCATAAGCATTTGGGGAAACACGTGGATAGGCACTGAACTGTGGATCTACACAAGTAATCTTGGAGAAATGTTGCAGTGCCCTCCTCTTCCTCCTCCCTACAGTGTGAAGACAATACTTTTTTTTTAAAAAAAAAAAAAGTATGATCAAATCTGTCAGTTTTGCTTTCTCCCACATTTGAATTTTTAAAAGCCCAAGTTCTTTCTATTGCAAATATGAAAAAAATAATTGAGAATTTTGGTAAATATTTCTCCACAAACTGAAATGGAATTCTCACACATCTCCACTGGCTAAACTCAATAAGTACAGCTATTCCCAGGAAGGAGAGGGCCATGATGCACTACATTATCATCATCATCATCAACATCTCTTTCCTCACTTGTGGCAGATTTTCCTAGACAGTCATGACAGGCATTATTTATTATTGTTGTTGTTGTACTTTCCATCCTAAATATGAAGGAAGTTGCAAATTTTAGAAAATTCTAATCAAAAATAAAGTGAATTGAAATTCTTATCCATCCCTACAAAAATGCCTCATCATATTGAGGGTTTGAAAAGTGTTACATTTTAGAAAAAGAGTAATTTGCACCTGAGTTCATTTTTATGTCTAATTTGTGAATGACTTTCGATTTTGTATTCCATTTGTAAATATTGCAGAAGTTTTAAAGTAAAGCATATCTTCAGGCAATTCCACCACCACTCCACCCTGCCCAGCAAAGATAATATGTAACAATGAATATGCCAAAATGTAAACCGAATTGTTATTTATAAAACAAAACATGAAGAATTAAACCTTCTTGAAATTATTTACCAATACAGCAGTATCTCAGAGGATGCCTTGTTAATTAAAATCACATTTTTTCTTAAACATTGCACCAGAATAATTTATTGTTTCATGTTTATACATTCATTTTTATTGTTAAGCTTTTAAAAAAGCACCTCTTTTCTCATTTATGATCGTCTCAAAGGTGTACTTTACATCCCCTATCATAAAATGGAATTTAAAATGGAGTTAGTAAATACACCCACACGTTCATTTTGTTTTGTTTAAATAGAAAGAGTTATCAAAACTCCACAGACAATATGCATTTTATGAATTATTATAAGGAAAAGCAAATATTTTATGAAAAGGGACAACTAGCAGACAACCACAATGGAATGAAACATTCGAATTAAATTTCTAGCAGAAGTTAGCAGCATTCAAAAACACATCAACTCAATCATTTTTAAACAGATAAACTATGCTTTCTTATGCATGTGTACTGAGGAATAAGTCCCACGGTTTTTAATGGGGTGCATTCCCTATGCAATAGAATTGCAACCAAAGGCAAATTATAGCAACACATTGTAAGTGGGTTTTGAAAAAGCTTTTTACTCAAAAATCTATCTATCTATCTAGAAAATATATATATATATATATATATATATATATATATATATATATATAAATAAAAAGAAAAGAAGTAATATAAATTATTACTTCATTATTACTTTAATCAACAGGACAAGAATGAATCTACTTCAAAGATCTGCACAATTGTTGTGTACATTTGAAAAATATAAGTGAAAATATGCACACATTTTGAAAAGGGAAATGCAAACGTTACCCCAGACAACAAGTGGACAAATACATTTATCTGGCTAATTTCACTTGCTGTGTTGGTTTTGCATAGGTTATTTGCTTTTTAAGGGTAGTATCCAATGGTGCCATTCCACTAATGCAAGTGATGTTGTGCTAGATGGAAACCATCTCAATGATGCACAAGGAGAGCATCCAACTCAAGTTCTGCTTGTGAAACCAGTTGCAGATCTTAGATTCACAAAGTGGTCCACTGATGCTTGTGCAACTTAAAAGGCAGTGGTGCTCTACTACTACAGGAATCTTTTCTGCTAATGGTATGTTGGATTTAGGCCATAGACGCGGAGACTGGGAATAAAGGAAAGAGGTAGGTATTCTCATTTTAAAAAAATTAGAGTTCATAGAACTTGTGTACATTAATAAGGTATTGGAAGTAGCACTAGTAGAAAAATTGACCCAAAAGGACAACAACAACAACAAACAGATACCCTTGCCACTGAGTGGGGGACTATTATTACATATATGAATGAAGACAGTAAGTCCCAAAAGCCTTCAGTAATATTTGGTTTACTTAAGATATAAACATTCTTTTAAATGCAGCATCCATGTTTATATTTGTATTTGTAATATCCCCCTAAGATTTTTATTTTATCTTTTATGACTATGTCATGTACTAAATGTCCATACGTTGTTTGAATTAATGTAGAAACTTGTTTCCTTTATTTCTCTCTTGCCCCTTTTCTTTCTTTTTTTGGTCTTTCCTTTTTTCCTTCTTCCTTCCTCTTTTTTCTTTTTTCTTTTGTCTCTTTCTGTTTGTGTGTGTATGTTTTTCCCCTCCTTCCTACCTGATGGATTTGTTGGCTATTTTCATTGTATTTCATGTATACGGTCAATAAATAAATAAATAAATAAGTGTACATTCTGCCACTCAACTCTGTTCTGAATCTTACCATTTTATACCCTGATCCTTTAGAGCAGTGGAGTCTGCCAGAATGAAAGTCCTTTTTTCAAAAACAAAACCTAAAATTCTACTGATGAGTTGTTTAATGGGAAAGGGAAAGCAGGGGAATTGGATCCAGCCCCTCTTCTGATCATCAAAGTATCCAGAATTAAAAGCTGGGACTTCAGCTCTTAAAAACGGAATGCTTGCATAGGCCTTGACACTAGATCAGAGAGAGGAACCATATGTGGAGCATTAGTTGTAGACTCAGTTCCCCATCTAGCTAAGGACACATAACAAGAAGTCTGAATGTACAGTGTGTTGAATCCAATAAGTGTGGAAGAGAGAGCAAGATACACACACCTTTATTTAATATAGATAACAAGGGGCATGTCCATATGAGGGCTCCTCGAGCCCCCACTATCCCACACTTGCGCTCCTGCCAAGTAGTCCCCATGACAAGGAGTGCAAGTGTGATGAAGGATGGGGTGGACTGTAGTCAGCTCTGGACCGGCAGGCACTACAAGGCTCTTCACCAGGCAGAGCAGCGGCGGAACCAAGGCAATGCACTCCCCAGCAGGGACAAGGCAGCAGCCCCAGCCTGGTGTCAGCCTAGTGGGAGGATGTGGGCTGATCCACCCACCAGGGACACCTCCCACATGGGTAGCTGGAGAAGCAGCAACTCCACCTCTACCCTCCGTGGCCCCCAGTGCGGTGCTGCCACCCCTCACCTCGCCGGGGCACTTGCCGGCACTTATAGGAAGGCACCGGTTATTATTATTATTATTATTTATTTATATAGCACCATCAGTGTACATGGTGCTGTACAGAGTAAAGCAGTAAATAGCAAGACCCTGCCGCATAGGCTTACAATCTAATAAAATCATAGTAAAACAATAAGGAGGGGAAGAAAATGCAAACAGGTACAGGGTAGGGTAAGCAGGCACAGGGTAGGGTAAAACTAACAGTAGAAAGAGCGAGGGGTGAGTTCCACAATTCGAGGCAAGGCGGGAGGAGCGAGAGGGTGCCATCAGCTGCACCGGAGGCTTTTCAGCAACCAATTGGGTCGGTATTGGCCAGGAAATGCCTCCAGTGCAATGTTGGAAGATGCTGACAGACTGGGGATGTGCCTTCGCCTCGCTGGAAGAAGAAAAAGTTGGGTTAAGCCCCTGACCTTTTAATTTTGGATCTTTGAAGGAAGGCCCTGGGATGGTTCCACAATGGCTGCAGTGTCATATAAATGACATGCCATTACTGCGGAGACACCCCAGGGCTTTCCCCTCATATAGACAAGGGCAAGGACAACAGAAGCAAGCAGCTATACCTAGAACAAAGCAGATCCTCCATTGCTACTTCCTGTTTTCTTTTACAGGCTTCCTTCTTTCAGCTGGATATAATCCCAGCTCTCCTAAAGGTACAATGACGATAAAATCCCCACACAACATCCTCTAAATGGATTGGAGCAGCAGAATTTTATCTATAACTCGTTTACTGATTGGGCGAATGCCACATATGAATGAGGAAATAAGCTGAAGAGCAGGATGACTTTATCCTGGTATATTACTTCTAGGGAATTACCTCCAACTGTTGTTTAGGGAATGTTTACCTCTCTAATGTGGTAACAGCAAAAGTCTTGTTTTGTTTCAGCAACGAAAGTGTTAAGCTGTAACATTGGGGATGGCATAACAATGCCCTATTTTTGTTAGGCTGGACAACTCATCTGTTCAGTGCTAAATTCAGCTTGAAATTTTAAAGGCAGCTTAATAATAAGAAGCCCTTAAACCATCTCTCTTTCCCTCAAAAATGTTTATATGTTTCCCTTGGATAACATGCATCTATTTATATTAAAAGAATTCATAACAATGTTTGCAGAAATGACACTTGGTGAAAAGAACTCTGATCCTTTGTTACCACTTTGATTAATTTTATTCATTGCATTGTTCTATGCTGAAAGTGGCCCATAGGGCTGCATTGAAAAGACAGTTTTAATCACTCAAAGAGACAGAAAAATAGGCTTTTCTCCAAGAGAAATAAACAAAAGGGAAAGCTCACCCCTGCAGAGTTGTCAGTAAGCAGCAAACCCTCTCCTTTTAGCACAGTGGAGCTTCATGATGGGGCAAGTAACTGATGTGGGGAAATGAAGACATCAGTTCTGGATTTATTTTGATTATTTTATACTTTTTTTTAAAAAAAATCCTATCACCAACAAAACAACAATCCACTTACTCTTTTTGTTAAAGCTGATCCACTGAAGTTCAAGTAGGTTTGGGAACAGAGGAATTATTTCTCAAAAGAACATAACATTTCTCAGCATGGTATCAATTGTAATACTCCCGTTCAAAGCAGGAGAAGAAAGATAAATAAATATATAATAAGCACAGCTTGGTATAGTGCTTTGAGTTTTGACTGTGACATTTCAATAACAATAACAACAACAATAACAACAACTATAGTACAATAGGGCAGAGCCAGAGGCAACACTCTTTTGTTAACATTTTGGCACTGTTGAAAAGCCCCCTTTTGTTTAAAGATGTTGTAGAAAGGGACAGGAAGAGTAGTCCTATTTAGAATGTGGACAATTCTTCATAAATTGGAGTAGTTAGCCCTCCCTGATGCCAACATATAGGCCTAATCTACACCAAGCAGGTTATTGCACTATGAAAGCTGTATATAAAAGGCAGGAGCCACACCAAGCAGGATATAGCGGTATGAAAGCGGAATATGGTATGTGTCAGTGGGCCCCAACAGTTGTCAGTGCACTTAAATACGGCTATAAAGCAGTAGTGTGGCTCCTGCCTCTTTTATATGACTTTTATACCACTTTCATAGTGGTATATCCTGCTTGGTGTAGATTAGGCCAAAGTCAAATGTGAACGGTGACAAAAGAGCCCCATTCAGGTATTTAGAATGCCAGTAATATAAACATACATGGAAGGGAAGCACAGTAGTCCTGCCCTCTCCATTTCCATTTCCCTCTACTCATAGAGGGTGACTTTCTGAAAATGAAAGCCTCCTTTACATGCATGGGCATGAAGACACACACACATACACCACCTACAACAGCAGCATTGAACACCATTCCCATACAAGATATATGTATATATTATATATATGGGGGGGGGGGGCAATCAACCCCCTAAAATATAAATGCTGTAGTAGAGAAGGAATAATGTCAGGAAACCTGAAAAAGATGAGCATTCTCCCAATTGAGGGTTTTTGGGGTTTTTTTACAAGAAATTGTGAAAAGGGGATTTAAATAACCCTCTAAGCTGCTCATTTGATTAGGCTGGGACAGCTTGGATCTTATGAGAAGGAGACAGGAAATGCAACCAGTTTATGAAGCAAGCAAAATGATTTATTTAGGGGAATTGGGGAAGGGAAATAACAATGACTAAAACAATACAAGGAAAGCAAGCACAAGTATTTCACAGAAAGTCTCACACCATCTCTGAGCAGAAAACTTAGTTAAAAAAACACTCACGAAGTTGCACACAAACCCTCTGAGGGCAGAAATGCTTTAGAATTGTCCAAGCCCAACTAATCAGGAATTGGGAAACAAAGTCTTCTGGATTGCCCTTGCTTTAAATGGGCAAGGGAGAGGCACACCAGAGAGCTCCCTCTCACTCTCCTCCGGATTATTAGCATATGAGTTGTACCAATCCAGCCAGCTATGCCTTGGTAGCAATGTCCACTGGATTGCCCCTTGCTGGGAAGGGGCAAGCTCTCTCCTTGCCTCTTAATTGGTAGTACAACTCCTTAGGAGCTTGCTAATCTCCTGGTTACAACTGTGACACTGTTTTTCCAGTTATCTCTGTTGGAATGTACAGTCTCTGCCAGTCTGAGTCTTGGGACATGGTGCTATTGGATTCCCGTCTGCCAAGCACAAAGGGGGAGTCACACCAAGGGAATCCAGTATAGTATTTGCGTAAAATCCAGTACAGTATTTGTGCAGCATGTCAGAGCAAGACAGCCCACCCTTAACTTTGCCCTGGGGGATGAATTCCACCCATGAAATTCACCCAAAACATACAGTTTTAGATAACTCTCCTCCTGGCTAGGGAGGAAAAAAGTTTGGATGGAGGTTCTGTTCTCAAGTGCACAGCGGATCATCCAAAAAATAAATGCCCTGACGTCCTCAAACAAAGGGTTTTTATACCTCCGGTTTCTCAGTGAGGCTTATGGCCACAAAGGAGATGCCTGTGCTGCTCTTTGTTGACAATACATCATGTCTAGTAATGGAACAGATTGTGTTGTTATTGACAGATTGAAAGTGCCTCTTGACAGCAACTTCAGCCTCCCTGGCAATTTCCAAGGTTGGCTTAGAGCATTAGGCGCCTTTTTGTCCTTTGTTATTGGGAAAATCTGGTACCCTCACCCTGGTATGGGGCCATCTCTGTCTTGTTACTTCAGAGAATTAGGGGTGCCTGGCACCCCGACTGTGGAATGCCCTCCCCTTGGAGGCCCGACTGGCACCAACACTGATTTTATTTCAACGCCAAGTAAAAACATGGCTTTTTAACAAAGCCTTTGATGGTTAAATCCACTAAGGCCTTAGCTAGACCTAAGGTTTATCCTGGGATTGTCCCGAGGTCATCCCTGTTAATGTAAATGACACACAGGCTATCCCGGGAGAGTCAGGGATGACCCCAGGACAAACCCAGGATAAACCTTAGGTCTAGCTAAGGCCTAAGATGGCACATTGTTTTAACTGCTTTTACATTGTATATTGTTTTAACTTGGTTCATGGTTTAATTTGTTTTTAACTGTGCATATTTATTTTTTTATACTGTATGTTTTTATCTGTACGCCGCCCTGAGATCTTAATGATATAGGGCGGGATACAAATGTTTTAAATAAATAAATAAATAAATAAATATCCCATTTCCTCCCTCCATCTGTTCTTCCCAGAAACTTAAGGCCATATACATTCTTTTGCACCTTCGTCTCACCAGAACCAGGGAGTTTCACATAGGGTTGCCGACCTTACTGCTTCCCTCGTCCTCCCTCTCCTGATGTTTCCCATTGGCCTCTACATGTTTTCATAACAAAGAGACAATCAGCTTATTTATCATTCACTTTACATCCAAGGTCATGTTGGTATGCATCTCTTTGCATTGCATCACATTTGTTACATTTCAAATGAGATCTAGAACACACAATGGCACCAGTATTTATATCTGAGAGGAAACGCAGTGACCCCCCCCCCACACACACATTGCCATAAAGCTGGCAACTTCATTGATAGGAAGGGGGAAGAGGAGTAGGGGTGGTGGAATGGCAAGTTGAGAGGGAGATAGGGAGAGAGTGAAAGTTACCCTATATCAATAGTAAAGAAGGGTATTTTAAAAAAAATAGAAAAGAAAATGATAATTTTCAGAGCCTAAGCAGCACATAGGGAAACACATTTTTCCAATTTGAGGTCGTTCACAAACGCAACCTAAAATCCACTTGTGACAAAATGTTTCTGCTTTTCAAAAGTATTGTTTGAAAAACTGAAAATAGAAGTGCTATGCAATCCTTCTCTAGAATCCACCATGATCACAATTATAACATTAAAAGTCTTGATTTTTATTTATTTATTTATTTATTACATTTTTATACCGCCCAATAGCCGAAGCTCTCTGGGTGGTTCATAAATGTAAGTGATGTAGCCATAGTTGCCCGTTCTACAGTCGTATGAAAAAGGAAGTACACCCTCTTGGAATTGTATGATTTTACATATCAGGACGTAATAACAATGATCTGTTCCTTAGCAGGTCTAAAAATTAGGTAAATACAACCTCAGATGAACAACAACACACGACATATTACACTGTGTCGTGATTTATTTAACAGAAATAAAACCAAAATGGAGAAGCCATGTGTGAAAAAGTAAGTACACCCTTACTGCTTCCATAGGAATTAAGATGCTAAGTAGCAGACAGGTGCTGCTAATCAAATGCCCGTGGTTAATTGATCATCAGCAAGTATGACCACCTCTATAAAAGTCGAACTTTTTTCAGTTTGCTGGTCTGGAGCATTCAGGTGTGTGTTAACACAATGCCAAGGAGGAAAGACATCAGGATTGATCTTAGAGAAGCAATTGCTGCTGCCCATCAATCTGGGAAGGGTTATAAGGCCATTTCCAAACAATTTAAAGTCCATCATTCTACAGTGAGAAAGATGATTCAAAAGTGGAAAACATTCAAGACTGTTGACAATCTTCCCAGGAGAGGACGTCCCAGCAAAATCACCCCAAGGTCAGACTGTGCAATGCTCAGAGAAATTGCAAAAAAAACCAAGAGTTACATCTCAGACTCTACAGGCCTCAGTGAACATGTTAAATATTAAAGTTCATTACAGTACAATTAAAAAAGACTGAACAAGTATGGTTTGTTTAGAAGGGTTGCCAGGAGAAAGCCTCTTCTCTCTAAAAAGAACGTGGCAGCACGGCTTAGGTTTGCAAAGTTGCATCTGAACAAACCACAAGACTTCTGAAACGATGTCCTTTGGACAGATGAGACCAAAGTGGAAAAGTTTGGCCATAATGCACAGCGCCACATTTGGTGAAAACCAAACACAGCATATCAACACAAACACCTTATACCAACTGTCAAGCACAGTGGTGGAGGGATGATGATTTGGGCTTGTTTTGCAGCCACAGGACCTGGGAACCTTGCAGTCAGTAAGTCGACCATGAACTCCTCCGTATACCAAAGTATTCTAGAGTCAAATGTGAGGCCATCTGTTCGACAGCTAAAGCTTGGCCGAAATTGGGTCATGCAACAGGACAA
This sequence comes from Elgaria multicarinata webbii, assembly GCF_023053635.1. Classification (NCBI taxonomy): domain Eukaryota; kingdom Metazoa; phylum Chordata; class Lepidosauria; order Squamata; family Anguidae; genus Elgaria; species Elgaria multicarinata. The sequence goes on from NC_086177.1 coordinate 65,090,863, forward strand.
TGATCCCAAGCACATCAGAAAATCTACAGCAGAATGGCTGAAAAAGAAAAGAATCAAGGTGTTGCAATGGCCCAGTCAAAGTCCAGACCTCAACCTGATTGAAATGCTGTGGTGGGACCTTAAGAGAGCTGTGCATAAACAAATGCCCTCAAACCTCAATGAACTGAAGCAACGTTGTAAAGAAGAGTGGGCCAAAATTCCTCCACAACAATGTGAGAGACTGATAAAGGCCATAGCTAGACCTAAGGTTTATCCCTGGATCATCCAGGGGTCAAACCTGTTCATCTAGGTGACACACAGGGGATCCAGTGCTCAGGCAGGGGTGAACCCTGGATGATCCCAGGATAAACCTTAGGTCTAGCTGTGGTCAAATTCATACAGAAAACGATTACTTCAAGTTATTGCTGCTAAAGGTGGTTCTACAAGCTATTGAATCATAAGGTGTACTTACTTTTTCACACATGTTTTCTCCATTTTGGCTTTATTTCTGTTAAATAAATCATGACACAATATGTCATGTGTTGTTGTTCATCTGAGGTTATATTTACCTAATTTTTAGACCTGCTAAGGAACAGATGGTTGTTATTATGTCCTGATATGTAAAATCATACAATTCCAAGAGGGTGTACTTTCTTTTTCACATGACTGTAAATATGTAACAGCCATGTATATGTTTGATGGCCTAATGCTAGAAGGTGCTAAGCTTTGGGACAGATGTCAGACTAAGATGGATTGTTATATGTGCCACTAATCCATAGAGATGCCCATGGTGGCACAACCATTTGCCCTTGCTAAGCGGAGAAATGGGAGAGAGAAACCAGTTGATATCCATGAACATGGCTGGCAAGCTCAGATTCAAGGGGATGAATCAAGGATTGTGTGAAGACAGGTGAAAAATATGTTCCTGCCTGCCAGGCAAGGTCCTCAGAGAGTCATCTGCTGCTACTGCCTAAAGTGAGATTGGCAGTCACATGCCAAAAGGACCTTTTCCGTTGCTGTCCCTCAGCTGTGGAATGATCTGCGGGCTGAAATGTGCCTCCTGACATCTTTGGATGTCTTTAAGCAGGCATTAAAGACTTTATTATTCCAGCTAGCCTTCCTTTTCCAGAATCTTATTGCTGACCATAATATATTGTTTTTATGCTGCATGGTTTTATTGATTGCTTTATGTTTTTGAATTGTTTTTAACATTTTAATGCTGCCTGTACTAGAGTTTTATCTTACTTAAATTGTTTTAGTGTTGTATGCCACCTAGGGTATTCTGTGCATAGGCAGGATATAAATTGAATAACAATAAAATATGCTTATGTTTTCTTTCAGAAAATGGAAATAGTGATGCAGCTAGTAGCACCAGTATAAATAAGCACAATCTTTAATTTCTAAATGAGAGCTGCCTCCCTCCTATGCGTGTTGACTGGTAATGATTTCTCAGCTGTAAAGGAAATGCTTCCTGAAAGTTATCAAAGACAATATTTTCTTTGTGATTATACCACAAATTTCAGGGTTAAGCCCTGCATAAATAGGGGGCCGCAGCACTAAGCCTTAGCGTGCCCTAGATCAAATGAAACCCTGGGCAAAGGAGATAGATGTGGGAAATTATAGGAAAAGATCAAAGGTGCCGTCTGTAATAACACTTCTGGGGAGTGGTAGCTCTGAAATTGCCACTCTCCAAAGATGAATTGCAATGTACTGTATTTGCTTGGCACTCCTGAAATGATTGTATCGATCGCAGCAACCTTCATGCATCTAGAATGATGCCAGAGGGATTTAGTACCAGCTTTGTGTGTATATATGTATATGCAAGGGGGGATGTTTCTACTGGAAGCATTTTGTTGAACAAATAATCTCTAGTATGGCTGAATGCACAGCTCATAACTGATCCAAACTTTAGCAGAAGCTCCATATGAAAAGGTCCCAGATAGATATGTGGATTTGTATGTGGGCTACACATATTCATTTGAGGTCTGTTTGTGTGTGCATTTGTCTGTGTATGCTTAGATAAATGTGATTCCAGAACCAGCAAGAAATATATTTTGGTTCAACAGTTCCTAAGAAGAACATGTGGGGGAAGAGCCTTGACAGAAGAATGAAGTCTGTGAAAAGGATAGGCAGCCATTGGCAAAGAAAGGAAAAGGTTAGTTACAATAAACAGAGATGAAGTCATACAATTGAATCGTTTTCTAAGAAAGGTTAGTGATAAGGGACAACAAACTACGAGTGAATATCTACTATGTAACTCCACAGTAACAGAATACTTGATGTCAGGATCTCAAAGTAGGCTGTCCCTCGTCCTCCCGGTAGTTCGAAGCATATGCAGTCATGCTTTAGTAGCGCTTATATCTCTGGCAATGTACACTCAGGGCCCAACTAGACATGTTATCTGTCATATGGTTTGGCCTTTTCATGTGATTTGGCTGAAGGTGAGGTAATTGTTGCTACGGTGAGGAAAAGGGGGGAGGCTTTTACTTATTTTTTTAAAACATTCCTTGTCCACCTTTCAGGCAGAAGGTGGCTTACAACAATAAAAAGTGGCTTACAACAATAAAATATATAAAAACTGTTAAAATATTAAAGGTAATAAAACCATAAACACAATAAAACTCATCAGGCCTACCTAGTTGTGTTGATTTGTTGTGCTAATGTTGTTCCCCATCTCAATCCAAAGACAGAGGTGGGTAAGAAATACATTATTATTATTATTATTATTATTATTATTATTATTATTATTATTATTATTAAAATAGCAATAAAAACAACAAAATCCAACAATAAACCAACAACAACAGCAGCAACAATAGTAATCATACCGCCAAATAGCATGTTTTCAAGGCCTTCTTAAAAGCCTGCAACGAAGGAACATGGCGGACTTCCAATGGGAGCTTGTTCCAAAGGTGTGGGGACACTGCAGAAATGTTTAGACCAAACAATGGATCCAAGTTTAGACATACATGTCAAGTTTAGCCTTGAGTGTGTGAAAATCATCCACCTCCCCAAACACACATACCGAATCCTGAAATGGTACCTAACAACTGATGCCATATTTGACCATAAATACTTGGAAGTAATGGCACATCTATAATGAAGAATCATCTACCTGTCCAAACTAGTTCTTAGTTAAGGAGAATTTTTTTTATATATATATATAATTTTTATTTGTTTTCTACACTATATAAACATACATAAAACATTACAATAATAATAATAATAACAAAAAGAAAAACATCAAACAACTGCTACATACATATTGAATAAATGTTGAGTACATATATGTTGAATAACTATTACCTATACCTTATCATACTACAACAACATCATTCTTAACATAAAAGTGCACCCCCCACCTAGGGATCATTCCTGAGTCCAAAATCTAATTGTTCCTTCTGCTGGTGGTTTCCCACTTCCCTTAGTAAACACAAATATTAGGAACTGTTTCCAGATTCCCTCAAACTCATTTATTTTAGTTACGCCTTTTCTCCACTTAATATTACATGTCAATTTATCATTAATGGCTATATCCCATACTTCTTTATACCATTCTTCAATAGAATATTCCCCTTGAATCTTCCAGTTCCTAGCTACCATCAATCGCGCTGCAACCAGCAAACTCGATATCAGCTCTATAGTTTCTTTTCCACACTTTATATCTTCAAATAGTGACAGCAATGCAATCTTTGGTGTTTGTTCTATTTTCATTCCCACTATTTCTTCAATTTCTGAAAACACCATCTTCCATAATCTTTGTACATATTTGCATTGCCACCGCATATGTAAATACGTTCCTTTTCCCCCACAACCTCTCCAACAATTTGCTGAATGCTGATCATTTATCTTATTCAATCTAATCGGGGTTAGGTACCACCTCCATAAAATTTTAAAATAGTTCTCCTTTATTCTCACTGATAAACTTCTCAACACTCTTTGTTTCCGTAGTCCCTCCCAGCTCTGTCGCCCTATTTGTACCTTCAAATCTGATTCCCATACCATTTTCTCTGGGTTCTCTCTAAACTCCTTCTCTAACAGTAATTTATATATTTCACTCATTAACCCTTTTAAAACTATACTACCTCCTTTCCCTTTTTCCTTATTTACTATTAACTCTTCAAACTTCGTCATCTTTCTACAAACTTTATTATCTTTAATCCACTTTTTATTCCATTGCTCTAATTGCCCATATTCTAACCAAGATAATTTTTTCTCCTTTAACAATTTTTCCATATCTTCTCTTGTTTTTATATCTCTTAACCAATCCTTTAATTTCATTTTACTTTTCTCTTTTAATATTTTACATAATCTACCCTTCAGATCCTCTGGGAAATTCTTTAACATTATTATCGGCGCTAAGGGAGAGTTGCTCGGAAGCAGCTTCCCTTTCAATTTACTCCAAATTTCCCATTGAGTCCTCAGGAGTGGATTATCTATACTTCCAACCCACTTTCTCCCTCCATCTTTAAAAAAGACATTGTCCAAGTTCATCTCTACGTTACTTATAGTTTTTTCCTCCATCCAATATAAATCTCCTACTCCTATAATTGCTTCTACGATATGTCTTAATCTATTTGCTACGTAGTATAATTTTATATTTGGGAGACCCAATCCACCCTTTTTTTGGCTTAGATACCAATTATTTTTATTCACTCTTGCTCTCTTTTCTCCGTTACAATATTTATTAATAATATTTTGCCAACTTTTTATCTCAGTTTCTGATATTTTTATTGGTAACATCCTAAACACAAAATTAATTTTAGCTAATATCTTCATTTTTATTAAAGCTATTCTTCCAAACCAAGATAAATTTAATCTTTTATATTTCTCCAGTTTCTCTAATACCTCCTTCTTTAACCTCGTTAAATTTTCCCTTTCAAGATTCTCTAGATTTTTTGTAATTTTAATTCCCAAATATTTAATCTCCTCCTTAACTTTCATTTCTATTCCCTTATGTTCCCAATCCTTTTCTTCCTTCTTAGTATAATTAAACACCATCTCTGATTTAGACCAATTTATTTTTAACCCTGTAATTTCCTCAAATTCCCTCAACTGATATTTAATTCTTTCTAATTTTCTTATTGGGTTCTTAATGGTCAATAAAGTATCATCTGCAAACATGTTTAACTTTATTTCCCTTATCTCTCCAATTCCTTCTAACTCTTCATCCTCCCTTAGTGCCTTCGCCAAAACTTCCATAACCATTACAAACAGGACCGGCGAGAGCGGACATCCTTGTCTTGTTCCTCTGGCTAGTCGTATCTTTTCAGTGAGTCCGTCATTTACCACCACTACAGCTGTGTTTTGGGAATATAACTGTTCTATTACACTTTTAAATTTATTTCCAAATCCCAATTTATCTATAATAATCTTCAATGCCTGCCAGCTCACACAATCGAAAGCTTTAAAAATGTCCAATGCCATAATTCCTGCCTTGATATTTGATTTTTTTATTAGATTTATTACATTTAAAACTCTTCCCACTAGATTATGCATCTGCCTTCCTACCACAAACCCACATTGATCTTCTCCTATATATTCTGATATAAATTTATTTAACCGTTTAGCCATAATAGATGTGAAAATTTTAGCATCCTGATTTATTAACGAAATAGGTCTATAAGAATCGGGATTAGTCAAATCTTTATCTGGTTTTGGGATCAGAATTATCAATGAATGTTCCCATGATTCAGGTATCTTCTCTCCTAATAATATCCTATTATAAAGTTCCATTAATTTTGGAACTAAAAATTCTTTGAAGACCTTATAATATTCTGGTCCCAAACCATCTGCTCCCGGTGATTTACCAACTTTTAAATTATCAATAACCTCTTCAACTTCTCTTTGAGTTATTACTTTCTCCATTAACTCCTTATATTCTTATTAGATTGTAAGCCTATGCGGCAGGGTCTTGCTATTTACTGTGTTATCTGTACAGCACCATGTACATTGATGGTGCTATATAAATAAATAATAATAATAATAATAATATTCTAGTTTTATTCCATTCTTTATAAACCTTCCAATATACTCCTCCACCTTTTCTTGTTGAATTTCTTTACCCTTATATAGTTCCTGATAAAATTCCTGGAAAATTTTTATTTTATCTTTCATTATATGACAATAAATCCCTCGATTATCTTTCAATGTTTCTATCCCATTCCTCCCTTTTTCTTTTTGTGTGAGTCTGGCAAGCAACCTAGAATTCTTATTACTATTTTCAAAATATTCCCTTTTCATATACATTAAATTCTTTTGAACCTCCTCTATGTTTAAATTTTCTAATTGTTTCTTCTTAGCTTGTATTTCTACTAATTTATATTTATCTTTACCTCGCCAATATTCTTCCTCCAAGTTTTTAATTTCTATCTCTAACTTTTCCTGCTCTGCACGTTGTTGTCTTTTTAAGCTACACGTTTCTCTAATACAAATTCCTCTTACTACAGCCTTCATGGTGTCCCAAACGACTGACCCAACTGTTCCTCCCTTTTCGTTAATTTCCCATGACTCCGACAGTTCCTTCTGAATTTTCTCTACCACTTTATTATATTTCAATATTTTTGTATTTAACTTCCATCTATATGCCTCTTTATAATTCTTCTTAACTGTAAATTCTAAGCTTAACAAAGCATGATCAGTTACTTTTATTACCCCCCTTTCCATTTTACAAATCTTCGTTGCAAAATCTTTTGAAACAAATATATAATCTATCCTGGAGTATGTATGATGAACTGGGGAAAAATATGAGAATCCAGGCTTAGTCCCATTGAGTAAACGCCACGAATCTGAATACCCATTTTCTTTTACTAATTTATTCAATATAGTTATATTATTCCTCTTTTCAACATTAGTGGGATTTGACCTGTCCCATCTATTATCCATAACCATATTAAAGTCCCCAGCTAATATGACATACCCCTCCTTAAATTCTTCTATTTCTTTAAATAATTTTATAAAAAACTCTCTATGTCTCTCATTTGGGGCATACACATTAATTAGCGTATATACCTTTCCTTCAATTTTACCTTTTAACATAAGATATCTGCCATTATCATCCTTTTTTATTTCTTCTAATATAAACCCACTTTTTTTTGAAATCAAAGTGGCCACCCCATTTTTTTTGATGTCCCTAATGACTTTTCATAATAGGCTAACCACTTTAATTTTATCATATTCGAATTCTCGGAGCCTTGGTGTGTTTCTTGGACCATTATAATATCCGATCCTTCTTTATTAAACATTTGTTCTATTCTCTTCCTTTTCACGACTGCCCCCAAACCTTTAACATTGAGTGTTGATACTTTTATCTTTTTATCCATATTCACCCTTTTGAAATCTCTTCCGATCCCTTGTGCTCTGCAACTCAAATTTACTTACATAAAAACACAAACTCCATACAACAATCCCCCACCCTCCTACCCCAACCCCTCCCCTCCTACCTTCCCCCCCTCCCCACCCCCCCACTCTGATCCCCCCCATATCCCCATGAGTCTAATACTCCAGCCATCTACTTTAAAGGGGAGGGGGGGAGGCAGTGCTGCACCTGGCCGGCAAGCTTCTATGTTGGCATTTCTATTTGCAATTATCTCAAAACATAATTAATAATTCTATTACTCCCCAGATGTCCCAGCCTCATTCCCCCCCCCACCCACTCCAGTCCCACTTGCTTCCCCATACAGACCCAGCCTCTTCAGCAACTCTTTACCTTGATCCAGTGAGGTTACACTGTGTTCCCCCCTCCCATATGTAAATCTTAGAAAAACAGGGTAACCCCATGCATAAGGAATTTTGTTCTTCATTAATGTTTCAGTTATTGGTTTAATACTACGTCTCCAATTTAATGTGTGTTGAGAGAGATCATTATAAATTTGCACTGCTTTGCCTTTGTACTGCAACTGAGCCATAGATCTCAATTCTTTCATAACTTGCTCTTTTTTATAATAGTTACCAAATTTCACCAAGATGTCTCTAGTCCCTTTGTAGTTTTGCCCCCCACACGGTGGACTCGATCCAAATCCGATCCGTCTATTGGTATGTCAGGCATCAGCTCCTTGAACCAATTCAGAATGATTTCTCTAAGATCTTCTCCTTGTATCTGCTTCAGCTGTTTTATTCGAAGTGAAGATCTACGAGATTGATCCTCCAAGGCTATCAGTCTTATTTCATGTTCTTTAAATTGAATATTAGTTGATTTTTCAAAAGCCTCTTGCTTCTTCTGGTCCAAATCCGCTTTTGCCTCCGCGGAGCTTGGCGGCCATGGAGACGGCAGGTTTCTTTTGAGGCTCTGATCAGCTTCATCGGGAAAAGCAATTATCTCTCTTTTAATGGGCATAAATCTTTGAGCAAATGATGGAAAAAGGACTATAAATGCCGCCGGTGTTGGAAAAAACTGAAGAGATAAGGTGAGACAGATGGAATGTTTGTATAAGCTGCGATTGCAAAAGTGAAAGTAAATCGGACTGACTGGTCTGCCTGTTGGTGTGGCGCAGTTTGAAAAGAAAGAATTTGTTTTTGTTAGACGTTGGCTTGATTTATAGCGATTCTCACCTTTCATCTTTTATCTTAAATGGAAAAGACTGAAATACTGGCTTTGTAAAGTGGAAGCTGTTTGCTGTAATTATCGTTGTGGCGAGAAGGGGGGGTGTAGGGGTGGAAGAAAACAGCATTCGGTGAGGGAGATGTGGGATAGTGATAGACTGTGTATGATTAGTTCTGATCCCCTCTAGTGAATGCTGTTGTGAATCGGATATATCCCCCCCCCCCTTGGGAAGAAGGAAGAGTGTTTAACACACAGAAGACAAGCTAGTAAAAGCCACCAAGAAAGTGAGCTGGACTCTAAGATTTATGCCCTGCCCAGAAGCGTCCTATGTCTAAAAGGAGATTTTTTTAAAAAAAATAATTTTTATTCATTTTCAACACTATATAAACATAGATAAACATTACCAAAATATAACTGAAACAAACAATATAAGAAAAAACACACATCAAATATCTGCTGCATACATATTGAATAATTGTTGAGTACAAATATCAAAAACTATTACATATACCTTATCATACTACAACATCTTCGTTCTTAACATAAAAGTGCACCCCCCACCTCGGGATCATTCTTGAGTCCAAAATCTAATCGTTTCTTCTGCTGGTGGTTTCCCACTTCCCTTAGTAAACACAAACACTAGGAACTGTTTCCAGATTCCTTCGAACTCATTTATTTTAGTTACGCCTTTTCTCCACTTAATATTACATGTCAGTTTATCATTAATGGCTATGTCCCATACTTCTTTGTACCATTCCTCAGTAGAATATTCCCCTTGAATCTTCCAGTTCCTAGCTACCATCAGTCGTGCTGCAACCAACAAACTCGATATCAGCTCTATAGTTCCTTTTCCACACTTTATATCTTCAAATAGTGACAGCAATGCTATTTTTGGTGTTTGTTCTATTTTCATTCCCACTATTTCTTCAATTTCTGAAAACACCATCTTCCATAATCTTTGTACATATTTGCATTGCCACCACATATGTAAATACGTTCCTTTTTCCCCACAACCTCTCCAACAATTTGCTGAATGTTGATCACTTATCTTATTCAATCTAACCGGGGTTAGGTACCACCTCCATAAAATTTTAAAATAATTCTCCTTTATTCTTACTGATAAACTTCTCAACACTCTTTGTTTCCATAGTCCCTCCCAGCTCTGTCGCCCTATTTGTATCTTCAAATCTGATTCCCAAACCGTTTTCTCTGTATTCTCTCTAAACTCCTTCTCTAACAATATTTTATATATTTCACTCATTAATCCTTTTGAAACTATACTACCTCCTTTTCCTTTCTCCTTACTTACTACTAATTCTTTTAATTCTTAAAAGGAGATTTAAGAAGAAGTGGGAAAGGTTAATTACGCATAAAAAGAAACCATCCAATCATAATCTCTCCCACCTGGAAAGTACAGTCCCTGAAGCAGAACAGGAAGACGAAGATATAGGCCCAGTTTTCTTAGATACAGTACCAAATAAAGAAAAAAACATGGCTGAAGGGGGAGAAGCAATTGGCAGTCAGCCTCCCTCTTTAGTGGAAATTAAAGCAGCAATAGCCGAGAATAATATCATTATTTTTTAAAAAATGGATCAGCAAATGGATGTTTTTAGACAACAAATGCGTATTTTGGCTGATAAGACATCTCAAAATTCAGTTAAGGAGAATTTTAACTGCAATCTAAACTAGGGTTGTGCACCCCCTCCCCGAACTGTTTCGGATCCTGATCCGGACCCAGTTTGGGTCGATCCGAACCTTCCCCGATCCGATCCAGAACTGGATCCAGAGTGAGATCCGATCGATATTCGGGCCCCATTTTGCCCCCCCTTCCCCACTTACTAGCCTTTGCGGCAGATGGCGAAGGTAGGTAAGTGGGGAAGGGGAGACAAAATGGGGGTTGAATAGGCCCGCTCCCCCCTTAGCTGGCTCCACCATCCACCGCTGCACGGATTGTGGCAGCAGCAGACGGCAGAGCCAGGGAAGCCCCCTCCCCCACTTACCTGGCTCCATCACCTGTCGTGGTCTGGGTGGCGGCTTCAACTGTGGCCCAGGTCTCAGGCCAGAAACAGGCTTGGGCTGCAGTTGAAACCACAGCCCAGACTGCGAAGGAACCAAGTAAGCTCCCCTCCCCCCTTACCTGGCTCCGTCGTGGTCCAGGAGGCAGCTTCTGAGGCCTGGGCCACAGTTGAAGCTGCTGCCCAGACTGCGACGGACCCAGGTAAGCCCCCCTCCCCCTTACCTGGCTCTGCCGCCGTTACTGCACGGACTGCAGCAGCAGCGGAGCCAGGTAACCCCCTTCCCCACTTACCTGGCTCTGCTGCCATTGCTGCACAGACCGCGGCGGACGGGGGAGCCAGGTAAGCTCCCCTCCCCACTTACCTGGCTCTTAAGCTTTGGAATGGTCCAAATCTCCAGACCGTTCCGAACCGCTTTGGGCCATTCCGGACCTCCCCTGATCTGCTCTGGAACTGGGCTTCGGTGGTCCGGATCGGTCCGTTTTACTTCAGATCCAGGAATCCATAACAGAGCGGAGCACACCCCTAATCTAAATGTGTTTCTGAATAGATGTGTTCAAAATACACTAGGGAAACCATAATGTTGACATAAATCAGACATTAAAATAAGTTTCATTGTACAACCTATATGTAAAGTTGTATGAATCTACATGTTTGGCTTTCGTGTCTTTGTACAACAGTAGGCTTCACCTACTAAATGAGTTATTATATAAGCTTTTATTCTGGCTTCAATAGCTCACCTTCTAATTAACAAATAATAAGATGAGGTCATTTGCCTGGGACTAATCATTAGCTAAAGGGTTTGTAAGCAGAATTGCCACTGAGGACTATTTAATTCCAACTAGACAATCATATATATTTTTTTAAAAAAATGATCTGCACAGGAGCTTTATTGTATTAAGAAACAGAATAAACACACAGTTGGGAATTCTTTCTAGCTGCAGTGGCTTCTTTATTTGGAGCACACACAGTAATTTTTTTTAGAAAATGAGGTCACTCCAATTGATAACATTTTGAAGAACTAAAGAACACCTCAGCAATCCCTATTTATTTCATTTTACAAAATGTCTCCTCATTTCTATGGAATTTAAGCGACAAGAGGGAAACATTTTAACAGTGGAGGAAGGGAAACAGCTACAATATTTACAGTTTATTTTTTTAATGTTATCCACTTTTTAGACCTGCAGTCTAAGATGCCTACGTAGATCAAGGGCAAATAATAATAATAATAATAATAATAATAATAATAATAATAATTTTAAATGGACAATTTAAAACATACTACCAAAAGCAATAATTCCCTAAATTATATAAAATCAGATTTTCGCTTTGCGAAAACTCAGTAGAAATAAACTTGGCAAGAAAAACTTCAACACAATATAGAGAACCCACAATTTCCCCCAACCTATGGGGAAAATGGGTCAACATTTTCATCAAGCTGTCCACCATAACCCAAAGATCACTTTCTTTATAAGATACTGCTAGTTCAGATCCCATCTGATTATACTTGAAGTTGGGTTTTATTGCCTCAATGTGCATCACTTTACATTTATTTATTTATTTATTTATTTATTTATTTATTTATTGCATTTGTATACCACCCAATAGCTGAAGTACCCTGGGCGGTTCACAAAAATTAAAACCATTAAAATATAAAACAAACAGTATAAAAACATAATATGAAATACAACATAAAAGCACAACCAGGATAAAATCAGCAGCAGTGCAGAAATACAAATTTAAAATACACATTTAAAATAGCAAAGTTAAAATTAAATTTATAGACTGTTAAAATGCTGAGAGAATTTACATCAAACTGTCTTTGCCATTTGGATGGCCATTCTCCCAGTTTGAAGAGATCCTTTTGGAGATCCTTCACAGTTCTTTTTTATTTAAACCACCTTAAAATAATTTGGTGTCATCAGGAAACTTGGCCACCTCATTGTTCACTCCTAATTCCAAATCATTTATGAACAAGTTTACATCCTTCCAGTTGGATAATTTGCCATTTCTTTCTACTCCATTCTTTCTGTTCTTTAACCAGTTACTGATCCATAAGAGGATTTCTCCTCTTATACCAGGACTGCTAAGTTTGCTTAGGAGTCTTTGGTAAGGAACTTTGTCAAAAGACTTTTGTAAATTCAATTAAACAATGGTTACCAGACTACCCCGTCCACATGTTTATTGGTACTGTCAAAGAACTCCAAAAGGTTAGTGAGATGGGACTTAATTTTTGGAAGCCATGTTGATTCTTTGTCAGCAGAGCTTGTCATTTGATAAGCTTACTAATTTTATCCTTAATAATACTTTCAACAATTTACCTGGAACAGATGTTAAATTATCTGGCTTGTAATTTCTTGGAAACCCCACCACCACCAACAGATTCCTTTTTCGAAATTGATGTTACATTTGCTGTTCTCCAGTTCTCTGGTACAGGGGCTTAGGGACAGGTTGCCCCTTTTAGTTTCTCTAGTCTGCTTGACACACTGCCTTCTCTGACATACAGAGAAATAACGTTCATGGAATTTTCTGCTAATGGTAGTACCAAGTTTATTTCCCCCCAAAAGGATGTTACTCTTGTATAAAAGTGACATTTTATGGCACTTTCCCCTCTTTTTTGGTCACAGTAGTATTTTCTCTTTCCCTAGAATCCATTTTCATTTGGTGTCATTTTTCATTTGGTTATGGGTAGCTTCTGGATGTCATGGCTCCTTACTTGTTATAATGAGGCTCGCCAGCAGGTCCCTTTGTCACTACAGTTTCGGCTGTGTTTGGGGAACCTGATTCTGGCATGAGAATTCCAAAATAGAGTTCAAACATGGGTTACTCTTGTTACTAAAAATGAGCTAGAGAATGATGTCCCACTGGACACGACACAAATGTGGAGGGAAAGGCACCGTAAACTAATGATGAAGGAGGAGGAGGTATTGCTCAAAAAACAGTGTTCATGAGCACCTAAAAAAGAAGAAAATATTGTACTTGTAGTCAAGGAATTTCAAAAAGAACTAAAAGCAGCTCCTGAAGAAGGAGACATCCTCTCCGAAACACGTAGAGCACAATAAATGTTCTTTTTTTCTTGAGCACCGGAATTTGCTTCCTCCTTCGCCACTACACATGACACCACATCAGGTATCAAACTGTTCTCATATTCAGAAATGAGCAAGAGTGACAACTGTGCAAAGGAGATGGTGCTTTCAACTCTGAATCACTGGGTGTAGAGACGTAATATTTCTAGAACATTTAAAAGCTATGAAGGAGAAAAGAAGTTTTTTTTCTCCATTTTTTCTAACAAAATTAAAACAGCAGTGAAATATTTAGGGTGCAATCCTATGCATATTTACAGAGAAGTAAGTCCGACAATTCCCAGCATTCCCCAGCCAGTCATGCTGGATGCAGAATGCTGGGCCTTGTAGGACCCCCCCCCTTGCCGTCTAAACATGCATAGGGTTTTGCCTTTATTTTCCCATCAAACCAAAACATACTTTACTGCTTTAACATAATCACTTCATTTATATTTGTTAGATTGTAATCCTATGACCTCTGAGTGAACATGCATAGAATTGAACTGTAAGCAATTTAATAATTAAATATTTCTGATTTGACATAATGCCATAAAGAGCTTACACCCTATGTATGTGACAGATCTCACATTGTTCTCTAGCTGCCATAAGCATTATTGATGAAGATCAACTCTAGAGGTGAATTGTAGCTGAAAAGAAAAGTGACCCCAGCCAAATGTAGAAATCCTTTCTTTGAAAGCATTAAGATTTTCCTGAGCCAATATACAAGGCTCTTCTGTTTGCTATTCCATTTGGCATTTAGAGGCTAGGTCAATAGGGATTATTTGAATATAGTTTGAAATCTGATTGCATATCTACCTGCTCTGAGTTTTCAGGATAGGACAGGATACAAATGTAGATACAATAAACGGAAGAAGACAAATGAATCTCTGAGCATACAGAACAGAAGTAACAATTATTAATCATCCATGGCTCTGGTCAAATATTTATTGTATGAAGTATTAGAAAGATGTTTCTCTCCATTTCTTTAATCAGTTCTGAATAGAAGCAGAGTTATTTCAAGAGTCTATTACATGGATCAGGTTTGGGCTTGGTAAACAGCTCTTATGGCAGTGGGTGTTGTTTTTAAGCAAAATCACTGCTTTTGAAAGTGCTGATGTAGCATAGTGGGAAGTGTATATTAACAGCATTTCAAAGCTATTTTATGGTCCATAGCAGTGGAAGAGATAAATACTCCAGATGAAATTAGAGTTCACATGAAAAAATGTGGCTAGCAAAAAAAGCAAAGCAAAAAGGATCATTTGTGCAAGTTACAGCTGGCTGCCTCCCATTTTCTGCCTTCTGTCCCTCCTGGGCCTGTTGCTGGGCCCCATAAGTCTTCTAGATTTTTCATGCTAGTTGAATTACAACCATTATCATGCAACAGGTTAGTCACATCTGCTTTTAGGTCCTAGAATGGCTTCACACAACTGTCTAACTCACATGTAAAGAATGCCCTCCAAGTATTCCTAGGCAAGCCTGGCTTGAGTATGACATGAGCCTGGAAAATGCTATTCTGCTGCGCCCGGCATAGCCTGGGCACAGGGAAGCCTATTGCGGGCGGGGGCAGTAGAAGGCGTGGAGGCCAGCGATTGGCTGGCGGTTTCACGCCACTGGAGAGGGGAGGGGACTTAGAGCCTATTTAAAGGCTCACGCCCCTCCTCGCTCCCTTTCTTTGAAGTGGCTCCCTCCCTCCCTGTAGGCAGTATGGGCTTGCTGGTTAACCATTTGGGGGTCAAGTAGGATTTTTTTGCTCATAATCTGAATTGGTTGAGAGTTTTTTCACCTACTTCATACTGCAAGACAGGTAAGGGAGTATTAAATAGGTTAATTGGAATAAATTCGGTCACATTTTTTGGCGCGTAGGCGGGCATCTGCGGTTGGATAGGGTCAGTGAGCATTCCAAAGCACCAAATGGTGATGGGTAATGCCTGAGGCTCAGCAGCTCCAAGCCCTGCAGCCCAGCTGCTGAAATAAGGGTTACCCTTGAGGCTAACCTTTCTCACCCACTCAGAACCTGGCGGCTTGAGGAGGGGTGACACCAGAGGGCCTACCACCCCAAAAGGGGTAGCCAGGGAGTGGTGACGACTAGATGCCACCCCCATGGCTCAGAATGTGTCACTATGATTATTGGCAGCTTACGCCATGGAAGATAGATGCCCGCATAGGTTTCTGCTCTGCAGATCCATCAAATAAATGTTGGCCCTTGTTAAAACCCAACATACTTGTATCACCTCTTTATTTCCACACTACACCTTCCCACAATATCTCATATTCCCTCTGCTTTTAGTTTATAAATAGTGGCAAAAGTGAGTCAGCTTTAGCAAGTTTAACTCTGGAAGAACTTTATCACCAAGTGGCAATGAGTACCACCATCTTCTTTATGAACTCATCACCCACATGCAAGCAGCAAGAAGACTGAAAATATTAGTGATCTTCTCTGCAAATGAAGGTGATGCCACAAACTGGATATGCATCTGGTGATGATAGTGGTGTACAGTATGTGTCATAGTGGTGCATCTGGGGCTGGATACCCAGGGCCACAGTCCATCAGCATCTGGACCAGCCAGGGATGATGCTGATCACTGCAGCATCTTTTCTTTCTTTGTATTTTTAAAAGGAGGTGGCAAAATAGGCATGTACAATGATTACAGTTACAGATGTTTATTTTATTGTTTTTTGCTCTTAAAATATATTATACCTTTCTGCAGCTAAATGGACCTTATTCCCAAGTAAATGTGGTTAGCATCAAGGTAGCAGAAGCAAACTCTACTGCATTCCTGTAGTCATGAGCAGTGAAATTAAAATGTGAAACTGAACATGTTCAGATGCTGCTGCTGATTTTATCAAAGTTGGGGTGTGTGTGTGTGTGTACATATACATACGCACACACATACATATATGTATGTGTATACATACATTATATAAGGTGGGATATAAATGCAACAAATAAATAAATAAATAAATGTGCTCTAATATATTAGGAATGTAGAAGCAGTAGGAAAGCATAGAATAGAGATGAATATTGTGTTGCTGGGTTTTGTTTTGTTTTTAGAAAAGTTAGCTGTATGCTTCACAGCATTCAGTTCACATTTTAATACAAAAGTCTCTGTATTAGATAAAATAATGTTTAAAATGCATTATATTAGGACAATTATGTAGCTCCACTACTCTCTCTCTCTCTCTCTCTCTCTCTCTCTCTCTCTCTCTCTCTCTCTCTGTGTGTGTGTGTGTGTGAGAGAGAGAGAGAGAGAGAGAGAGAGAGAGACAGACAGACAGACAGACAGAGAGAGATAGAGAGAGAGAGATGCCTTTTTAAATCATTGGTCTTAACAATATACCAATATCTGTCTTCCCATCTTCTTGACTCAGCTGCTGCTTTTCTAATGGCATATGCTTGGAATCCATTCTCTCCCCTGCCCTCATTCTCTGAGTCACAAAGGCCACACAGCAAAGAGCCCATCCACATTGCAGCTAAGTGTACATGAGCCACCTCTGCTCGCCAACTGAAAAGTCTGTTCAGCCAGCCAGCATGGAAACCACTTACTGCCTTGTTTACCTGACCCTGGAAAGGGCAGAAATTTCATCTGCACTTAAATATCTGCTTTCAAGAATGATTCCCAGAGGAAGTAAGGTCAACCACCTTAGCATTATTATTCTGCCATTTTCAACTTACTACAGTTGGGGTGTGTGCCATAAGGTTTCACAAGGCAAACTCTCCCCACTGAAAAAGCTGTACCTTATTCTGAGTGGAATCTAGGGTGACCAGAAAGTCCACACACACACACCTTTCCAGTCCTATTTTTGGGATGCAAATATGGGGAGATACTTCTTACACATTTGAGAAAATTACATGACTTCTTCAAGTGGGGTAAATTACATTTTTAGCAAGAGTCAGAAACACAGTCAAAGTCTTCTTCTCATTAAACCTCTCTCTCTCTCTCTGGCCTTAGCTAGACCTACCTTTTATCACATGATGGAGGAGGGAAGATCTTGCATTGTGTTTAACACGAGATCTCTCCTCCATTTACATGTGAGGCGCAACGACCTCAGGAGGAGAGGTGTCATGCCCACCATTTTTTTTAAAGCAGCAGGAGCGTACGAGCGCCGTAAGGTAAGTGTTTTTTTAAAATAATTTAATTTTCCCGCTTCCCCCCCACCCTAACCCCAATGGGTGCAGCTCCCGGCTCCTCACGAGGAATCACATGGAGCCGGTTCAACCCGCGGCAATGGGCCACACATTCCGCGGTCTTGGGCTCAGCCTGAGACCACGGAAAAACAGGACCCAAAGTGTAGGGCTCTATCCCGGGGCAAGGGAGGGATCATCCCTCCCTGATCCCAGGATCCCCTGTGCATCATGTGGATGCACAGGTATGATCCCGGGGTTTGCTCCAGGATAAAGCCCTGTCTAGCTAAGGCCTCTCTCTCTCTCTCTCAGCTTCATCACACCAGGTTTATACTGTGCAATCACTGTGAATTGTGTGCAAAGGACTCTGAAGTTTTCCAGTTTATAATCTGCTTTGACTGTGAAGTACTCCCATGCATCCTGCTTTAATTGTGCTTCTTAGCCAAAAGAATCGACCTATTTTGCTACCTGTTTAGGAGTGAATCATTTGTTGTTTTCCGAGCTGCCTGAGGGTGCAGGAGGAGGATTTGACATGTTTAAACTTCAAATTAAACAAATGCTTACATCTGCGTAAGTTTTAAAGATAAAGACATCAAAACTGACAAAGTAATAGATATTAAGGAGAGCTTTAATCATAACAAATTTGAATCGGATTGGGTCATCTGTTGATTTTTTATTTATTTTTTTACATTTCCCCCCTTAAACCCTTTTCCTGGTATGCAAAGGATCTTAGGAGTGCTGCCGCCCGGGGTGTGATTCAGCTAGCAGCAACAACAACGACAGCTTTATGCTGTAGGGGATAATTCGAGGGAAACAGGTACGTGGGATGAAGCCTCCTCTCTGTCTGTCTGTCTGTCTGTCTCTCAAGCAGTTTTGCAACCACTATAATTTTACCACTCTGTCAGGGGCTGGCTCTGTTGACAATAAACCTGAGAAAGGATATTGTAGCAGGTGCATTGTGGGCAAGATAGGAATTGGTGGCTGAGGAATACTGGAAACTGTAGGACTTTTCTGACTCAACATAAATAGGATTGTGCTCTAAAAGAAAGAGTTTTAAAAGAAGTGGCCTTTCACTGTGCTATTCTCTCTGACTTCTTATATTTTTGATGGTTTTAAATTTTGTATACTTTTTAATGTTCACTGTTTTTAACTTTTGTAAACCACCCAGAGAGCTTCGGCTATGGGGGCGGCATATAAATTTGATAAATAAATAAAAATAAAGTTGTCTGTCCCACTTCTTCTTCCCGCCTTTTGCCCCTTTTCCTTCTATGAACATGATACCAAAATTCTTCTGATCATGTTCAGCACAGTTCTAGCTGATCCTGGACTCCATGTAGTTCAGGGGTCAACTAAAAAAGGGAGTTAACCTCTCTCCCTGATAATTCTAATCTTTCCCTGCCAGTTCGCCCACTTTTGCTAGCAACAAACACACTTTTGCACGTGGAGAAGGATGATGGGTTACCATAGGCAGAGGAGTCTCACAAGCAGGTGCCTGCTGGATTGATTCTAAGCTGAAATGAAAACTCCTGAGCTTAAGCATTGTCCTTTTCAATGTAGATAACTCTGGTTATCTCCTCCCACTTAGCAAAAGTAAGGATTCTTTTCCTCCCTGGCAAAGTTGGGGAGAACTGGCAGCGGATAAGAAGGGTTGCATCATTTGGGAATCAAACTTCAAAAGACCAAAGGCTTTTGAGGTTTGGTGGTTGCAGGTGAGTTCGCACATCACTCACAACTTAGATTTAAATAACAGGGGTCATGATTAGGGTTGTACTGCTTGACAGACCTGCTTTTGATGATAATCAATCAGATTTTTCTTCCACCATAATTGCTATTTTGTGGTCCTTCAGAATTTTAGGTAAAAGAACTAAATACGAACATACACGACACGCATAACTGAGAGCCAGTGTGAAGTATCGGCTAAAGTGTTGGACTAGGAATCAGGAGTTCTGGGTTCTAGTCCCCACTTGGCCATGGAAACCTAGTCACGGACTCTCATCCCAACCTACCTCACAAAGCTGTTGTCGTGAGGATAAAAATGGAAAGGAGGAAGATTATGTATGCTGCCTTGGATTCCTTGGAGGAAAAAGGCGGAATATAAATGCAATAAAAAATAAAATAAAATAACTGAAATAGACAATGCCAATTAAAGTATCCACATGGCACAGCCATGAAACAGGTGTGTGTGTGTGTGTGTGTGTGTGTGTGAGGGTGGGGGTGTCTGTGTGCAGGGGGACAGTTGTAAAGAACTTGGTAACTGTGGAGTGATTCCTGCTCACTATCAGATGTCTAGAGTAACCCATAGTGCTATAAGATTTTCTGCAGAGAGTAAGCCATAGTCCCATCAGTTTTTCTGGCTCCTTTTCACTTCATTTCCAGCACAGACTGACTGTCACACACAGAGATACTTAGCTTGCTTCTATTGTTCTAATGTGCCATTCCAGCAGAATATATATAGAGAGATGACATTATATCAGCCCTGCTGAAAGACCTCCCTCATGAAGGCTCATGGTGGCCAGAGACGAAGTATTCTAGTTGCACATCAGAAGGTTCACTCAGCCCATTCAATGTGGCCTCCCTGAGCATTTGAATATGGTTGGGGATGTGCATCAGCACCACATCTGATCCATATCAGCTATGCTCACAAAAGGCTGCTTTTCTGAACAGATCTCCTTTGCTGGATGGACGAAACAGATGACTACTGTCTAATGGATCACATGGTTTGAGAAGGCATGCCTTCAAGTCAAAAAGGATAATAGAGGTTAAATGTTTTTGACCATTTCATTCAGAAGAAAAATATAATTTAATATACATGGTTAATAGGTACTGCTTGACCTGGCACTTGCTTAAAATAAGCAAAGTGACTGAGCAGCAACTTATTCACTGTTATTGTTAGTAATTTCTCTCTTACAGACAGCCCCTGTATTAATTATATTATTTCTAAGAAAAATGCTTTAAGCTGAAATTAAAAAAAACTATATTTTCTATGAATCTGGACTTTCTACTTTTAAAAACAAATGAACAAGAAAACTCACTTAGCAGTGGTAGATGTTAGTTTTCAGTAGGGATGGAAAAACGTACCACTTGCTAGAAGCACAGTGGCCACCCGACCCTGCTCACCCATGGCAAACTGCTGGGCAGTCCGTGGGTACCCAGCATGGGGCCTCCTGCTCCCTTGACGAGGTGTCATTTTGTGTAAAAATGGTGGCTTGGCCTTTTTTGCAAAGGGACATTTGATTAAATGGCAGCCATAAAGGGGACATTTACGCAAAATTACAAGCAGGGGCAGCAAGCCAGTGGGAAAATGCTGGGCCATGTAGTGTATTTTACAGGTTGGTACATATATAGTAATGCTGTCAATGTCAATTATATAGAGTGAATATGGTAAGTGAGTTAAGGGGGATGGAGGGAGAGTGAATGGAATGTTGGTGTGCTGGTGATTGGTGAAGAGCATGAGGCGACAGTGGGCCTGTTCAGAAGACAACTTAAATAAGGCTTTCCCCCCTTATTAACTGTGGTTAAAGCCATGGTTTAAGGTGTCTTCTGAACCGGATCCAGCTTTCTGGCTTAACCACTGTAGTTAAAGTCATGGCTTAAAGAGTCTTCTAAACAGGACAAATGTTTTAAATAGCAGTGTCTGTAGTTAGAGTAGGAGTTGCTTGGTTAGGTCAGATAGTACAGGGAAGAGTTGTTTGTTATTTTGGGGATAGAGGTTGAGGGAGGAGTTGAGAATAGGATAGGTAAAATTAAAAAAAAAACCTAATAACTTCAGCGCTTTATTGAACAAACACAAATACATCTTATCTACTGTTTTAAAGTGTTATGAATAAAATAATCATTATTGTGTTTATCAACATTCGGAAAGGCATCTCTTTCAACATAGTTAATGTGACACAATAGGTACATTATTGTGACTATCTGTTGGTAGTGGTATTGAGAGTGATCAAAGGCTGGAAGGAAAAACAGTATTTCCTTGACCTGGGCTTGAAAGTGTATAATGGGCAAGGTTTGAAATGAAAGGATAACCCCACCACCCACCCTTATACATGCAAACATACCCATTGCCTCAGGGAAGGGATCCCTACGGGAGGGGTAGGACACTGGCGCACGGACCTTGTTGGATTCTTCACCATGTACGTAGCCATGATTCACATCCATTCAAAGGCCCATTCATGTGCATCGTTTTAAGTCAGTAGGAGATGTGAGAGCAGCAGTCTGCTTTATGTACACACTTATCAATGCTGGAATGAGATGCTCAAATTTATGTTGTTGGTTGTTTTGGTTTTTAGTAAAAGTGGGCTTAAAATATGTTACGAATTACTAAATAAATATCGTCTATTTGCCATTTTTAAGGCAGAAGTGTGTGGGTTTCAAATATTTCAGTGATCTTTTATAGGCCCTGTAAACACAGCTTATTGGATCTAGGAAAAAGAAATGGCTAGGAAAATTAGATTTGGGACATGTATCAAAATGCTGACATCAGGAATTGAAGCTATCAATTAAATTTTATATGCAAGGGTTTATTCAGAAATAGCTACAATGAAAAGCAGTGTCATTTGACATATTGAGTACTGGAGTTACACTGTGACATTTTGCAAATACTCATGTTCAATCATCTCCTTCTAGATTAACAGCTGGGACTTCAAAGTCTAAGAGCAGCCAGGTGTCATTAACATCTGCCATCAATAAAGTCTTCCTAATCATGGAACTTCCTGGAGAGATCAAACTGTCTTTTTAAATCTGTTGTTTGGTCTTTCGCTACTGTAACTGACAGCATTCATAAAACTCTCTCACTCTTGCTATGTTAGCGGTTTAGCTTCTGTCTATTGCACTGCAACAGTTGCATAATCCATAAATTGTTTTCTGAGAAGTTCAATTACTGCTGTTACAGTTTGCTCTTAAAAATTAAATTAAATATAAGTTTTGGCCTATGGACTTAATTACCCAAAATGTGATCTGTGTAATGATAGCCAAAACATTTGGTTTACATTCCTACAAAATTAATTGGAGTTGCTGAATAGTCAATTATGAAATTCCATCTACATTACTGCAACACTGAACTATATTGTATGATTTATCAGTTTTCAACTGGCAGGACTGATGCAAAGTTCAATCAATCAACCCAGAAAAACATTGAGCCTCCCTTCTTCTTTCTGTTCTAGCATCTAGTTTTGCACAGGAGGAATGAATGAAGTAAATGATTGGCTGGAAGCCTATAGCATCAGGATTAACTAATCAACTGATCAACCCATTCCGTTTATACCCCAACTTTCTTTTCCAGTGTAAACATGGCAGGTAACATCATCAACAACAACAACAGTTACAGTGCTATCCTATGACTGTTTACTCAGCAGTAAGTTCTACTACGTTCAGTGGAGTTTGGCGTAGGACTGGTGTTATAAATTCATAAAACCTGTTTTGATTCTGCTAATACAGTTCTCACGATACCATTAGTACTTGCTGCAGACATTAGAAAAAATGACTTGAGAGGTCCTAGAGATCATGTGCCCTAATTTCCCACTTCTATAGCTTATCAGAATACGAGAACTAAATTAGACATGGCTTTATTCATGCCTCTAAACCTAAAGTGTATAATCTTTTTTTTTTTTTTAAGAGTCAGATTGGGACCAAGATGCAGTAGGAGTGGGGGCTCTAATCCTTTGCTCCCACCATGGTCCCAATTGGAATCATCACCCTTGAATTTGCTATTTGACACAGAGGAAAAGCTTCCATTTGATGCCAAAGGGTTAACAGGAAAAAGGACTGAAAGCCCTCTTCTCTCCCACCAAGGTACTGATCCAGCTTGCTCCCCCCACTTCACATGTTATATATATTTTTTAAGTTAACAACCACACAAGGCCAAACTACATGAATGATGTCATTTCTAGTTTGGCCCTGCTGTTTCAAGTGCTCTACTATGGAATAGTATTTGGAACTGCAGAAAGTTTTAAAATAACGGATTCCCTCTCCTCCCCCTGCCCTATTTATTGCAAGGGATTTCACATCTTGCTATTTATTTCATCATTCGCAAGTAAAACCTATAAGAATGATAACCTAAAATATTATCTTGATGTATAATGATTTGTACTCTGTGGGGCTGCTGTATAACGTCTATCAGTGTTCCTTTCACTTTTCTACTGAAGTAGTTAGTTGGACCGTCAGTTCAAGGACTGACAAGGATAGTGCCATAACAACCTACAGTTTTTGGCTCAAGTCCAGAGGTTTTATGAGATTGTGTTTTTATTTAATAATACATGCACTTGAGACCATTTTATCCAGAATCTAATTTGCATTTCGGGGGATGTAGAAATGCCCTTACAGGGAAAAATTATGATAAAATCTGAAAGGCAGAGTGCTTTAATACTTTGCTTGCTTTATTCTAAGAAAACATACCTTTGTATTTTCATACAAAGGAAAATTAGTCCCAGATAACATTCAAGTCTGAGCTACGTTTTCATTAATATCTCAGAAATGATTAGGAACCAATACCAGAAGCATGGAGCAGAAGAGTGATGAAGTCTCAAAGATCCATAGGACTAAAGGGGCAGTATCCAACTGTCACTTCACTAGCACAAATGACATTGGGAATGAAAACTAGGTTCTGAACTATGCAAGGGGAAGTGGTTTCACAAGCATAATGTGCAAGCACTCGTGCAATGGAAAGATTCAGTGAAGCTCCACTAGCACTATATGAATTGGTGGAATGGCACCATTGGATACTGCCCAAGGTTTAAAAGCCTAACACCTTTGGATGTTATTCTTCCAAGACTTTCCTAATCATGGTCTGTGACCAATGACTGAGGACTCAGCATTGCACCTCTATGTGGCCCTGATGAAGAACATATTTGAACACACTGGGCTATTAAATCTTTACTCTTGTACACCTTTAAGATTCCATTTTCTCTTCCTTTCTGCTGAGAAAATTACATGCAACTTACATTGGCCGTAACCCAGAATATAGTGCCTGGTGCAACTACTTGTTTGTATAGCCCTTAGAGCCCCTCTCCCCTATTGTGTCCTCCTTGCTTTGTTACAGAATGATAAGCTTATCTTGCCACTAGGTATTACATTTTTAAACCAACCTTATACCCTCTAGCTGTTATGAACTTTCCATCAGCTCCAGCCTGCATGGTTAATGATCAGGAATGCTGGTAGCTGTAGCCCAAAATGTCTAGAGGACACCAAGTTGGGAAAGGCTCTTCTGAGCAGTTAGAGAGGAAGCAACAGAGGTGGCATGACCAGTTTTCTCCCCTGTCCTGCTATGATCGCTACCTGCCTGTCCCCTATAACTTAGGGTGACCATATGAAAAGGAGGACAGGGCTCCTGTATCTTTAACAGTTGCATAGAAAAGGGAATTTCAGCAGGTGTCATTTGTATATATGGAGAACCTAGTGAAATTCCCTCTTCATCACAACAATTAAAGCTGCAGGAGCTATACTAGAGCGACCAGATTTAAAAGAGGGCAGGGCACCTGCAGCTTTAACTGGTGTGATGAAGAGGAAATTTCACCAGGTTCTCCATATATACAAATGACACCTGCTGAAATTCCCTTTTCAATACAACTGTATTGAAAAAGGAGCTCTGTCCTCCTTTTCATATACTCACCCTACTATAACTAGTACCCCTTCTTATAAGTGTTTGGCAAGCCTCACCTATAGCAGGTTTCCAGGTACAGCCCTGCCCTTTGCTGTACCTGGAAACTAGAGAAAAGGTGCTGAGAGGTTCAACAGAACTCCACATACCTTGTTCGGAAGTTGTCAGCAGCACCCACACACTGTACAGGCAGCAGTGGGTGCAGGTATCACCTTGCTGGTGTTGGCTCTCCAGCCATTCTTGGAAGACCTGAGCACTCTTGCTTTCACAGTCATACAGTCACAATGTTTAGCGAAAACACAGGAGCAGTCTCTGATAAGTTCCTTCTTCATCCCTCCCCAAAGCACTGTGATTGGAAGTGAAAAGGAGAGCCTGGTCAAGGCATTCTATGGTTGGAAGCTAGAGTTGTCTGTCAGAAATCTGCTCCCCTCCTGCTCTCTCTCTCTCTCTCCCCACCCCCTTCGCACCTTGGTGTTTTCCTGATATGGAAAGCTTGGATACGTGTTTCAATTTTTGCAGACACACAGCCTGCACCTCCAAATAATCAATGAAGCTTCAGAAGAGTACATATTTGTTCAGCCCATTTCAGAGAACCCCCAATTTGAGATGGAGTTCTCCTTTATCTCCTCAAAGCAGCCCCATTTGGTTTGGAATCAGGATTTGAAGGCATACCTCTATCTTTTCGATCAGTGTCATCAATATTCATCTTTTCAGCACAAAGACAAAAATATTAATTCTATCAGGGTGGGCAACTTGAGGCTCTCCAGATGTTTTGTCCTACAATTCCCATCAGCCTGAGGCAACGTAGTCAATGGCAAAGAATGATGGGCATATTGTAATCTGAAATGTCTAGATTTAGATCATGGGAATGCATTTTTACTGCCTTTTTCATGGACAGAGGATCTATGCCTTTAAATCAATACAATCAATACAAGTAGCTTTCCCTATTTCTGCATATTCTTGCCTGGAAACAACTCATCTGCTGTTTTCTTGCCTGGCATGCAGTTTTTAAAGGAACAGAGTGAATACCTGTCGACACCAAAGTAGAAAGAGGTTTGTAGGTTAGATAATTCATTCTTGGCTGGGATTGGTGGAGGGTTGCATTATTACATCCATAAAGATTTATGAGCAGTGAGAAGAATCTAATGACAAACCCAATATGTTACAGCTGGTACTTAGAAGTTACTTGTTATGTAAATTGCCATCAGTAAAATCTACAGTCCTGAATGATTGATTTTGTGTTACAATCAATCAGTTATGATTGCCCCAGCCCTAGTGGTGTTTTTTTTTTTTTGCTTGTTCTACCCTCATTTGCATCTCCTTCCACCCCACTTTACCTTTCTAGTACTTTTACTTTTAGCATCTTTCCTTATCAACTTCTTTTATCCTATACTTTTTCTCATTTTCTTTTCAGTTTGGGCAGAACAGTGCTATGTGGGGTGGAGAGCAGCAGAGTTCCAAATTCCTACCAGTGGAACTGGAACATGGGAGGCAGACAGGGTTTGCTTGTTTTTCTTTCAACAGCATGCCCAGCCAATGTTTTTGCAAACTGGTCTTGGGCAGGATCTACACTATGGCTTTAAAACAGTTTTTAACAGTAGTGACAACTGTTGGGGCCCAGGACACACTCCCTATACAGTTTTTAATCAGTTTTCAAAGTGCCATATCCTGCTTGGTGTAGATCTGGCCCTGGTCCTGGAGTTATTTGCAAATTGGGTCTAATCCTGAAGCCTGTTGCAGGAGCAAGTGAGCTTTGCATCCAGTTGATCTAAGGCCATGTTCACCCTGACCCATCCCTGGAATGCCACATTCCAGGACCCACTAGAGGCAGAATGTAGCACTTCATATAGTGTTAGATTTTCCTTTGCAACCCAGCAATATCTATACCCATTGCAAAGGCAATGGTGAGTAGACATCTGCAAACAGAATCAGAAAAAAGAGTTGAGACATAGGGTGACCATATGGTAGGGGGACCATATGAAAAGGAGGACAGAGCTCCTGTATCTTTAACAGTTGAATAGAAAAGAGAATTTCAACAGGTGTCATTTGTATATATGGGGAACCTGGTGAAATTTCCCCTTCATCACAACAGTTAAAGCTGCAGGTGCCCTGCCGTCTTTTAAATCTGGTCACAGTATAGCTGCAGTATAGCACCTGCAGCTTTAACTGTTGTGATGAAGAGGAAATTTCACCAGGTGTGACATGCATACAAATGACACCTGCTGAAATTCCCTTTTCTATGCAACTGTTGCATAGAAAATCTATCTCGGCATGTCTTTCAGATATCTCAGCTTGGCTGCTTCATCGTCATTTGAAACTTAATATGGCAAAAACTGAACTGCTTGTTTTTCCTCCTAAACCTTCTCCTCACCTCTCATTCTCTCTTACTGTCAACAATGTCACGCTTACTCCGGTCAAGGAAGCTCGTAGTCTTGGCTTTATATTTGATTCCTCGCTCTCCTTTATTCCTCATATTGAGGCAGTAGCTAAATCCTGTCGTTTCTTCCTGTATAATATTGCCAGGATTCGACCACTTTTGTCTGTCTCTTCTGCCAAGACTCTTGTTCACGCACTGGTTATCTCTCGGTTGGACTACTGCAACCTTCTTCTCTCTGGCCTTCCTTTGTCTCACATCAGTCCACTGGTCTCTGTCCACCACTCTGCCGCCAAGATCATCTTCTTGGCCCGCCGCTCTGACCATGTCACTTCACTTCTGAAATCTCTTGATTGGCTTCCAATTCACTCCAGAATCCAATATAAACTTCTCCTGTTGACCTTCAAAGCTTTTCACGGTCTAGCTTCTGCCTATCTCTCCTCTCTCATCTCACACTATTGCCCTGCTCGTGCTCTTCGCTCCTCTGATGCCATGCTTCTCGCCTGCCCAAGGGCCTCTACTTCCCTTACTCGGCTTCGTCCTTTTTCTTCTGCTGCCCCTTACGCCTGGAAAGCTCTTCCAGAACACTTGAGAACTACAAACTCAATCACAGCTTTTAAAACTCAGTTAAAAACTTTTCTTTTCCCTATAGCTTTTAAATATTAAGTTTGTTCTGACCCTATACTGTCAGCTTCACCCTACCCGGTGCCTGTTGACACTTCCCTGTGCCTGTTTGCATTCTCTTTCCCTCCTTATTGTTTACTACAACTTTATTAGATTGTAAGCCTATGCGGCAGGGTCTTGCTATTTACTGTGTAATCTGTACAGCACCATGTACATTGATGGCGCTATATAAATAAATAATAATAATAATAATAATAATAATAATAATAATAATAATAACTGTTAAAGATACAGGAGCCCTGTCCTCCTTTTCATATGGTCACCCTACCATATTGGAAAGGAGGACAGGGCTCCTGTATCTTTAACAGTTGTACAGAAAAGGGAATTTCTGCAGGTTTCATTTGTATGCATGCAGCACCTGGTGAAATTTCCTCTTTATCACAACAGTTAAAGCTGCAGGTGCCCTGTCTTGCATGACCAGATACAAAAGAGGGCAGGGTGCCTGCAGCTTTAACTGTTGTGATGGAGAGGGAATTTCACCAGGTGCTGTGTGCATACAAATGAAACCGGCTGAAATTCCCTTTTTAGGGAATATAATTGGAGGCCATATCTTATGTGATGCTTATCTTGGCTTATGAAAAGGAAAATGCATATATAAACATTTTATGGAGAAGCTGTAAAGAATATATTTCCAAAGGATACACATGTATAACTTCCTGGCTAGCAGTTGGGTAGCCTACGTTTGAAGCTGAAGGTGGGGTCATTTTTATGGTTTCCCATCAATATGGTATTTCTCTAGATATTGACTACTTTTATATTGGGCCTGTTCAGACAACATGCTAAGCCATGTTAGGCTGCTAACACTTTGCAGTAAATAGTTAGTGAGTGTTTTTAAACTGTGGTTATGTAGTCACCATGGTTACATAACATTCTAAGTCATGCTTCGCATCACATACTAACCCAGAATGGCCCTGTTCAGAAGACAGCTTAAACTACCATGGTTAAGACTTTTTTGGTGTAAAAAAAAGTGTTATCTTAAACCAAAACCAAACTTGAAAGCAAAATAAGTTTAAGGAAAGTGGTAAAAACAATATATCAAATTTTGGTATAACTATGCTTATTAAAATAAAATCATATTGTTAGTAGAAAATATTTTTAATCTTAAAACAAATACATACACTTAAAATTTAAACAGAATGGTCCACATACAACAAACGTCAAACATAAATCCCAAACACGTTTCAACCATAAAAGGTCTTCATCAGTGGGGAGAAAATTATATGTGGATTTTTAAAACTTATTATACAAATGTTTAAAACAACTTTTTATGCCCAGATATAGAGGGTTCCTCTAGGACCCAAAGTTTGCTCCTATAAATCTTCAAGAATGTAACAAAAAAGACAGGGGCCTAGGCATTCCCTCCTGTCTTCAAGAGGCTTGACTCCCAAGTTATATCTGATTGCATAACTAACATCTCGAGTTTATGTAGACAGGTATATGCAGTTTATCCTGCATATACCAGAGAGCTTCAGCTATTGGGCAGTATAGAAATAAATAAATACTATTGAGTTAACACTCTATGCAAGAAGCAACTTTCTGTGTTTTACCTTGGAATTTTGATTGTCAGTTGGAGGGGGGCACAGGTCAAAAGTCTGTCTCCTTATTTCTCAAAGATGCAATTTTGTTCTGAACTGTTATTTCATATTATTTAGAAACAATCTTGTTTCTGTTTACTCAGACTTAAGTCCCACTGAGTTCAATGGGACTTATTCCTTTGTAAGTGTTATATGATTTTAGTCTTAACTGCCTTTTTAAAGAGATCATTCTTGAAATGTTTTCACTGTAATGTTGTGAATAAAACCTGAAGCATTGTACAAAAAAGATTAACTGCATATTGGTTAAATAAAAGAATAAAATCTTCCAGAGATTAGTCTTTTCATTGTAATTGTTTACTTAAACCTCAAAATACAAATTCCAATAAGGTTCAATAAATGCCAGTGTCTGTGGTATTTTCAGCAGGATCCACAAATGGCGTACGTTTGTTTAAATGCAAGTCTGTTGGCTTAATCAATTTGTGGATTTCAGTTGTACTGCAATACATGTTTTGAATATGGATTCTTGACTACTTGAAAAAAAAGAAGGATCAGGCTGGTTGCTGGGGGTGGCCAGCTGAGTTTGAAAGAAAACTCTATTAGGTATCCCATGTACCCAAACAGGTCAGGGGTACTAAAATCCAGGAGGAGGCAAATCTAAGCATTTCATCCTTGAAGTCAAATCTTATAGTCTGTGTTTCTCTTTGCCTCTGAATCTCCAACTTGTTATTGAAGCAACAGAAAAGATTTGGTCCAGATAATTTTTGGGGGACCCCTGCTTCATTTTGGAAAAATCCCAAATCTCATCAGTTCTGAATTAGGGTGCGCTCCACTGTTAATTACCTTCTCTGTTCAAGTCTTCATCACAGAAGTAGCTAGTCAGAATGATTCCTGAATGAAGTTCAGTAACTTGTAGACTAGTAAACCACTGTTATGGATACTTCTTCTATACTGCCTGATTATGAAGAATAGTTTTGGTGATAGCAGTGGTGCCCTATCCTGACCTGCACGCTAAATATGCATGAGTATTCAGGGCATCTGTTCCAATTGAAGGGTATGACCATGATAGATATTTATAGAGGCATTAGGCAACTGTATTTTATTTACTGTAAAATCAGTTAATGAAATAATCACTAAGAATTGGACTCAGATTTACTTAAAATTAGAGTAAAAATCAATGGGACATGATACCACATCACTATCAAGTGAGAGCTTGACAAAACAGGTGTACAACAGGATGAGGACTGCAAACTCTAGACCAAAGATGATGATGGGGAAAGAACAAAGTGAAGGTGAAGGTGAAGGCCTCCGTGCACATCAGGGAAGAACTTCTGGTGACCAGCCTCAGTAGGCAGAAATCTTAGTCTGTTAATCAACATCTCCCTTCATAGTTATAAAGGGGTTGGAAATTAGCTTGGTCCCAGGTGTTCAACAGCTGGTATATAAAGACTGTAATTGCTATATATCAGTTTTACAAGCTTGCCGCTGTCAACATCCAAATTCCCACACCACACTTCCTTTTTAATGTTAACTACTATCAGTGGAAGTTAACATTTCTTTCCTCTTCATTATCATAATCTACACCATATACCTTCGGGATCAAACAAGGATTGCACTTCACCACTGCTTGCAGAACTCTACTTAATACCCGTTTGGATTCTTATTCTCACACAAAGCATAATCTCTCAGGACCTGAGGCATTTTAACACCGCTCTATTTCATATCTGTTTATTTCTTTGTCTCAGACCATAATAAAGAGATTTTGTCGCATGCAGTTTGATGGATGATTAATAGGACTGAGCGGAATTGGAAGATGGAATATTTTTTACACTGTAAAACACCAGCTTTTCATTTCTTTTTCAGGGGGCTGAGAAGTAGTTGGAAACTTTGTGGACATGCTCTGATTATGGATGCCAGTAGCCTGACGCTTCCTGCCTTGTCAGTGCAGCACAGTTGCCTCAGCAATAGGAAATGGCCCATCTCCTCTTCGCAGCAATTCAGAGGACTGAGGGCCAAGCGTTGATTTAATGTGCCCTCAATAGCGATGTCACATGGTGTGGTGTTTCTCATCTCCTCCACCATTCACATGTTCTGGCAAACTGATGCAGGACATCCATATCAGTGTGACTTCTTTTATTGGAGGAAATCCCGTGGTAAAAAAAAGCTTATTGTTTACACACTTCAGAAATAATTAAAGCTGATTGATGGTCAGAAAGCTTTAGGCTCCAAGGGCCTTGCTAGACCTACCTGTTAATCCGGTGGGGAGTATCGGCGAGGCCGTGCTGCAGCTAGCACGGGCCGTCGCCCTAGTCTACACGTGACACATGATGGGGTAAGGGAAAGCCCTGTCGCATCGGCCATTTTAAAAAAAACTTAAAGGGGCCATGTGCACAGGAGCGCACCAACGATAAGGTAAGTCTTTTTTTTTTTAAAAAAAAGGGGTTCCCTGCTCCCCCTGCCCCCGATTCCCCCCCACAATGTCTGATGCCCCCTGGCCACTTGCCCCCTGCCCCCCCGCTTGCCAGTCTGCCCACCTGCTCGCTCACCCACCCACCCACCTGCCCACTCACCCACTCGGCACCCCCGCTCGCCACGTCCGATGCCCCCTCCGCCCCCCGCCGTGATCTCCGATCCCCTCCGGCCGCAATCTCCCCACCCTGGTTCCGCTCTTCCCCCCATCTCTCCTGCCAAGTCCGCTCTTCCCCCCAGTCCCCTTCTCTCCCCCCTGCGATTCCCCCCCCCCCCGGCCCGATGGGCACAGTGCTCCTATGGAGCACTTTGCCCGGTGCACAGCTTCTGGCTACTCGTGAGTAAGCCACATAGCTGGGAAAAGCTGTGGAACCAGCTAGACCTTCCGCAGCCCCAGGGCTGCAGAAATACCGGGCCGCAAGCGGATCCGGTTATCCCGGGTCAAGAGAAGGTTTAGCCCGGGATGACCCCGGGATCCCCTGTGCATCATCTGGACGCACAGGGGTGAGCCCGGGTATCAGCCCGGGCTAAACCCTCATCTAGCAACGCCCCAAGATAACATACAGTCAAAATGCTACTCACTACAGTAACAACCAGGTTTCCCAGTTGCTATCTGAATGGTTCCAAAAATAGGTTCCAAACCCAGCCAAAGGAAAGGAATGATTCTTAGTTGGTTCCATTAGGCAATCATAATGGGACATTCTTGAAAGGCTTAATAAACCATCCCAAGGGAGCTAGTCCAAATGCAGCCACACATTGGTAACTCATGGCCAAAACCTAAACTAGATCATATGGTGGGTAAAAATTTCAGGCACAAGAAGTCCCATGCTGCTGCTTTATTACAGGGAACTCCCTGGCAGCTGAGGCCTTAGCTAGACCTACCTGAAAGTCTGGGGGAGAGGAAGGGAGACCTTGCATTGCACTCACCCCCATTTACATGTAAGGTGTCGCGCCCGCCATTTTTAAAATTTTCTTAAAGGAAGAGGAGTGCACAGTCATGCGCAAAGGTAAGTGTTTTTTAAAATTTCATTTCATTTCCCTGCTCCCCCCACCCTAACCCTGATGGGCGCAGCTCCTGGCGAGTAATCGCGTGAAGCCAGGTAAACCCACAGAAACGGACCATACGCTACGTGGTCTCGGGCTCAGCCCGGGACCGTGGAAAAACTGGGCCCAAAGTGTAGGGCTGTATCCCAGGGCAAGGGAGGGATGATCCCTCCCTGATCCTGAGATCTCCTGTGCATCATCTGGATGCACAGGGATGATCCTGGGGTTCGCCCCGGGATATAGCCTGGTCTAGCTAAGGCCTGAGTCTGCAGAGAAAAGGTGCAACAATAAAAATCGAGCCCAGTCTACCCTTACACTGAGCAGTTGATGAACAAACACACGCAATACAGGACTGGAGAACTATCATGGGTTATTTTCACTAGCATCTGACTAACATGCACACCTTTTTTCCTTAACATGACGTATAAGGCTTTGGAGCTTATAAAGTCACATATTAAACTTCTCTCAAATAAGTGCCCATGGAAATATTGTGGGTGGTTATTTGTGGATGGACATTGATGACTTTTCTTGTTCTACTTAGAAAATATCTGTGTCTCACAGCCTTTATTTCAGGTTAGAAAAGACCATGTAGATGTCCATGTAGTACCTTCCTGCCATATACCTCTGAGAAATGAAGAGCCTGTCAGAAAGATGTAGCTGGGACCCTAATTCAGCATTAACAGGATTCAGACCCAGGCATGCCTAGGGCCTGGATTAATGAATCTGTGGACCAAAGTTTGTATGTGAAGGCAGTATCTAGAATTTGCAAACGTTGTCTCTGAGAACGCACAACATTTTGGAGAAAATGTGCTCCTGTTCATGTTCAGAATTGTGAACAAGGCATACATCCCTACTGACAGTTACAGGGTGGCTCACAGTAAACTTAACTTAAGGCCCTTTGTATACAAACCAGCAGTTTGAATTCAGCTGGAGACATATTTTTTTTACCTCTAACTGTTTCTGTTATTTACAGATAGGTAAGTAACGGCACTGCTTTTCAAACACCTTCTAATTTTTATATTAGCAATATATTTTAACAATATTTTACCTCAGACTTTGACCCCTTAGCTCTGGAGCCAGCCTGGTGCAAAACATGTGTTTGTTACTCATTCTGAAAACATCTTAAATGTTACAAAATGTAACACACATTTATCTGGTTGGGGAGACAACTTCTTGCATTTTAGCGTTCTACAAAGATAAAATGAAGCTACCTGGACTATTTCAAAAATTACATTATCAACAACTGGGAGCCAGTACAAACAGCAAGTTGATGTTTTAGAAAACGAAGAAATGGGAAACAGATGTGACCTTAATGAAAGTTCTTAGTAAAAACCAAACCATGCTGAGTTTACAAAAGCAAACTGGCAGAATCCAAACTCATGTTTAATGAAACTAGTGCTACATAGTGATATTCTGCACTGTTTTAATTAAGTGAGAAAATGTTCTATTAATTCTAGACAACAATATAATTATCTGCAGGACCCAAAATAGATACTAAGGACTTGAGGCAAGATGTCCCAACTGTCTTATATAGATCATTACCTGCACAAATGAGGCTACAAGGTTGGCATGATTAAAAATTCAACCCACTGTGAAAACTCAGGTTCTTAAAGCTGTGTCAAGTTGCCCTCAGTGTGGTACTTATTTCCTACAAGCTTGCCTCTACTCCAGTCAGTTCCTTCTGACATTATTCCCGGTACTTCTGCAAGTACTGTGAAGTCAAGAGTAATTTTTCAAGGCAATTTTCATTAAGAGGCAAAAGCTCTTGTGAGTTTAAGTTTGTAAAAAAATAATCTGTGTATTTATACATCAACAGGCTGAGAACAAATAAAGAGAAAGCTCTTATTAGAGCTAAGTAGGGGCTGTTGACAGCCATACCTGAATCTAAATCTGGAGGGTGTGTTTTTCATCTCAAGGTCCCTGAGGTCAGTAGTTTTAATTAGAGCTGCTCTCCCTCCACCTCCACCAGAAGGGCCTGCCACTGCTTCCCACCACCTCCAGCAGGTGCTCTGGAGAGCCCCAGAAGATGGATCTCCTGATGTGGCATTGCGCAACCTCCTGTCATGCATTGCCACTTCCCTTTACAGGCTGAGGGAGGAGGAGCCTTCATGAGGAGGCCCTTTCAGCAGGGCTGGTGAAATGTCCCTACTTTCACCTCTCATCTGCCCCTATGTACAGCCTGCTGGAATGGCTGCTGGTGGTGACAGTTGAAAGAGGAGGGGCCTTCATAAGGGAGACCTTTCCCTGGTGTGTATCACCCGTCTCACTAAGAACAGCCTTGGCAAAACAACTGGCCTCCTATTCACAAACTAGGTTAAAAAATCAGTGGTGGCCAACATGTACCCCCATGTGGCCCCATCTTTCCCTATTGCCCCCTGTTGTCCCTATTTATTTATTTATTTTTAAAAGGGGGGGATTGCAAAAGAAGCTACATGTCTCCATTCTTGGCCTCCATTGCAGCTATGGAGACCTAGAATAGACAAATTTAGCATGTTCCCCTTTTTTTGCATGGGAGCAGCAGCAGGGAAAGGTGGCTTGTTGTGGTTTTGGCCCCCAGACTGCCCAAACTCTCTCACACCTGTTATAAAGGATTTGGGACACATTCAGCAGTTAATTCATGAGATTAGACTAGGGGCTCATCTACGCCTAAGGGAGTAGTGGGAAGAAGGGGAGAGCATCACAGACTTACCTGCTTCCACGATCCTCCCACAGCTTCTATACAGCCATGCAACATCTCAGAAGGTAAGAGGGACGGCCGGGATGGGCATCCACACCCCTGCAGAGCTCAGGATCTTCCCAAGACCATGTGAAAAATCAGAATAAATGACATCTCTGTTATCCCAGGTAAAGTCTCTGCCTGTCACTGGTTGCCCCTGGGATCCGCTCTGCATCATATGGATGCACAGGGATGCTCCTGAGCTGATCCCGGGATAATTGCATGGTGTAGACATGGC
Source organism: Elgaria multicarinata webbii (assembly GCF_023053635.1). Lineage (NCBI taxonomy): Eukaryota > Metazoa > Chordata > Lepidosauria > Squamata > Anguidae > Elgaria > Elgaria multicarinata. Next base: position 65,127,232 of record NC_086177.1, read on the forward strand.
TTAGGTTGGGTAGAAATGGTTTCTAGGGCCAGATCTACACCAAGCAGGATATAATACTTTGAAAGCAGTTTGAAGATGATATATGGAATATGTCACTGGCCCCAACAGCTTTCAGTGCACTTCAATACCATTATAAAGCAGTAGTGTAGATCCTGCCTACCTCAGTGAACCCTGTTGGATAGGCCCAAAAGGAAAACGGACAAAATTATTGTTGGGCAAGAAGTTCAACAATTAAGCAGCTCAGCATAGCTGTCATGAAGCTCTGTGTAAGGGTGATAGTATTCATCTGAAGATGGGTGTGATATATTTTAAAGGTAAGGATTTGGGGTTTTGGAAAACTTTTGAGGGGAAAAGGAGGGAGTCAAGCTCAGCTGATTCCTTCCTGGGAAAAGGACCTGGGAGGAGGAGATATAGGAAAAGAAGTTACCAGCATTAAGGCAAGAATTGAGGCTATGTATCTGTCAGGGCAGTTCAGTTGAGTGGAACTTTCCTAAGGCTGGAATAGCTCAATAGTGGCATTGTCGTCTATGGTGATGGAGACAGAATTAACAAGGTTGCACATAGCTTCCATGAGAAACCTATGGCCATAGCTAGACAGGGCAATATCCCGGGGCAATCCCCGGGATCATCCCTGTGCATCCACATGACGCACAGAGGATCGTGGGAGCAGGGATGATCCCTCCCTTTCCCTGGGATCTCACCCTACCCTTAGAGCCCACTTTTTCCATAGTCTTGGGCTAATCCTGAGACCACAGAACGTGTGTTGGCATCACAGTTTGTCTCGGCTCCTCGCAGTTACTCACGAGGAGCTGGGACTGGCACACAGGGTGCAGAGCTCCTGAGGAGCTCTGCACCGATCAGGTATGAGGTGAAGGGAGCAGGAAAATTATTTAAAATAAAAAACCTGACTTTTTGTGCACGAGCGTTCGTGCGCTCTTCTCCTTTAACAAAAACAAAAAACAAAATGGTGGGAACGATGTCCTCTCCCTCCAAGGTTGTTGCGCGCCACGTGTAAACAGAGGGGGAGTACTCACAATAAAAAAATTGCAAGTTCCTCACCCTTCCATCACTCTAGTCCTGGTAGGTCTTGCTGAGGCCTATGTAACAGCTCTAACTCTCCACAAAGAGAATGGGTTAATTCATAAGGTGTAGCTAAAGGGTGAGCTGCCATGCCAGGGGATAGTTTGACTGGCTCGTCCATACCAATCTTCCTGGGCATCTCAGCAGAAAGAGTTAAAATAACTCTAACAGTTTGCAAATAATGTCATATTCCTTTAATAAAGTTGTGGTCTCTTTTAATCTCAGTCACTTGTATAAACTTTTTCATTTCTTATCCCCTGAAATTATTTATGATTTCTAATTTTCTAATAGCCTGATTTCTTCAAGCTATTAAGCACTCTATTAATGTGAAAGTCTGAGAAATGGTTTCACAGCCAATATAATGGGGACCATATAATTTGTAGACAGTCCAGTGAAACGTTTTACACAATGGAAACATGTTACAGGGGTGCAATTAAACTCCATGCTTATAAGAAGCTTGGAGACAATCAGATATATAAATTAAGTACACTTTAAAATACATCACTGGAACAGAGTGAGAGCAGGAAGGAACAAGTGCTATAAGTAAATCAGTGAAATTAATTCTTCAAATTATGCCAGCTCGAGGTCAATAGACATTGGATATTTGATGGGGTGCATCTTTTTGCAACAGTATTCTTTCATGGTCCAGTTCAAATAAAATCACTGAAGAAATACTGGTAAATGTTATTTGATATTGACTAGTACTTCTCAGTTGCTTGATGACACCAAAACGAAATACTTCAAAAATGTAGGCATACCAGAAATAGCATAGTATAATAATGTCAAATAGAGCCAACTATTTTGCTCTCTTTGTGTGGGTGATAGATAGATAGATAGAAAGATAATACATTAGTTTAAATGTATTGTTCTCATTCAAATAGAATTTATAAAAAGGATAAGCCATTGCCATGTGTCGAGCCATAAATTTAGAGCTATCTGAAGTGTAATTTGAGCATTGCACCATGTCCTGCTTCGTTGGCTGACAGCTGGTTGTGCACTGTATGAACAGAGTACTGTACTACATGGAACCTTGGTCTGATTCAGCAGGGCTCTTCTTATGTTCTTAACGTTTGTTTTGTGTTGTACTAATATTTGTACCCCCCTTTTCTCCTCCAGAGATGACCAAAGAGTTAAACAGCAATCATAGAAACAATATTAAAACAATAACCCAACTATAAAATACAGGAATCACATCAAATTATGGCTATTATGGAATATCTTCCTCCAGTTTACCAAACCACTCACAAAATTGGGAGAGGACACTGCCAATTGGGGTGGGAGTGAAGATGAAAAAAATCAAAGTGGTTCTAATAGGGGAAGGAAGGCTGCCATTGCATTTAACATGGGGCACAATCCCATGCATATTTCAACAACAACAAATGTCCTACAACTCCCCGGGGAATGCTGGGAGTTAAAGGACTATTTTCTGTCTAAACATGCATAGGATTGCATCTTAAGTTATGTACTGTGGTAAGGAATGGCAGTGGTGGCTTTCAATTCCCCCTTTCCTTGTCTGTGCAGTGGGGGAATGTACTTAGCTAGCCAGCACGCCAGCAGGAATGTCCGGACCTATTCATTACTCTTGGCATTCATTTTGTAATGAATGGAAATTGAAGCAATGGGCTCCATTTAATTCAGTTTTTCATTAATTATGAAATGGATGTACACCCTTTATTGCCAAGCAGTATAAGGCTTTTGGTTGGACTGGCATGTCATAAATACTAGGAGTAAAATGACCATGTGTCCTACTTTATAGAGAAGAGACCTCTATTTGAAGGGCTGTCAAGAGCCTCGTGTGGCGCAGAGTAGTAAGTGGCAGTTACTTCAGTTGAAACTCTCCCCATGGCCTGAGTTCGATTCCAGCGGAAGCTGGTTCTCAGGCAGCTGGCTCAGGTTGACTCAGCTTTCCATCCTTCCGAGGTCGGTAAAATGAGTACCCAGCTAGCTGGGGGAAAGGTAACTACGACTGGGGAAGGCAATGGCAAACCACCCCGTTAAAAGTCTGCCAAGAAAACGTCAGCGAAAGCAGGCGTCCCTCTAGGAGTCAACAATGACTCAAGTGCTTGCATGAGAGGTTCCTTTCCTTTCCTTTCCTTTCCTTTCCTTTCCAGAGGAGATTCCTCTGTTTGAAAGTGTTCTCTCTGTGAAGGATTGTCCAGTATAAGTCTGGTTTAAAGACAAAGAACCATAAGAAGGGAGAGCAGGAGCCTTGAACTTGCTCATCAACATCGAGCACTAGGAGAGCAGCAGACTGAAGAGGCACACAGGTTACCTACCATGGCTAGGCCTGGCAATATCCCGGTGATCACCCCAGGATCATCCCTGTGTGCCCCCTCGCCTAGCCATGGCCACAGGCTTCCCCACTGTGGTGAAATGTATTGCATTTATATTTAAATTACACGAATAATGTCTAAATGTGCATGAATGCATATCAATAAGCACATGGAAATGTTATCCAAATTACCGTCCACTTTTTGTTTTCTTTCTTTCTCTCTCTTCCTTTTGGGTTACACCTTCACTTTTCTTTTCTTGGGTTGATGCAGAAATGGAAATCAAAAATGAGGTTCTGACTTTGCCCCAGTGAGTGAGAGAGTATAACCACAGAGCTGACCCAAGGATATTTTAAAGTTCTATATATTTGAAATTATATTTGAAAACGTAAGCCTCATCTCCTTCAGTTTAGCCTGCTTGAATGGCAGAGGTAGGGCCATTCCGCCAGCCTGCAGAAAGAAGGATCCCCCCTCTTCTTTCCCCATTCCTTTTTCCTTGTGTGTTGTGTGTCTTTTTTCTTTTTTAGATTGTATGTCTATTGGCAGGGACATTTGGTTGGCCACTGTGGAAAACAGGATGCTGGATTAGATAAACCTTTGGGCTGATCCAGCATGAGTCATATTCTTCTGTGTGCAGACAGAGGATGGAAAATGATGAGTCAAGCAAGGCAAGAGAGGGTCTCTTCCAGTTATTGTAATTCCCTGCCCCTTACAGAAAAAGTAGCAAGAAGTCAAATGACACACACACACCCGAAACTCATTCATCCTACAGTATTTATGACCAGTATTTAGGACACAGGTACTGAACGATTTGCTCCTCTCCTTTCTTCATTCTCCCCTCCAATGAAGTGACAAGATGATCCCTATAGTCACTCAGTCATTCCTCCTTTCCCTGTTTCAGAAAAAAAGATTAACACAGGAGGTTGAAGGACTCCCAAAGGCATTTTGCACCCAATCCCTGACAGAGTGCAGCTTGTATTGAAATCTGGTTGATGTAGTGTGATGTACCACACTTTTAATAGATCCAAGTAGCCACTATCTTCTACTTGACTGAAATCAACTTCTCAAATCTTCAGCTGTTGTCAGTAGGCCTAAGATTACATACAATGGTGATTCTAAAACTTGCTTCTCATTTAACTGCAGTTTAGCTTAAGACATTTTCTGTAATGCTTCCAAGCAACAACAGATACCCAGGCATGTAGCAGGTTCCCAGTGTACAGTACATAAAAAAGGTCAATAAAAAGACATGAAAGTAACAAGCTACTCCAGAAATAAAATTAACCAGTCAGGCTGCTGACATAAATTACCCATCTCATGCTGAATACAGCTCTTAACGTTTGCCATTTAATCAATTCAACAGCACCTCATTAATCCTCTTATATGAGATTCTAAATATTCATTAAGAAATGCAACTAGGACAGGTTAAAAAAAATGCTCAGGTGGACTGAAAATATTGCTGCTTGCTTTTAACTTTCTCACCAATTTACATTTCTGTAAGATCAAAGATAACCTTGAGCAAATGAAATACCTTTTTATTGGACCAACTAATCATTTCAAATATTGTGTAGGCCAGTCTTTGAACTACATATTCTCTCTGAGGATCAGAATGCAACTGAAATGGCCAATGTTATTTTGCTATAGGTTCAAGGAGCTGACTCTCACAATGAACCGTTTGGCTACTGTTCAAAATATGAGGCAAAAGATACAGTATGAGCTGATGCAGTGGTCCCCAACCTTTTGCAGCTCATGAGGACATTTCAAATTTTGAGAGTGTTGTGGGCAGTCTCACAAAATGGCTGCCACAGCTGGCATCACCATGTTAGTCTGTTGCAGACTAATACCCATTTCCCAGAAGACAAGCTCAAGTGACTAAAAGAAAAGAAAATTACCCCAGGACCTGAATACCTGCTCCAACACCCGTTTCACAAAGGCAAACTGATGAGGCTCAGAGACAAGTGATGTGGCCAAGAAACTGAATACTAAGCAAAGGTGAAGTCTGAACCCGAATGGCCAACTCACTTATTTGCCCTCGCCATAAAAAAAGCAAAAAAAGATATCCATTCCATAGAAAGCAAATTAGTGATGTTCAGAGAACCACACAGAGGCAAAAACAGCAGTACTTTAAAGACTAAGGGCATGTCTACACCAAGGGAAGGAGAGGGGAGGATCTCATGATATGCTGATTGCAAGTTCCTCCCCCTGGGTTCACACGGGGCATGTGATGTCCAGGGAGGAAGCAGGACGTCAGGGCTGTCTTTTTCTTTCTTTTTAACAAAGCCAGGAAGTAAGGTAAAAAAAGTAAGGTAAAAAAAAAAGCCCCGACCCACCCATGATGGCCCTGCACTCCCCCTCGACCCGGCTCCTTCCCTCTGATGACTCCCAGTACTGACAGGGAGGAGGGAAGAAGCCGAGATGGCTGCCCATACCACTTGCAGTCCTCGGGATCATCCCTGGACCACGGGAAAAACCTGATATCCTGGAGAAATGAAGGGATCATCCCTCCCTGCTCCCGGGATCCCCTGTGCATCATGTGGACACACATGGATGATCTCGGGATGATCCCCAGGATAAAGTCTGGTGTAGACATGCCCTAAGCTTGTGGATCAGAATAAATGTGGTAGTCCTTAAGTGTCATAAGACTATTTGTTGCTTTTGCTGCAACAGACTAACATGGGTACCCCTCTGGGTACCCAGGGGAAAAAAACCCATACCACATACACAAAACCAAACACACACACACACACAAACAGCCCACACACACCAAAGAAGCAAAACAAATAAGTCAGCTAACACTCACCAGAACAAAACACACATACACACACACAAAACCACATTTCTGTAAACCGCCCAGAGAGCCCTGGCTATGGGAGCGGTATATAAGTTTAATAAATAAATAAATAAATAAATAAATAAATAAACAAACAAACCAGGCAAAATGCACAGAGCACAGGAAACCTCCCCTTGCTCCCCCCTTCTCATCTAGTGCCCCAGGATGCCCCCAGCCTTTCTTTTCCCTCAGTGTCTGGGCACACTTCAAAATGGAGTCAGAGGCATTCTGGGAAATCAGGCTAATCTTCACCGCTGGCACAACAGGAAGCCAGCACTTTCTAAAGTACCCGGAAATGAGCCCAAACACTCATTTCCAGAACAGAACAGCTCAGCGGAGGTAGTAGAAGAGAACTCTGTTGATGTGTCCCATTCCAGAAACAAGTGTTTACACTTGTTTCCAGGTTTGCTCTAAGAACAGCTAACTTACTGTTGCACTAGTGGTGGGTCCCGCTAACAGGGCATATTCAGTGAGAAGCAGCCCTTTGCGAGTGCTGGAGTTTGGCATGTTGTTTTGCAGCATGTGAGCTTCTCAGGATTATTATTTTAAAATTATCTTTTTTAAAAATTCTAAAAATAAATTCATGTGGGGCAAGGAACCTGGTGGGCACCACGAGAGGAGTCCGCGGGCAAGCTGCTTCTCCTCGCCACCATGTTGTGGATTCCAGAGCTAATGCATGAACCAGTGCCCTAATGCCATTATTCTGTTTTAAAAAGAACAATTTTAATACGGCCACTTACTCTTTTAATCTTTTTATTGTACTCTTACTACTCTGGAACCTGCATTAGACGTGGAGCAGTTTACGAATGTTGTAAATAAAGAAATAAGAAATAAAAAGCAATGCTGCTTTGGCAACAAGGAAAGTAAGAATGGAAAAGCTGCAGGACCCAGACCTTGTGCTTCAACCCTTTCATCACTGGTTGCTTCTGTACTCCAAATTGCACACACACACACCGCCCTCAGCAACTTTTCCTCCCATAGGTTTCAAAACATACATTTGGAAGGGCAAACATGCATCCCAGCCCCATGAAGGCTGCTGGCACAGAGGTTATTTGGAGTAGGAAAATAGTGAATGGGGAAAAAAAATAAGCATATGTCTATTTATGACAGTGGTCCAAGCATGCAGAAATATGCATCAGATTGTGGCCAAAGTATTGAATGACAAACATTTAGCAGCTGAAAATATAATAATTGGAAACATCTTTGTATCCAGGCAACTCACACTGTCCTCCTCTTCATCTCCATTTTATCCTCTCAATTACCCTGTGAGGTAATTGACCCAAAGTCACCCAGATATTCATGACTGGGTGGAGACTAGAAACCAGATCTCCTGACTCCCAGTCCAATACTCTAACTACTACACCACACTACCACTTATGAGCATGAATGAGCCCTTATGCTCAGTGTCCTGAATATGGGACAAACAGTGGTGGTGGTGGTGGTGGTGGTGGTGAAGGAGAGATTCTTAGCTTGTAAACTTCCCAAAGGCATCAGACTGGAAACATGAGAGAAACGTGAAGACATGAGAGAAAAGTGAAGTATGCTGGTTGCAGAAGCTAGAATACTAGAGTGACCATATGAAAAGGAGGAGAGGGTTTCTGTATCTTTAACAGTTGCATGGAAAAGGGAATTTCAACAGGTGTTATTTGTTTTGTATGCATGTAGCACATGGTGAAATTCCCTCTTCATCACAACAGTTAAAGATACAGGAGCAGTGCCCTCTTTTGTATCTGGTCAAGAGGGCAGGGCTCCTGCAGCTTTGTGATGGAGAGGGAATTTCACCAGGTGCTGCATGTGTACAAATGACACCTGCTGAAATTCCCTCTTCATCACAACTGTTAAAGATACAGGAGCCCTGCCCTCCTTTCCATATGGTCACCCTATAGAATACCAGTTTGAGGAATATCATATGTGGCCAATCCATTTAATGCAAATCACTCTATAGCTCATAACAGAACAGCAAGTTAATGGAGGTTCTTGATACCAATCAGTGAATTTCACAAATACGGAAATTCCCATTGAAGCCAGCACAATTGTCAACATTTTTTCCCCTTCTTTGAGAAACAAAGAGTTTCTGCTGTTATTCAATTTCCTTCATAGGGAATTGATATACAGTAAGATTAACTAGCTCACTAAACAGCAGAAAATCATTTTAGTTTGTATCAAAATTCATTACTTGGCATTATCTAATCTCTCCAATCATATTTTTCACATTTGAAATCTGTGTGGTTGATTGAAAAATACCAATCTGAGAACAACGTTTTGAAAATATAGTAATTTTATCTTCCTTCTCTTTCTTCATTTTCATTTTTTTAAAAATGATTCCGCCTTTGGGAATGCCTATTATTATTATTACTCAGTTCTTTTAGGTGTTGATGATGTCTTGCACACTGGAATGGGAAATTCTTCCCCTTTGGGGTTAGTATACTAACTGAAATTAATCTACTGTATTGAAAACCACCATAGGACCTACAATTTTTCACAACAGTTGTGAGTTGTTGTTACTTGAGACCATGACCTTAGCTAGACCTATCTGTTATTGCATGATGGAGGGGTGAAGATCTTGCAATGTTTTTATGCGAGATCCCCCCTCTGTTTACACGTGGCATGCGATGACCTCAGGAGAGCTGTTGCGCCTGCCATTTTTTTAAAAGGGGAAGATGCACACAAGCACTCATGCACGAAAGGCAAGGGTTTTGTGTGTGTGTGTTTTTTAAAAAAACATTTCCTTGCTCACCCCACCCCACCCCCAATGGGTGCAGTGCTCCTGTGGAGCTCTGCACACCATGTGCGGGTTCTTGCTCCTCACGAGTAACCATGAGGAACCGGGGGAAACTGCAACACCCGACCACACATTCCGCGGTCTCAGGCTCAGCCCGGGACCGCAGAAAAAATGGGCTCAAAGGGTTGGGCCAGATCCCAGGGCAAGGGAAGGATTATCCCTCCCTGATCCCAGGATCTCCTGTGCGTCATGTGAACACACACAGACAATCCTGGGCATTGCCCTGGGGTTTCGCCCCATCTAGCTTAGGCCCATAAGTAATGGAAAAATAATCAGTTTTTTTGCACTGGAAATGTAATATAATTTCATCACATTAAGAGGTTAACTTTTTTTCTTTTTGCAAACCACACACACTTTACAGATTTATAAGGAATATTTAATCATTCTTTAGAGGGTGAGCTTTATCTATCCTTGGCAGGCAGTCAAAGCCTACTTTTTAACACTCTCCTTTTGCTGGTCCCCAAAAGGTAGATTACAACTGGATTCATCTTTCTTTTTTTTTCTTTAGAAAGAGGTAAAATTAATTTAAATTAATTTTGGGACACTCTCTGAGCCTGAATAATTTTCTCCCCAGATATATTTGCTTAGCTCACAAGTGTGGGGAAAAAAATCAACCTAATTTCCCCTTGCATCTGTGTGCACTTCAACTGGTAGTATCTTAGAAAGGAAGCACCACTCAGTCACTTTCTCCTAACCATGTCATGGAACAATTATGCATTATGTTGCTTTGCTGCAGATGATGATGATGATGATGATGATGATGATGATGATGGCAACAGCTATTGGTTGCATAATAGTTCCAGCATCAGAGGGAGTAAGCCTCTCTGCACCAGTTGATGGGGAACATAGATATGAAGGTGCTGTGGCACCGTGTCCTGCTTGTGGGTCCCTGGTTGACAGCTGGTTGGCCATTGTGTGAACAGAGTGCATCTGGACCCTTGGTCTGATCCAGCATGGCTCTTCTTATGTTCATAACAGCTCATTCCACATGGATGTAGTGCCTATGAACTGTTGCAGTGCCTGTTACCTAGCCACAGGTTGGCCCACACATCCTCAGCTTCTGTTAGCCAGCCACAGCCATTGCTCTGAAACAGCCATCCTAGAGAAGCCAGGAGATCTTGTATTTAGGTATGTGTGAGAAATAATAGTGGGTTATGTTATGGGGTGATGAAAAGTGCAAGGACTATCCCTGATAAGGATTATCTCACATATTGTGAGAAGTGTGTGTGTGTGAATGCACACACACACACACACTATTATTATCATTATTATTCCAACAGATGTGTCATCTAGCTGCATTGGCTGTACACTCTAGGTCAAATTCATTATAGCCTACAAACAAGTTAAGAAAAAAAACTGTATAGGAATTATTATTTTTTACTTATATGAGGCAGACATGAACAAACTGACCTTTATGTATAACCAAGGCTGTTAAAATCTAATCATTTTTAATAATGTGTACACTGTTCAGTGCTTCACTTTGCAGTCTAACGGCTCAGTTCTGAACAGCCAAAAATCCTGGAGCACAGAGCCTTAATGCTGGTCGGGGCAGGATTTCCGTTGCACAAGAAACAGTGGCTCAATAAAGGTGTTGTATAAGTACCATGTTCTGATTTCTGGTGTTGTGCTACATGCATTGCTGTAATTGTCTCAGTGGCCCAGTGCTCCCAAGCAGCAAAATGGGAAATGTCTTTCAGTAAAGTGTAACATAAGTCCTACTGAAATGAATAGGACTGGGGCCTAATCTACAGCCCTTTCACAATGGAGGAGGGATAATTGCGAGGTTCCCCCCCCCCTGCGATCGTTGCTCACGTGAGGGGCGTTTCCCACAAGGAAAGGAGAGAGATTGCACGAGGACGTGAGCCCTGTGATAGCGGTTCCAAATGTGTATCGGGAGAAGTGGGCGGGACTGGACAGATGAGTACAGGGCACATAATTTTTTAAAAAAATACCTCCTCCGAGATGCGCACCAGCGCAGACACACAGCAACGCAAAGGGGAATAGGTACTGTGTCAAAAATGTGCTCCTGCACAATGCTAAGTTTGTGTAAAAAAAAGAAAGAAGCACTCAGCGATGAAACATGCTGATGCACACTCCCCTGACAGCAGATTGGCAACAGTTCCATGAAGGGGGGGCACACCGGCTCTGGACTTCGGGATTGTAGCGAGAGAGCTGGAAGGAATCTACACGTCGTACTGAGGGCGCTTGCATGTGCCCCCCAGTACACCCCCAAAACGATGGTGTAGATTCTTCCTACCTGCAGCCCAGAAGAGATGGAGGCGGCAGCTGGGGAATCCAGCCGCATCCTTGCTGCCGTCATCTCCCCGCCGGCCTCCTGCTGCTGGGGTAAGAGGTGGGTGGGCCCGGGTGGCTCTTTCGCCGGCAACAGGAGGCCGGTGGGCAGGTGGGCAGCGCCAAGGATGCAGCCGATTCTCCGGCGAAGCCGCCGGGCCCGGCAACTCTTCACCCCGTCCCCGCAAGGGGCGATGTGGGGCCGCCGCCTCCTCTTCCTCCTCCTCCGCCTCTTCTTGGAATGCTTAAGGTACTGTCTACATCATCGATTTTGGGGCGCACTGCAGGCGCACTCCAGGTGCCCTGAAGACTCTGTGTAGATTTGCCCCTGGCCTCCCACAAAGGTAGCAAATAGGTTGATGGAGTTTGCCTTCCAGGAGAAGGACTGGCCTAGGAATGGGCTAGCAGATAGCAAGATACTATCATCCCAGCTTGCCTGCCATGGGAGCAGATGATATTTGATTACCAAACCACTGCTTGGCACTAATCAGACCTGACACACAATGATTTCTGCAGCCAAGTTCTCTTCCACATAACTATTGGCAATAATATTGAGAATTGACTTGCCAATACTCAGCACTTCACAGGGTAGACTAGAATACTATTGGTCTCCTTCCACTGCAAAAGCCTTCAACTTACTTCTAAGGGAACAGCAATGAGAAGAAAAGCTAGGGTGACAATATGGAAAGGAGGACTGGGCTCCTGTATCTTTAACCATTGTATAGAAAAGGGAATTTCAGCAGGTGTCATTTGTATGCATGCAGCACCTGGTGAAATTCCCTCTCATCACAACAGTTAAAGCTGCAGGAGCCCCACCCTCTTTTGTAGAGTGACCTGTCCTCCTTTCCATATGGTCAGCCTAAGTAAAGCATCAAGTCATATGGAATCAATTCAGGAAATTCTAAGAAACTCACATTTCTACATGAAAATTCTAGTAGGAAGAATTTGAGAATGTTTCTCCAATTTCATTTCTGCTCTAATTCAGAGTGATCACTCAATTCACTTTAACAGATCGACCTTCATTACGATGGCAGACTAATCCCAATATTTCTGTGGATGGTTTCAGATATATTGCTTAGTAGAAACACTAATGTGTTGAAACAGATGCATCAAAGTTGTGCAAAGACCAGCTGTTCATATGGCTGCAGGCCATAGTTTTTCTTAGCATGAGATTTGTTGTATTAATAATCTGATTTATGTTGTTCTTTGATGAGTACTTTTATTTTAATTCTGGAATGTCCTAGCTCTTGCTGATTAATGAAAAAACCCAGCCACCCTACTTCTTGCATCCATTTGATTGTAAGCCAGCTGATTTGGGACACTCTATTCATTATTTGGAGACCGCAAATCTTGGAAGTATATTATAGCTCAACCTAGGACCTCTTTCACAGATATACTAATTATTTTGTTGTTAAAAGCCTGACAGTATAGATTAACTGTGAGCTAAACAAGCAAAGGAAATTAGTCACTGATTGAACTATTCCCCCAGAGAGAAGTTGCAGAGAGGGAAGTTACAGAAGTTGGGTTTTACTGCTATCAGCTCTTCCTCTTAAATCTTGATGTTACTGCTTCAGTCACTTGGACACTTAATATGCTTTCAGCCTTGTAGAAGCCACTGAGAAATGCTGCTACATAGTAGGAGCTCTGTCTGGAAACTATTACATTTTAAAGCTCCCCTATCATGCGGAGTGTCAGATACCCTTTCCCCAGGTATCACCATGCTCCACACATTTTAGTTTTCACTTAGTTTTAATGAATTATTTTTTATCTTATTTTTCTAGAGAGCCAGTGTGGTGTAGTGGCTGAAGTGTTGGACTAGGAGTCAGGAGATCCGGGTCCTAGTCCCCACTTGGCCATGGAAACACTCTGGGTGACTTTGGGTCGGTCACAGACTCTCAGTCCAACCTACCTCACAGGGTTGTTGTTGTGAGGATAAAAAGAAGAGGATAGGATTATGTATGCCACCTTGGGTTCCTTGGAGGAAAAAAGGCAGGATATAAATGCAATAATAATTATATCAGTATGTATTCCTTTATTTACATGTGTGCATATTCAAATTATGGAATGAGTTCAGATAATGTGAATAGAACTATTTGTAGTTTGAAATGAATCTCCCCAACTCAAATTAGCTAGTAAACCTGTCCTCCTTGCCACCTTGTTTTTCAGGCACTTTGGTTTGGTGTGACTTTTCCACTCATTTCTCTTGCTAGTAGCCTGAATAATGTGTGTACTCATCAAATGAGCAAATCTTTACTGATGGGAGGCTGGCATACTATTGGATGTGATGATTTTCTGGTCTCAAGTAGTGTTCATTAAAAGAAAAACAGTAACCTTAGTATCTTAAATCATGATGTCCTAGGCATGCTTTCAGTTGATCCAAATTGTCAGGGTTAAGTCTGGAGACAAACAATCATTTCCCAAATATCTCTATTTCATTAACTCCCTTCAGGCATTATAACATGAGGAAAAGAGCAGGGCTGTTTCCTCCTGAGCTCCATCACCAACTGGCCATGTGTTGAAGGTCACTTATGTAGAACAGAGTCTGGTCTACATGCATAGCACCCCCCATGACTTAGGGACTGAATTCCACAAGGATCTAAATCATTATTTTTGCCATCAGTTGGTGGGAGAGGAAGAAGAAAGAAATTGCACCCAAAAATTGTGGGGGGAGATGTGAATTTCAGAGAATTCAGTGCTTATCTTAATGTAAGGAGTTGGCAAAATTATGTGTCTGTGGCAGGAGCTACACTACCGCTTTATAATGGTTTATAGCAGTATTGACAACTGTTGGGGCCCAGGGCCAGATCTACACTAGGCAGGATATAACACTTTGAAAATGTTTTGAAGACTGTATAGGGCATGTGTCCTGGGCCACAACAGTTGTCACTACTGTTATAAACCATTTTAAAGCAGTAGTGTAGATCCTGCTTAGGTTAGGTTGACCATATGAAAAGGAGGACAGGGCTCCTGTAACTTTAACAGTTGTATTGAAAAGGGAATTTCATCAGGTGTCATTTGTATATATGGGGAACCGGTGAAATTTCCTCTTCATCATAACAGTTAAAGCTGCAGGTGCCCTGCCCTCTTTTAAATTTGGTCACTCTGGTATAGCTACTGCAGCTTCAACTGTTGTGATGAAGAGGGAATTTCACCAGGTTCTCCATATATACAAATGACACCTGCTGAAATTCCCTTTTCTATGCAACTGCTAAAGATACAGGCGCTCTGTCCTCCTTTTCATATGGTCACCCTACCCTAGTCAGAGAGAGGGGGAGGGGGCTCCTCATAATGTAAGACCCAGAGCTGTAGCTTACCTAGCTCATCCCTTGCTTGAAGATTGTTTTGTTCTTTTTCGCAAAAGTATGAAAAGGGGTCAGGTTTCATAGGAATGTTTATGAAATGTATACCCACCTTTTGGCTCAGTACTACATTTAACAAATGTCAAATCTGCTTCCTATTTTTATGTATTTTCAGCATGGATTTTGCCCTCCTATCTAGAGCCATGTCTTACTTCTTTGATCCATGGCAAGCTCAAAAGAACTTGAGAATGTCTACTATTTTGTGTCATAATTAATGTCATGTTTATTATAACTGCTGCATTCCATGCAGTTGTGAGTGACCACAATTGCAACTGGCCTTCAGACAAGGGAAGGAATCATATTTCATAGGTGCCTGCAATGCACTGATGCTTCGAACAGTGAGGCTAGTCAATCTATGGTGGCAGCGGAAGAGAGAATTTTAGGGCAAGGGTGCGGATCTGTACAGCTGTGGGGCCTAAGCAGAAGTAGGCATGCCACAGAGACGGCTTTAGCATCCCAAACCCCTGACGAAGGCACCTGAGCTGGGTCCTTTGGGTTCCAGAAAGAATAAGGGTGATCTAGAGTAAACCCAGTGAAGGTTTCACTCCAGACGTTGTTGGACTACAACTTTGATCAGTCTTAGCCAGCATGGCCAATGGTAATGGATGATGGGGGCCTGCAATCCAACAACAACTGGAGGGCTACAATTTGCCCATCACTACAGTGAGAATGACAATACAAGACACTATATGCACCATTGCAGCTTTACTATGTAGGATCAGGCTTTCGGGATCAGGTTTTTCATTTACTGAGATGCTTTATATATATATCGGAATTTAAGTTTTTGGAAGACGATCATGATTTTTCCAACATTCATACACACCAGCATAGTTGCCTTTGAGCTATATGAAGCTGCAAACCTCAACCAGAAACAACTAAGGAAGAACTGAGGTTTCAGGATTAATATATTAATGTGGCTGTGTTTTTCAGGTGTTCTATTTTCAAAGTTTTAAGACTTTTTCTGACATGAATGTGCATAGATTTCATGAATATTAGAAATTCATGTTTTATGCCTGACTTCAAATTCACTCACACTTACTCATATATGTCACAGTGTATAAAGTATATGCAGTATACTCATAGAGTCTTTTCTCTGTGAGTCTTTTCTAGGATGCTTTGAATTCATTACAAAAGATTGTGCATCCTCAACACCACACCACCATGAAAGATTCAGTTAGGGTCAAGGGGAGAAAGAGAAAGTTTTCATTCAACTTTATAGATACAGAGGATTCCTAAAATAAAATACAATGTATGTGCTGCATTTTCAAAACAAGTGAAGACAGAAGCTGGTGAAATAATATGCTTTTGAAAATAATACATTTTTTTTGTCCTTTCAAATATTATAGATGGTTAAATGTATCTTTTCCAAAACCTCAGGTTATTTTTTTTTTAAAAAAAGGTTCCCCCCCTTGTTATAGTGACTCTCCTACATAATGTTTTCCACATTTCTTTCCATATAAAAATGGCTACTTCCAGATAGGTTTTCGACAGATATTTTCCTGTCAAGGTGGATTTCTGTAAAATTTGTGAGAAATGCCCTTCCCCCGCATCAGCTCACTTGGCCACAGGGAGGCTATTGCATGTTGGGGTGGGGGAGAGAGACATGCTTAATCGCAATAGAGTGATGATATTACACCACTGGTCAGGGGGCAGAGTGGCTGGAGCAATATTAGCTGGCTGCACCCAAGGCTTCATCCCACCAGCCTTATATTGTGCTGTTGCAGCAAATTCTATGCAAAAGACTCAAATGACGCTGAGATTATAGTCTGCTTGCGCTGTGAAGGACTTGAATCACGTCGATTATGTCCTGCTGTGATTGCGGTTCTTCCGCCCCTCATAATGAAATATTTTTGTGCGCGGGAAGTCCTGTTGTTCCGGTCGTGCGAAAGCGCATTGCTCAAACTTTAACATGTATTTTCAACCATAGTTTCATTGCGCTGTTTTGTGGGCATGGTTTCAAAGGGTGTGTGTGTATTGCTGACGAAAGAGAGGGGTGTGCCAATTGAAAACCTTTCTTTCTCCTGCTTCCGAAATCCCCCATTCTTTCCTTGCAGGGGAAACAGGACTGGCTTTGTGGACCCAGCGGGGTGATAAGGGTAACCTGTGAGGCCAACTCACTTCACCTCACCGACTGCTTTGCTGCCTGAGCGGTGGGGTGACATGGCAAGGCCTCCCCTCCCAAAAAGGGGTAGTCCTGGGAGTGATGATCTTACAGACGCCACTCAGCAGGTATAGAATGTTTCACCCAATATAATGCTTAGCTACTTGCTGGCATAGATTAGGGTTCACCCAATTTCCCCCTTTCAAATCTTCAATAAATGTGGCCTGAATTTTATGCTATTAACACTTTTCTCCCCTCCCTTCACCCACAATATAACAACATAGGAAAAGCTGTGCTGGATCAAACCAAAGGCCGATCTGTTCCCAGCATTGTGTTCTCACAGTGGTCAACCAAATGCCTAAGGAAAACTAGCAGCAGGACATGGACACAATAGTACGTTCTTGTTTGTGTTCCCTAGCAACTGAACAGGTCTGCTGCCTCTCATGCAGGAGGTAATAATGACTACTAGCCATTGATAGCCTTATCCTCCATGAATCTATCTAATCACCTTTAAAGCCATCCAGGTTGGTGGCCACCACTTGTGGTAGCAAATACTGTACTTTAACTATGTGCTGTGTGGAGAAGCACTTCTTGAAGATATTAATTACATTTAACAATGGGCAAACTCCCCTCTGCTCAATTCAGAAATGGCTCAGTATTTAGAAACTGAGGAAGAAAAAGAAAGAAAGAAAGAAAGAAAGAAAGAAAGAAAGAAAGAAAGAAAGAAAGAAAGAAAGCCTGAGCCTTAAATTAATCCTACAGGGGCACTTGATCTTCTCTGAACTGTGGTTAGAGTCCAGGACAAAATTCTGCATGGGCACAATTTCATTTGACATGCCAGGATATTGCTAATTGCTCTTCTTCTAAGGGGTTCAGCTTAGAGCAGGCTTTTAGTCTCACAGAAATTCTGTGAGGGATATTAGGCTGAAAGAACCTGACTTGCCTGAGGTGACACCACACAAGGAATGTCCTGGCAGGGTGACGATTTACAATACCCCCTGTCATGGAAGCTGAAGATTTAGGGCAGCTCCAAAGAGAACAGAGAACATGAAGTATGTCATGAGATAGTACAGTGCTCTCCATTTGACAGTTGCTGTCTACCCATTATTCAGTATTTCCTCCATTGTGTTCCATGTCATCCCTAGAATTTAGTGCTCTGCATAAGTAAGTGAAGTGTTGCAGGGGGTAACTACAATATATATGAAGCTTTCTTGTCTCTGCTATTTAACTGCAGCATGAGACGGGGGTGTCAGGATAGCTCTACATTGCCACCATCTTTTTTCAGTGGATAATTTAGTAATCAGCTGCGTCCTTTTCCCCGAGACACCATAATGTATTGGTGTAGCAGTCATATTTTTTAAAAAATGGTAGTAAAACTTTAAATGAGCAGGCAGCAGTAGTTCTTTGCTTGAGTATCCCATTGCTAGCTTATAAAGACTTTATATTCCCTTCATTATTGTCCAGGGGCCAGGCGTTCATAGTTCTGAAAGAAAGAAAAAAGGGATTATTAACAATATAATTCAATTACATCAAGGACAAAATGTCTTATAAATTATATTCATATCACAGGTATTCACAGTGAGGTCTTTTGATCCCATTGATTGAGTCATATGGGGAAATGGAAGCAAGCAATATTGTCATCTAAAATGAAAGGAATGAAGTATTTTTCCAATTGTAAGATAATGGTCTTAGGGCTGCTTTTAACATAATGTTTTACTGTCATGTAGCATACGTTCTGTGATTTGTGTCACTTAAGAAATGGTTTGCAAAGTTTTACTTCACTGCATGCATGATGAATAATAGTTGTAATCTGGCTTTAAACTTTATGATTAGTTTTATGGACTGGCAACACCCTGTTCTGTGAGTGGAATCAGAAAAAGTCAAAATAGTGTGTGTGCCCACTTGTTCTCGACCTTCTCTTCTTGTGGCCTTTTGTGCTGCCACTGAGAGAAAACCTTTATTTTTCTGGCTGCCTCCAGCAAACCAACCTCAAAAATCTCTGGGTCTCAGGTATCTACTTTAGGTTGTTGAAAGTTGGTTGTTAGACGTGGGTTTAGTACTAAAAAAAAGTTATCACAAAATTTCAAATAATGTTTATATTTTACTAAAGAAAAAATGTGAATAGGAAAAAAAATCAAATCTGGACACACACACACACAAACCTGTATGAGCAATTGCTGGCATGTGGAGGGTGGGAACGAGGCGGACAATAAATTGGGATTTAAATAGGGTCACGTATTAATAGATCTGCAGAAAGGGGACTCCTAAGCGGGCATCTTCTCTAATAGGCCTTATGGTCGTTGTTTTATCAGGTGAGACATTCACAGCCTGAGAGTGGCACCTCGACGTTCACCATCTCCCAGGCTTCCCCCTTTTGAGGTAGGGAGACCTTCTATATCACCCACCCCCATGCTGTAAAGCTCCGAGTGGGTGAGGAAGGTTGGCCTCAAAGGCCATGTCTGCCCAGGCCTATATCCCAGGATTGTCCCGGGATCATCCCTGTGCATCCAAATGACACACAAGGGATCCCGGGAGCAGGCAGGGACAACCCCTCCATTTACCTGGGATAATCCTTAGGTCCAGCTAAGGCCAAAGATAACCCTTATCTCCACCAGCTGGGCTGTAAAATTTGCAGCTAGGGAGCCTCAGGCATTACCTATCACTGCAACAGTGCCTCTGAATGCTCACCAACCCTCACCCGTTCAAGATGCCTGCACATACCTGCCGATCAGCAAATGTGACCGAATTGTTAACAAAGCCAAATCAACCCAATTATTTCTCCCTGCCTGTCTAACAGTGTGAAGTAGGTGAAAAAAAACCTCATAACCAATGAAAGATTATGAGCAAAAAAATCCTACTCAGCCGCCCAAAATCAACCAGCAAGCCCACACTGCCTACAGAGAGGGAGGGAGGGAGCCACACTTCAAAGATGAGAAGGGGAGGTGTGAGAGCCCATAAATTCAGCAAATAATGCCCAATATGTGCCAACAGACCCAGTGGTTTAAACAAGCCACCATCACTTGTTTAAGCTATGGTGTTCATGTAAACTGGTCAATTAATTTTAATATGCATGTGCTGGCATGATTTTAAAGAACATCTTTGCTATGCTGTTTTGCATTCTTTTGCTATATTGTGATTTTATTGCTGATGTTTTTACAGTTATTAAAGCATCAGTCCTATTCCTTGGAGTAAGCCACATTGAATACAAGGAGGCTTACCTCTGAGTAAACATCTTTGCAAACTGGCTTGTAAAGAGTTAACCCAAAAGGTGGGGTATAAATATATAAAATAAAAAATGCATTTGACCAGCATATGAGATCCCCCCTGCGCATATGAACAAATGTCTGGCATAGGAAGTAAGTTTATATAGAGACCCATTCCTGCATATCAACAGACATGGAAATCATTAATCACATAGATCAGACTGGTCACATAACGTGTCTTCACAGCAGTGGCTATAGTCACTAGAAATGTGTGGTTCTGGCATGGACACTTTCTACATGATCAGGCTATTCTCCATGTTCAGGACTAGCAGACTGCACACGTCACAGTCCCTCCATAGACCTCCTCAGCCCCAGATGCATTTCCAGTAGTCTCTCCCATTGCAGCCAGAACTATTGAATGCCATCCCTTAGCTTTGTTATCTCCAAACTGACCTTTTTGGAAGATATCTGCAATCTAGGAGGCTAATCTATGCATTTCAATGTCAATTTTGCCTGGCTACAAATCGAACCTTTTTGATTTTGTCAGTGGCCAATCTGTACCCATCAGTGCCACAATTCGTGATTGATTGAATGATAAGCCAAGCTTATCATTCATGCAGCATATATTTGCCACGAGAGTAAAATGCTTTATTTTGTGTTTAACATGAAGCTGTTCGTGTCACCCTCCTTTATTAAATAAAATTAGGAATCTTCAGCACAAAATGACAGCAGATAAATTGCCAACATTTCATAAAACCCCTAGCTCATCTCTGAACATAGACTGAAAATTAACAAGCAGCATTAGCCTAGATTGCAGCAAACAAATGGAATTTAAAAAAAGCTCTCCTATTTTTTATTTTAGCAAACCTGCATAAGGACCCATATTTTAAAACCTGGATTTAAATGACACACTGGCTGTTCTTGTTCAGATTTATGAAATATTGAAAAATAACTCCATCCCACTGAACTTTAATCAAGCATATCAGAGACACTTTGCCAGATTTTATAAGAAAGTATCTTCTAGATTCTTCCTCATAAAATCTGGCAGAGTTTCTCTTGAGTGACACAGAGCCCTTTACATCCATTTTTCAGATATAAATGAAAGAAGTTAGTGTAAGCAGCTTTTTGAGGATATTTGATTTAGCACTGCCATTAATGTATCTTCCTCCTATTTTTTTCTCTTTCCCACAATTATAAAGGCCTACGTTAAAAGATTAGTTAAGAATACAGAGTCGAGCAGTTTGAAGAGTTGGTTCTTTATGCTGCTGAAGGCAGTTCGTGTGTGCATGTGTGTCACATCATGAAAGACTTTTGCTATATATTCACAAAATATGCACATTCTCACATATGCTTCAGACTTTTACCTTGATCCAGCAAAGGTGATCCCACACATGCAAAAGGATGCATGGGTGTCTTTAAAGAACCTTGCATCTAGGACCCTGGCCTGTGTGCATGATGATCACTCTTGACTGGGCCTGCATGCTCTTAACCTAATAGGGACCAGGTTGACATAATGACTGCAGGTCAGCATGGCTTATTTAAGTTGCAGCACCCACAGGCAGGGATGTCAGGACATTCATTCAGGAGAGTAGAATTTGATGGCTTTTCCTAGGCTCCCTCATTGCAATTCCCACTGCAGTCCCAGACTCAATCTACAGTGATTTAGGCCAGTTTACAAATTTGTATGATTTGCACAAATTCAGCCACATTTTACAGAAATTGCTCAGAGTTCAGCAAATTGCAGACCCTACCAGAAACTGTGCAAAAAATGTCCCCAGAATTCAGGAAACATCTGCAGCTTGGCTTGCAGATGCAAAGGAAGTCACTCATGCCACTGAACTCCATCAAACCAAAACAGAAATGGATTTCCCAGAGATAGACATCCCTACTGATGGGTGCCAGATTGCGTATTCAAGCCCTGGACACTACTTGTCCTGTTGACCAGACCTGGGCAGCCAGGGTTGTTTAAACAACCCTCAGATAACCCATAGTCTATTGTAGGGTCATGTGATGTTGTTTAACCCTAAAGTAATCTCTGCTGCTGATACACGAAACCATGACAAGCCCCCAGCCTTTTTACTTATTATTTATTTATTTACAGAATTTTGACTCTGCTCTGTACCCAAAAAGGGCTCCCAGCGTGTATATTTTGGATTCAAGAAAAGTTCTACTCAAATGCATTAGGGTAAGTATCAGAAAATATTTCTGGGAAATAATACAGAATAACATTCACTGTAAAATTCTGTCCCTAGATTATTACCCAGAATACTAGTTTTTCAGATTCTTAGTGCAGAGTAAGAGCAAATAAAGAGTCTACATCCTCTGCTGAATCGGCACAGTTGTCAGTTAGCTGTCTTCTTTTCCAGAAAATGAAACCAATAAAATTTCCTGCAACAGTAGATAACCACATTACAAGTCATTTCAATCATGCTCTTTTGTGGATAACTTCCAAAGTACTCTGCAGTTCAGCCCAGTGGTTGCCAAAGGATAAAAGAATGAACATTTATTGTGTATTTAACCTTTGTAACCCAAGGAAAAGGTCACAATCATTATAATATTTAAAGTCTAATAAAACTGCTAATACATCCGCATTAATTTATTGTACAGCTCATAAGAGCCAAATATTATTATCAACCAAAGTTCTCCCAAATGTGTCACACAGCCCGTACAATGTGACTGAAACTCTCCCTGATACGGTTGCAATTAAAGATTCTCCATATAAAATTTACTACAAATAATGAAGCTAATGAAGGTCACATTTCAAGATGCTATTCAAGCTGTATTCATTTTAATTAGCATTTTAGTCGACATAAATTTATGGTTAGAAATGAAGACTGCTGAAGTCAGACATATGCATTTTAGCTACCCATCATTAGGAATGTTGATATTTTGATTTATTAGTGTGGTAAAATACTGCATTATGTAATTAAGACATTACAGTCTCCAAAGGATATTTTCTGTTGGCATGAAAGACATCCACAGTAATGTAACTGTCACAGTGGTAACCAAGTTAGATATTTCATAGTTCCCTCTAGGCATCTTGAGAAGAATGGAATGTCCATTAGAATCCATAAACAACTCCTATTTTTTTTGCTGACATCACTGTGTAAGTCTAATTCTTTTCCATTTCTATTGCTATGAAATATGCAATATAGTCTAAGACAATTTTATTCACTGGTTTGCAGTTTGAAGAGCAGCTGCAAGTAAGCTCTGCAGAGAAGCAACATTGATTGGTCTGTTTGAATTTCAGCATCTGCTCCGCCTCTTTTAGGTTTTCCAGCCTCCAGTCTGCTGGAGGCGCGAGCTGAAGGGCAAGAGCACAAGGGCTCTCGGCCTGAGGCTCTCTGCCGTGGGCGCGAAGCTGGTCAAGCGGAACTTCTACTCCGGAGGAAAACCCCAGCCGCGGTCCGGTTGCTGCTACTTTCTGATTCAGGACACAATCTTCTCATTTCCTCCTCTCAATTCTTTTCTCCTCATATCTGTTCCTTATGGCTCGTCCCAAGTTCGTCTCTCCTAACTTAGTTCCTATTCGGTGTCTCCCCTCTTCTCAGCTGCCTTTTTCGTGTTCCTTATGGAACTGTCGCTCTGTTGCTTCTAAGTCCCCTGTCATTCAGGACTTGTTTATCTCTAGGTCTCTCCACCTCCTTGCTCTTACTGAAACCTGGCTTCCTGCCCATGATACCGCCATCTCTGCTGCCCTCTCTCTTGGAGGACTCTCTTTCTCTCACTCGAGTCGCCCAGAGGGTCGGGGTGGTGGTGTGGGTCTTTTATTATCTAGTTTGTGTCAGTTCCAGCCTCTTTCCATTCCACCTTAACATTGTTTTTCCTCCTTTGAGGTACATGTGGTGAGGCTTTTCGCTCCATTGCGACTGCGGATTGCAGTTCTGTATCGCCCCCCCCAGGCTCGTCCTCAAAATTTATCTCTGATTTTGATTCGTGGCTGTCCTTTTTCCTCTCTGATAACTGTCCTACTCTTATTTTGGGTGATTTCAATATTCATGTGGATGACCCTCAAGACGCTGCAGCTCTACGATTTCGCTCATTATCTTCCTCTTATGATCTTAAGCTTTGGTCTGATGTACCCACACATTCCCTTGGACACTGTCTGGATCTTGTTCTCACTCGGAATTGCTCTGTTTTGGACTTTTCTACTGCTCACTTTCCGTTGTCAGATCATCACCTAGTTTCTTTCAATATTACTTATAATCCTCCTCCTTCACGTCCCGCTTCTCGCTCTTGTCGTGACTTGCAATCTATCAATTATGAGGCTTTTTCTCAGTCTCTAGCCTCCTCTCTTCCTTCTGTCTTTTCGGCTGTCTCCTTGGACTCAGCTGTCTCCTTCTTTAATTCCTCCTTATCTTCAACTCTTGATACTCTTGCTCCATCTACAACTCGGATAGTTCGCCCTTCTCAACCCCAACCATGGCTCACCTCTTTCCTCCGCTACCTTCGCTCTTGTTCCCGGGCAGCTGAACGCCTTTGGCGTAGGACCAGGGACTGGGCGGACTTTGTCCATTACAAATTTGTACTCTCCTCTTTCTCTTCTGCCATTTCATTGGCCAAGCAGCAGTATTACTCAACGTTGATCCAGTCAAATGCTAGGCATCCTCAGCGGCTCTTTGCGTCCTTCAATTCTCTCCTGAAGCCTAATCCACCATCTTTCCCCGCCTCTCTGTCTGCTAATAACTTTGCCTCTTTTTTCAATGCTAAAATCCAAACTATTCGCTCTGATCTGGCCAGCTCTGCTCCTCTTCCAGTTCCTGTTCCTCATCTGTCACTTCCTCCTGCAAATTTCTCTGCGTTTCCTTCGGTCTCAGCTGATGAACTGTCTACAATACTGCGCTCTTCGAAGCCCTCCACTTGTTCTCGGGATCCGATTCCCTCTCGCGTCTTTATTAACCTTATCCCTGCTATCCTCCCTTCCTTGCTTCATATTATTAATTTTTCTCTGTCCTCTGGTTCATTTCCTTCTGCTTTTAAACATGCTACAGTCTCTCCTATTCTCAAGAAATCTACTCTTGATGTGCTTTCTCTGTCTAACTACCGACCTGTCTCTTTGTTGCCTTTTGTTTCAAAGATCCTGGAGCGTGTGGTCTACTCTCGTCGTCTTGATTTTCTTTCTAGTAACTCTGCTCTGGATCCTTTTCAATCTGGATTCAGTCCTTTGCATTCCACTGAAACAGCCCTTACTAAGATTACCAATGATCTTCTTACTGCCAAGTCTAAAGGCCATTATTCCGTTCTTATTCTCCTTGATCTAACTGCAGCCTTTGACACGATTGATCATGATCTTCTTTTAGATTCCCTTCATGACCTTGGATTTTGTGGCTCTGTCTATAACTGGTTTGCCTCCTATCTAGCGGGTCCCTCTTTCAGCATGTTGGCTAACGGCAGCTCATCTTCTTCTTTTCCCCTTTCTGTAGGGGTTCCGCAAGGCTCGGTGCTTGGTCCGCTGTTGTTTTCTTTATACATGTTGCCCTTGGGTAATCTTATTCAATCTCATGGCCTCCAATATCATCTGTATGCCAATGATACACAATTATATCTTTCTTCTCCGGATCTTTCTCCTGATGTTCACGATCGTATCTCGGCATGTCTTTCAGATATCTCAGCTTGGTTGCTTCATCGTCGTTTGAAACTTAATATGGCAAAGACTGAATTGCTTGTTTTCCCTCCTAAACCTTCTCCTCATCTCTCACTCTCTCTTACTGTCAATGATGTTACACTTACTCCAGTCAAGGAAGCTCGTAGTCTTGGCTTTATATTTGATTCCTTGCTCTCCTTTATTCCTCATATTGAGGCAGTAGCTAAATCCTGTCGTTTTTTCCTGTATAATATTGCCAGGATTCGATTATTTTTGTCTGTCTCTTCTGCCAAGACTCTTGTTCATGCATTGGTTATTTCTCGGTTGGACTACTGCAACCTTCTTCTCACTGGCCTTCCTTCTTCTCACATCAGTCCGTTGGTTTCTGTTCACCACTCTGCTGCTAAGATCATCTTCTTGGCTCGCCTCTCTGACCATGTTACTCCACTTCTGAAATCTCTTCATTGGCTTCCAATTCACTTCAGAATCCAATATAAACTTCTCCTGTTGACCTACAAAGCTTTTCACTGTCTAGCTCCTTCCTATCTCTCCTCTCTCATCTCACACTATTGCCCCGCTCGTGCTCTTTGCTCCTCTGATGCCATGTTTCTCGCCTGCCCAAGGGTCTCTACTTCCCTTGCTTGGCTTCGTCCATTTTCTTCTGCTGCCCCTTATGCCTGGAACGCTCTTCCAGATCATTTGAGAACTACAAGTTCAATCGCAGCTTTTAAAGCTCAGCTAAAAACTTTTCTTTTTCCTAACGCTTTTAAAACTTGATTTTGTTCTGACTTTATACTGTTAGTTTTACCCTACCCAGTGCCTGTTTACCCTACCCTCTGCCTGTTTGCATTCTCTTCCCCTCCTTATTGTTTTATTATGATTTTATTAGAATGTAAGCCTATGCGGCAGGGTCTTGCTATTTACTGTTTTACTCTGTACAGCACCATGTACATTGATGGTGCTATATAAATTAATAATAATAATAATAATAATAATAATAATAATAATAATGGAATGCCCTTTGCTTCTAGAGAATCATTGAAGTTCACATTTTTCTGGTCCAGAATATGAACCTTGGCATCTCCTAATGATCATTGTATTAATTCCGCACATAGCCAGAAGAACATGGGTGAAAAACTAGGGATCAATGGATTTGTCAGTTTCAGATTCTCCCACATTCAATTTTATTTAAATCTCAAGTTTTCCCCCCATCCTGCTTACGAAAAAAAATGTGGAGTTTTGCAAGTTCAAACCAAAAGCAACCAAATGAAATTTTCATCCACCTCCATTGACCAAATTCAACAGTGTCAGTTATTCCTAGCATGCTGTGCCTTTCTGCCATGTAGCTCTTAAAGATGAGGATCCTGTTAAAAGAAAAAAGAAAAAGAAAAAAGTGACCTGACAACCTAATTGGATAGAAAAAAAAACTACTGCAATTCCCAGAATTCAACTCCAGAATAAAAAGGGATTCAAACCCAAACTTTTATGAGCTAAGTGCTTGTCCAAACCATCTTTCTGGATTGATGGATCTGTCAGTTTCACTTCATCTCACACTTGCATTTAAAAAAGTAAAATGAAAATCTCAAGTTGTTGCTATCCGAATTATGAAGAAATGTGTGATTTTTAGTAAGTTCATATATGTGTGTGTGTGTGTGTGTGTGAACCAAATGAAATTCTCACCCATCCCTATTAAGAACTTTATTAGAGCCAAGGGCCATTTGAGATTAGCGAGGGAGGCTAAAAGCAATAAAAAGGCTTTCTTCAGATATCTGAGAAGTAAAAGACAGAGGAAAGAAATGGTGGTTCAACTGCTTAATGAGGATGGCAAATTGATAACAGACGACAAACAAAAGGCTGAAGTGCTCAATTCCTACTTTGCCTCAGTCTTCTCCCAAAAGCGGTTCAATGACCCCCCTGGAAAAAGTGAAGCAGAAGTTGAGGGGGCAGGATTGCAGTTTGAGATTGATAAACAAATGGTCAAAGAACACCTAATTTCCTTGAATGAGTTTAAATCTCCAGGACCCGATGAACTGCATCCAAGAGTAATGAAGGAGCTAGCAGAAGAACTCTCAGAACCTTTGTCTATTATCTTTGCAAAATCATGTAAGACGGGTGAGGTGCCGGATGACTGGAGGAGGGCTAACGTTGTCCCTATCTTCAAAAAGGGCAAAAAGGAGGAACCTGGGAACTACAGACCAGTCAGTCTGACATCCATCCCTGGGAAAATTTTGGAGCAGATTATAAAGAAGTCAATCTGTAAACACCTTGAAATCAATGCAGTGATTACTAGAAGCCAACATGGATTTGTCAGGAACAAATCCTGTCAGACTAATTTGATCTCATTTTTTGATAGGATAACCTCCCTTGTGGACTGTGGGAATGCTGTGGATGTCATATATCTTGACTTCAGCAAAGCTTTTGACAAAGTACCACATGATATTCTGATTAACAAACTAGCTAAAAGTGGGCTAGATGGAACAACTATTAGGTGGATCCACAGTTGGCTACAGAATCGGACTCAAAGAGTACTTATCAATGGAACCTTCTCAAACTGGGGACAGGCAACGAGTGGGGTGCCGCAGGGCTCAGTCCTGGGCCCAGTGCTCTTCAACATTTTTATTAATGATCTGGACGAGGAGGTGCAGGGAATGCTGATCAAATTTGCAGATGACACAAAATTGGGTGGGATAGCTAATACCCTGGAAGACAGAAACAAACTTCAAAGTGATCTTGATAGGCTGGAGTACTGGGCTGAAAACAACAGAATGAAATTTAATAGGGATAAATGCCAAGTTCTACATTTAGGGAATAGAAACCAAATGCACAGTTACAAGATGGGGGACACTTGGCTCAGCAATACTACAAACGAGAAAGATCTTGGAATTGTTGTAGATCATAAGCTGAATATGAGCCAACAGTGCGATATGGCTGCAAGAAAGGGAAATGCTATTTTGGGCTGCATTAATAGAAGTATAGCTTCCAAATCACGTGAGGTACTGGTTCCTCTCTATTCGGCCCTGGTTAGGCCTCATCTAGAGTATTGTGTCCAGTTCTGGACTCCACAATTCAAGAAGGACGCAGACAGAAGAGGGCAACCAGGATGATCAAAGGTCTAGAAACAAAGCCCTATGAAGAGAGACTGAAACAACTGGGTAGGGTGACCATATTTGGGAAACCAAAAAAGAGGACACCTAGTGTGTGTGTGGGGAAGCAGCTTTCTGAGTCCTGCAGAAAGTACTTTATTCCCCCGCCACCTTAAAGAACCCGATTGGAGTGGAGGAGGGGAAAGGATTTCATTCTGCAGCACCACCATCCACTCCAATTAGGGCCTTTTCTATAATGTCCATGAATGACCCACTTTTCCCTTTAAGACCTCAATTGGAGCTCGGGGTGGGGGAATGATGTGCCTCAAGAAAGCATGTCATTCACTCCTGCCATGCTAATGGCAGCCTTAAAGGGGAAGGTGTGTCATTCCAGGACATTATTGAAAATTATAGAAAATCCCCCCTGACACCATGGAAAGGACAAAAAACAGGACAAATCCGGGGAAATCCTGACAGTTGGTCACCCTAGAACTGGGCATGTTTAGCCTGGAGAAGTGAAGATTGAGGGGAGACATGATAGCACTCTTCAAATACTTAAAAGGTTGTCACACAGAGGTGGGCCAGGATCTCTTCTCGATCCTCCCAGAGTGCAGGACACAGAATAACGGGCTCAAGTTAAAGGAAGCCAGATTCCGGCTGGACATCAGGAAAAACTTCCTAACTGTTAGAGCAGTGCGATGGTGGAATCAGTTACCTAGGGAGGTTGTGGGCTCTCCCACACTAGAGGCATTCAAGAGGCAGCTGGACAAGCATCTGTCAGGGATGCTTTAGGGTGGATTCCTGCATTGAGCAGGGGGTTGGACTCGATGGCCTTGTAGGCCCCTTCCAACTCTGCTATTCTATGATTCTATGATCTTCTTGGCTGATGCCTCGGCATAACTAAAACTACTGAGCAGAATAGAAAGTGAGACTGAACTAAAGCAACTGCTTTGCTCCTAAGAAGCCATATCGGAGTTACTAAGGGCACAATCTTATGCATGTTTAAACAGAAAAAAAGTACAATTCCCAGCATTCTCAAGGCAGCACGGCTGGCCGGGGAATGCTAGAAGTGGTAGGCCTTTTTTCTGTCTAAAAATGTACAGGATTGCATCCTATAATTAGAGAATACCACCAAATTCTTAAATGTTAACAACAGATAGTTATCCAGATATAATGCTCACCATCAATCTGAAACAGGCATTATAACCCCATGAGTTCTTCTGCATCTTAGATTATAATCCAAGCCAGAGAAAAACACCTCCTTCCTTGCTCTTTTCCTTCCTTCTTTCTAATGTAACTGGTAGGGCTGAAAGAGGTTTAATACTCCTCCCCTAGTCTCTCTCACATAAGGACAGGTCAGCCTCCTGGTCTGCTGGGCCACTTTCACTGGGCCATCCTTCCTCCTCTCCCCTCAGCATTCAAATCTCTGCCTTCTTTTTTGCCTGGCTCCTCTGTTTTATCTACCTTGCCCCTTCTCCAGATGTTCTATAACAGAGAATAGGAAAAAATGGAACATTACATCTAAACTCAGAAATAAAGAGATGGATGTCAATCGTTGGGTTTAAAATGGGCAACAATGGCTATTACTTTGACAAACATATTCAAGTATTCAATATGGTAAAAAGTTATTAATGCCCTCTCCACATTGCCTAATAGGCTGAGGGAAGTAATCATATCACTTCCTCCTCAGTCTTATCTGGGTGAGCCTGCTGGCTCAAGGCCTGTGGCTAGTCTTTCTTTGAGCCATGTGTTTTCACAGTCCTCACGCTTAAGTGCTGAGGAATGTATATCCATATCACCTCTTCACAAACCAAGGAGAAAGTGAAAGAGGCCACCTCAGGAATGGAGTCCATCCCTTTTGACCACCACCCTCTGCCCCTGCAGATGGCCCTTCATTCACCCACCATTATGAGCTGGGTACAATAACACCACCTCACTTACCAGCAAGGTAAGGTGATGACATTTACTGCAGAGGTTGGAAACAGAAACATACACAATATAGTTTGAAACTTCATGCAAAATGGCACGTTTCTGCCTTAGGGAAATGTCAAAGAAATGTCTTCTGAGTGATGGAATATCACTTTGAAAGTAGATTAAAAGAAATAAAATGTAGGAAGTTAATCTATCTTCTGTTTATTTTGGGGGCTATGATCTTGGAGAACACTAACCCATACATTATAACACATAAAGTATTATTTATTTTCAAAGGTCCTGGAGAGACTACTGAAGGGATCAGCAAGTGAAGACCCTTGGCCCAAACAAATCTTCTGGCCATTTATTTGTCATCTTAGAAACAAAAGGTATGGGGAAAGTGGTATCTGTAGCAATATAACTTGCATGCAGTCCCTTTCCGGGGGTTGAGGTAACTGCCCACTAGTGTTCACTGATTTCTGAAGGAGACTCCAGGAAAACGAGTTGTTGGTTTTGGGACAAGTAGGTTGTGTTGAACATGTCTCCTCACAACACTGAAATATTTAGGGTGGATAAATCAGAAAGGGATTGTGAAGAGCTCCAAAAGGATCTTTCTAAACTGATGTGTGTGTGTGTGTGTGTGTGTGTGTGTGTGTGTGTGTAAAGGCATTCAATTAGCAAATGAAGTTTAGTGTAAACAAATGTAGAGTGATGCACACTGGGGCAAAACACCCTGACTTTACATATACACTGATGGGGTGTGAGCTGGAGGAGACAGAAAAGGAAAGGGACTTTGTTGTGGTAGTTTCATGCATAGCTCGAAGGAAGCACTGATCGAATATGTAGCTATGTGAAAAAGGTAAAATCCCATCTTAGTGATCATCACGAAAGAAGTAAAACTGCCAATATCACAATGCCTTTATGCAAATGTATGGTGCAACCACATTAGGAATACTGTATACAGTTCTGGTCATTGCATCTCAAAAAGAATACTGAAGATGTGGAAATGGTGCACAGAAGAGCAACTAAAATGATCAAGGGCCTGGAGCAACTCTCCTATGAGGAACAGTTAAAATGTGGAGGCTTTTAGGGTTATAAAAAAGGCAAGTAAAGCGGACATGATAGAGGTGTATAAAATTATTCTTGGTATGGAGAAAGTGGGTAAGGGAGCCATACTTGGAATACCATGAATGGTTCTGGTCACCACACATCAGAAAAAGATAAAGTAGAGATAGAAAGATGTATATTTCTCCCTCTTATAATACTGGAACCTGGATCATCCAATGAAGCTAAGTGGAGGGAGATTCAAGTCAGACAGACATTTTTACAGTGTATAGTTAAAATATGGATTTTGCTATAACAAGATGTAGTGATGATTTTAAAAATAGTTTTAGACAACTTCATGAAGGATAAGTTTGTCAATGGCCACTAACCATGATACCCATGTATCCACCAATAGCCGAAGCTCTCTGGGCGGTTCACAAAAATTAAAACCATCATAAAACAACCAACAAGTTAAAAACACAAATACAAAATACAATATAAAAAGCACAACCAGGATAAAACCACTTTGCTGAACTTACTGAGGCTCCGCCCTCATGACCTCTGTACTGGAGTTCATCTTCCAGTCTCTTTGCTGTCCCCTGATAGGATGGAACGGCAATCTATTCTAACATCCCCAATGTCATATTTTTTAAAGGATATATTTATATAACATAAGGCTAACTTCTCAAACGAAACATGTATAACAATTAACTTGAAAGTATTACTAGTCCTGAATTACTGATAATTGAATTGCCATCAGTCATTTAATACAAAATCTGTGTATCGCTTAGGTGGTTTAATATTGGTACAGGTACGGGTACTTTTCACAAGATCACTGCGTACAGAAATATCTTGATCATGCAAGTTATTACTGTTCTGTGTTGGTGATGCATTTGCATGTGTCTCTTGGTTTTGTGGTTCAGGGTCAGGAATATCACATGCATTTTCACGAGAGCATGGAATGACAGAGTAGTCCTGTATATCATCATCTACCATATCTGGGGTGTCTTTGAGTCCTTGAGGCCTCATTAGACAAATGAACTTGCGATTCCGTCGATATGAGCATCCATTAACTTCAGTAATGTAAGTGCGTGGATTTATTTGTCCAATGCAAGTTCCTTTTGTCCAGGGACATGACTTGTCATGAGGAAATAACTGGACACGTACAGAATCTCCAACGTGCCGACACCATGTTTTAGTAGTGCTTCCTTAGCCTACAGAAGACAGAGCCCTACTTGCTGTGATTAAAGCTTTATTCAGAATGAGACAGGATCTGCTGAACTTACTGAGGCTCCGCCCTCATGACCTCTGTACTGGAGTTCATCTTCCAGTCTCTTTGCAGTCCCCTGATAGGATGGAACTGCAATCTATTCTAACAATAGGCATCTGTTTGGCCAGTGCAGGAACAGAATGCTGGACTAGATAGATAGGCCTTTGGTCTGATCCAAGATGGCTTTTCTTATGTTCTTATTTTCTTCATAGCATACGTTGAGTCAATGTGTGGATCTTCAGTAATTATACTTGCATGCCATCCAGTAAGGCAGAAGCTAAGTTTTATATAAGATGCTGCAATTTTACATTTCTTCACCTTCAGTTTTGCATCAACCACTGTGTTTTCATAGTTTTACGTGAATTCCCAGATTCCCTATGCAATATCTTAGTGTACACTGTCATGTTGATCTCTAAAGCACCTTTTTTCAGACTTGAAATTTACAAATCTAATGAAAAGCAGAATAAAGGATCACAGGAATGCAACATGGTGTTTGTCATAACGTGCACATTCAAATAACATTGTTACGGCATTTTTTTTCTCTACGAAGCCTTTTTTTTCTTTTTCTTTTGGTACATACAGTTTCTCAAAGGAGCACTTTATGCACAAACTGGAATATTGGTAAATACAGTTTCTCAAAGGAGCACTTTATGCACAAACTACTTACTTATTTCTGTTTCCCCACAGACTTATCCTCCCATGCTTTAACTAAGAAAGAAAATGAGATAATTGGAATTATTTTTGTCTGGATATTCTTTAAAGAAAAGCATTCATGCATTTCATAAAAAAATGAGATAAAAACGTGCATATTAGGGGGGAAATGGGGTCAATTATTGACTTGTTAGTAAAAAAAATGGCAAGCATATTTATACAGAGAGCTCTGAATATGTATGTCTCTATATTCAATCCATCATAAAGATAAAAAAAAAACAATATTCCATCACAAGCACTTTTATTGGAGATTTAGGGAAAGCTCAGTATTTGAATACCTTGACAGAATCAAAGGGGAGAGCTGGGTGGGTATTGCAGGAGGTACACCTTGGCCTCCCATTCTCCATAAGAGCATGGTGCATGCTGACTGCCCATGTACACACACATGCGAATAGGTGGGGTTCATAGATCCATTAGCTCCCAGACTACTCTATGCACAGTATTGGAAAAATACACAAGTACCACCTGCGAAGGACAGGGGTGCAAATCTGTACCTTTAACTTGCTGTTGGTATGAGGGTGTAAGATCTGCCCCTAGGTAGGATCTATGGTCTATTGTTCAAACTGGCTGTGCCAGGCTTTGGTGGCCGCCAGACAAGACATTCCTGTCTTGAGCCAGTCCAACTCCCACTGGCACCTGGAGATTATCAGGGCATTGGACAAACTAACGGGATCCAGCTGTGGGAAAAAGAGGTGGCTTGGCCCCTATGGGAGGGGGGTGGGCTGTAGCCCAGGAAGGGCACTGGTTGGTTTACTCGGGTCATGGGACCAGGGGTCCCAAAAAGAGATAAAAAGCTTTATCATGAAGTTTCTTCATCTTCCTTGGAGGTGTGTGTGTATGTCAAGTGGAAAGGTCAGGTCCGTGGCAACCACGGAGATTGCCCGGAGTAAGAAAGGTTTTTTTATGTTTTAAACGTGTGTGGGTATTTTGGAGAAGGCCAGCCGGACTTCAGCTGGCTGTGGGGTCATATGAATGCTTCTTGGGGTAATGGCGAAGTATTAGAGCTTTTCCTCACTTCTTTCCTCACTCTTCCTTATCCACATCCCCTTTTCCTCCCCCCTTCCCTTATACTCCCCCTTCCTACTTTTTAAGGGGCTGTTTTACGACCAAGGCCCTACGTGTTAGTTTTAGTGATTGTAATCAAGTTGCTTTGGTCCCTAGATGTGTGTCTGTGGTTTATTCCCATGAACATCTGGCTCGTCCCAGTTGTGGACAGGGCAGGGAGGTGGGCAACTGGGGAGTTCAGGATGTTTGGTTCAGGAGCCTACCTTGCAGGATTGTCAGGTGGATCCTGACGTCCTTTACACCAGCAACGGAGGAATGGTAGCTTAAAGTTTTGGAGATGGAGGAGATGGCCAAACTCACGGTACTAGTAAGAGAAAAATCAACAATCACGTTCGTATTGGATTGGAAACCTCTGATAGCATATATACAAGAGTTGCAAAAGAATGATGTATTTGTTTGTGGTTTTTACATATAATCAGTGGTCTTAACACATAATAGTACTAAAGTGAAGTAACTGACAGCCTATATGTCTGACATGAAGATTGCCTTAAATGGAATATGGCCTTATATGTTTTGAATATATGTTTTTATTAGATTGTATTGTTAGTTAAGTGTGTGATGTTCTGTTATGTTTTTCTTCTTTGCTTGTCTTTCCCCCCTATTCCTTTGTAGAAAACAATACAATTGTTAAAATCCTAATTACTGAAGGAACTATGAGGATCCTTTACCACAATTGTCTCGTGGAGACACACTCACACACACGTGTGTGTGTGTGTGTGTGTTCCTATGCATTTACCTGAGAAACTGTCTTATTAACTCAGGGGTGGGCAACTTCCAGGGTATGGGAACCAGCACTCACTGGGGAACACCGCCCCCGCCAAAATCACTGTGCTGCTGAATTGTTGTCAAATTTTGGTGGCATGGTAGCAGCAAAAAAGCAGCATTTTCATTTAAAACAAGGCTTGCAAGGAGTGTAAAGCTTATTTTAATGCAACATTGCATTCCCAAAAGCCCGATGGGAGCACAGCTTTGCATTAAAATGAGGAGCATGCTCTCCATATGCCTTGTTTGAAATGGAAAATGTGGCTATTTTGGTTGCTGCTGCACCTGGGTGGCATGATGGCAATTTAGGCATGGCCAAGGGTGCAAAATAAGATGGGGCATGCACACAGCAGGCAGCATGTTGCCCACTCCTGCACTTAATAGATTGGGGTTATTTCTGAATAAATTTGCATTATCAGTAAGAATTGTCATCAATAATGAGTAATTTGTCTTTGCATTGTACATGTTAGATTTGTGGCAATGGCAATATGTTAAAAATTAAGACTGAGATCCTATGGGACTATGGGATGATCTGATGAAAGGTCTCTCTCCTGGCTCACCAAAATTGGAGCTCTAACATTGGAAGAAACAAAAAGGGGGCATTTCCTGGGTGTATCAGTGGGAGGATCGGAGGAAGGCTTGGATCCATAGAATACAAAGTCTTCTCATTCCCCTGGCATACCTCTAAGCCAGCAGCAAATCTACTAGGGGTGTGCACGGACCCCCCGCTCCGCTTCACTTCCAGATCCGCGATTTGTGGATCGGGCCACTTCGCTCCGCCCCCACTCCGCCCATGCCCGCTCCACTCCGCTGCGGAGCTCCGGATCCAGATCGGAGCTCCGTTTCCCCCCCATAGGCTTGCATTAAGATTAAAAAGTATACAACTTTTTTTCTGTGAAAGTTAGAAACCTCACGTTTGGCACCATGACACCTCATGGAGGTATACACACGCACGCCAAGACTCAAGGCAATCCCATCATCCCCTGAATTTTGGGGAATTTATGAAAATCCAACACCCCATTCATGCCCCTTTCGATAGCTCCGTCAATTTGCACGTTAAAAACCTCAAACTCACCACCATGATAGCTTATCCAGGGATACACACGCATGCCCGGACTCAAGGCAGTCCCATCATCCCCTGTTTTTTGGCGGGGCTTAAACCTGCAGACATCTCAATGGGGCCATTTCAAAGGAAATCCCAACATGCCATGAATTGGGGAGTAGAGATAAACCTATATGAATCTTCTTCCACACTTGAAAAATGGATTTGGAACTTCCAAAACTCCAAGTGAGCGCAGGAAGGACTTCTCCCCTGAGTCAAAGCCACACACACACAACATCCCTGCGAGGTGGGCAGGGGAGGAGAGAAGGAAGGCAGCCAGGCAGCAGACATTTCTGGGGGCATAAGGAAGTCAGCCAAGGATAAGCCAGTAATGCATATAAAATGGAATAAATAAATAAATAAACAATGGAAGGGTGGAATTAAAAGCAGCAGTGTTGCTGAATAAACAACAAGAAGAACTTTTTTAAAAAGGCTATATCTGTCTTTTACCAGCAATAGGGGGACGTGCCCAGGGGAGGGGGGAGCAGCTGCCAGTTCAACTAATGAAAGCCATTGCTTCACCATGAGAGCTGAGTAGAGCTTTCACTTCAACTCATGATAGGCATTGCTCCACCAGGTTACTCTCTTTGGAGGGCTCTGATTGCACTCCAAATACAGGAGAGAGTGGGGGACGTCCACATGGGATGCCCTAGGGGAGCTCATCCCCTTGCACCACATCTTTTCAGTTGTTCCCCAAAGTTAGGGTGGGTAGCAGTGCTGTGTTTCTATCTCTTATTATTGGCTTAGTATATGATTTCAGGTTGTGTTTGTGCATTTGGTGGGGCTACTGTTTTAAAAAACACTGGGAAAAGTCCGTTCAGACTAAGAAAGAGAAGTTCCCAGAATCCCAAGTTACCCGTTTTGCCTATCCCCTCCTCCAACTTTGGGATCATGTGATCATGACCGGGAGTTGGCTCTGCCCCTCAGCCCTTCGGAAAAGGTATTTTCCCGCCGGTTTTTAAAAAAATTCTAGCACACGAACCGCAGCACGCAGAGAGCTGAGACTAGGCTCAAAATGACCCCTATCCACGACTCTCCAAGCACAAGAATTTTCAGAAAGATAGCTTCAAAAACAACACAGTTGTCCCCCTTTCTTTTCCGCAATGCAATCCTATGGGCGAAATGTTTCAAGATGGCGATCAGATCGGACCGCGGAAACCGGAGCGCTCCGAAAATGGGCGCTTCTCTTCACCTTGCTTCTAGGAGTCCACGGTCCGCTTCTACTCCGCCTCTGGGCAAGGCGGAGCAGGCCAATTCGCTCCTGCTTCTGTGCTTCTAATAGGAGCGGAGCACATGCCTAAAATCTACCCTAGCTCTGGAGCTACTGTAGATTCATCCCCTTTCATCAATGGGACAGAACTTGGAGGAAGGAAGAAGAATAGCAAAGAAAGGTGTGGGGCAAACAACAAATGGCAGTCCTTCATTACTCCAGCCCTGCTACCAGGAGCCTAGCAGGGCTTTGAATATGGCAGATTTTTCAGTCATATTCAGATTTTTCACCACTCCGCAGAAGAAATGTTCTGTCCATTAGGCCACCCAATTTACCTCAGAGGCCATTTCGAATCCTCCGAATCAGTCCCAAGTTGACTTGGGGTGCTTCAGGGCTGGGCCGTCTCACTTCGGAACCGAAGCCAAAGTGAGGTTTGCTCCCCCTGAAGTGGGTCGGCCTTTGGGGTTCCTTGGCACCTGCTGCATGGCCACATAGCAGGTGCCCATGGAAGCGAAACACAAGGCCAATAGGGAGTCCATTTGATTCCCCGCTCACCTCCCTCCATCCCTTGAATCCAGAGCCGCTGCCACTGCCACCCATTGGAACTGAGATTTAAAGGTAAGATGGGGCCTCTGTCAAATCTATGGTTGCAAAGTAGGGAAATGGCTCTAGGGCACCATAGGTTTTGGCCATAGATCTATGAAAAACAGAGAGCACCCATCTTACCTTTAAATTACGGCTGTAATGGAGGAGGATGCACAGCAAAGGTAAGCCCCAGTGGTAGTAGCTTTGGGGGTGGGGTGACTGGGGAGGGAGATGAGGAGAGGGAGGGAGGTGAGTCTGGTGAGTCCAATGGACTCATGGTTGGCCTTGCACCAGCTTTCCCATGTAGGCTGGTTTGTGGGGGGAGTGGCCCACCACCTCCCTGAATTGGTGTGAGGCATCTCAAAGTGCTTCAGAACCAATGCACTTCACTTCAGAGCGCTCAGGCCAATCCAGTACCTGCCTTGCCTCAAATTCAGAGCTTCAGTCCAAGGCAGGGTGCAGCCCTATTGCTCATGTTACACACCATCATTAATAAGTACTGACCAGATCATTGTAATAGCATAGTGCACGATTGGTGGATAAAGCTCAATAAGTTTGTAACAAAATGGAAATATATTGATGTTTGTCTTGAAGTCAACTAGTTGGCTAATGAGAACTAAACTAAAATGGTTGGACTTGCCATTTTTATGTAACGGAAATAATAAATTTCAAATGAGAGAGAAGTGATACAACTGTCATAACTTTGCATTCTGTGTGCCAAATGTAATCAAGCTGTTTAAAACAATAATGATCTCAGGGTCATTGTATCACCTAATCTATTATTCACTTTATGTATTTCATTCTATTAAACAAATCCTTTATCTCTCCAGTGCTAATCTTATTCACATAATCACTGTTTTCCATGCTTCAAATTAGGGATGTGCTCCGCTCCGATTAGGAGCGTAGAAGCAGTAGCGGATTGGCCTGCTCCGCCTTACCCAGAGGCGGAGTAGGAGCGGACCGCGGACCCCCTAGAAGCAAGGCGAAGAGAAGCGACCATTTTTCGGAGCTCCGAGTTCAGTCGGAGCGCTCCGGTCGCCATCTTGAAAACATTTCGCCATAGGATTGCATTGCGGCAAATAATCGCGCATAACTACGTTGTTTTTGAAGCTATCGTTCTGGAAATTCTTGTGCACAGAGAGTCGTGGATGGGGGTCATTTTGAGACCACTCTCACCTCTCTGCGTGCTGTGGTTCACGTGCAATATTTTTTTAAAAATCGGGTCAACCGCGGGGCTCAAACTGCGTTTCGGCTTTTCGCCCATAGGATTGCATTGAGGGAAAGAATCGGGGATAACTGGGGGGGGGTTTAAGCTATCGTTCTGAAAATTCTTGTGCACAGAGAGTCGTGGATGGGGGTCATTTTGAGACCACTCTCAACTTTCTGCATCGTACGGGTCGCGGGCTAGAAGTTTTTTAAAAATAGGGTCAACCGCGGGGCTCCGTTTCGGCTTTTCGCCCATAGGATTGCATTGAGGGAAAGAATCGGGGATAACTGGGGGGGGGTTTAAGCTATCGTTCTGAAAATTCTTGTGCACAGAGAGTCGTGGATGGGGGTCATTTTGAGACCACTCTCAACTTTCTGCGTGCTGTGGTTCACGTGCAATATTTTTTTAAAAATCGGGGTTTGGGTTTTTTTTTTTTATTATTATTATTTTTTTGGAAGCGATGACAGGCACATTCAACTCCCAATCCTGATGAGAATTCATCTCCTCAGAAAGCATCCTCCTCCAATCCCAGCGTTGGAGGGGGGACTAAGGCAGACCCACCCTGAGAACTTTCTGTTTTGTGTCTCTTTGTGGGTTGGCGTTCGTGGAGGGAACACTTACTTAGCTAGTGCTCCTGCTTTGGAGATAGATTAATTTAATATAGGTTTAGTTTGGCGCGTGTGTGTGTTTGTTTGCTTCTTTCTGACTTGTAGCTTAGTTTGCCCTGTGTTTTCCCCTTACTTTGATTTAATATAAACTTTATTTTTGAATTTTGGAGTGTGTGGTTGGGTTGGTTGCCCCCCCCCTTCCCTGTATTAAAGCCTGACTGTTCTGCTTTTGTGAAAGCTTTCTTTTGAAAGCATACACACACTTTTTGTCCCATTTCCCTACATTTATATTCTTAAACATATTTTATTATATTCTTTCACATAGTCCATTAGTATATATTCTCATACATATTATATTAGTATTCATATTTTGTTCTTCTTATAGTAGTGGTTGGTTCTTTTTCCCCCTCCCCTCTCTTAAATCCTGATTGTGTTTCCTTCTATCTTCTATATACCAAATATACCAAAAAAATTGGATTCTCTTTTTCTTCTCTGTGTAACTTCGACGGAGTGGGCTGCTTTTGTCAAGTTCAACAGGCAGCCACAGATTGAGCATTTTGGGGAAAGCATACGCACACCATTTCCCTATTCTTAAACATATTATTATTATATTCTTTGACATAGTCTTAGTAGTCTATTAGTATACATTCTCATACATATTAGTAGTAGTATTCATATTTTGTTCTTCTTATAGTAGTGGTTGTCCCATTTCTTGTCCCATTTCCCTACATTTATTAGTAATATTCTAAAACATATTATTATATTCTTGTAGATATTCTTAGTAGTATATTCTCATACATATTAGTAGTAGTATATTTTATTGTTCTTGTCCCATTTCCCTACATTTAAACATATTATATTCTTCTTATACATATTCTTAGTAGTACCTTATACATAGTATTAGTAGTATTAATATTTTGTTAGTCATCATGAAAAGAGAAAGCAGGCGTGCTGAAAGCAGCAAGGCTCAGTCTGCCAGCAGGGCTTCCTCTCCTCCTGTGAAACTCAAACGGGCAACTCCTTGGCTGACTGCTCCAAAACAGAAGCAGGACAAGCAGCAGGCAGAGCCACTCTCTTCTGCAACTTGTGCCCGGCGTTCTCTTTTTGAGGGTGGGAATGGGAAAAGTGCCCGTTTGCAAGAGGCACGTGGCAGCAGTGCCATTAGAGGAGGAGGAGTATCCCCAACTCCTTCATTCTCCTTTCAGCCCACGAGCCCGCTGATGGACCTAGACGAGGTCCTCAGCACAGTGGAGGGGGGGGAGGAGGAGGAGGCGGTGGGCCTCCAGGATGTGGGGGCTGAGGAGGAGCAGCAGCAGGCCGAGGCTCTCTCCCCAGTCTCATCCCACACCCCTGTTTCTGTGGCAACACCAGAGAGCTCAGGCGGGCAATTGGTGGTGTCACCACAGAAACGAAAGACAAGCATCGTGTGGGACCACTTTGAGTTGGGAGCGGATCCCCGCTTTGCTGTCTGTCGCCACTGCAAACTCAGCCTAAGCAGGGGTTCATCGACAGGGCATTATGGAACCAGCAGCATGAAGATGCATCTTCATAGGCAGCACCAGGCGATCTTGCTGGGGAAAGAGGCGGGCAAGGCGACTGGTTCCAGGGGAAAGCCGAAGGCTGCTGCTGGCACTGCCACTCTAAG
The DNA here is from genome assembly GCF_023053635.1 of Elgaria multicarinata webbii. Lineage (NCBI taxonomy): Eukaryota > Metazoa > Chordata > Lepidosauria > Squamata > Anguidae > Elgaria > Elgaria multicarinata. The sequence continues at coordinate 65,168,933 of NC_086177.1, forward strand.
CTCTCCATCTCCCATCCCCACAAGGGTTAGGCAGGCAACCCTGCAGGACATGGGGTGGGGGAAGTATTGACCCACAAGATGGCGTTTTCCAATGCCCACCCAGGGTGCTACTGTGTTGGGGCATCTGCCGGGACTGACTCCTCCCCAATACTAGATCTATGACATGTCACTCTGCCTGCCCCTCTGCTAGCCTGTCCTCCTCGGTGACCGACTCGCTGGGATGGTTTGCGTTTGCAATGCGTGACTAACTGCAATGCTGGCTTAGAAACCAGCCATCACTTCCTTGTGCCCCCAGAAATGCCCGCAGCCTGCCTGCCTGCCTGCCCGCCTCCCCCGGGGTGCTGCTGTGGTGGGGCATCTGCCAGGACTGACTCCTCGCCTACTCTGCCTGCCTCTCTGCCCGCCTGGTGCCTGGTTTGCTCCCAATCGTCCTCCTCTGTGCCCCTCAAGGCGTAACTGCTGGCTTAGAAAGAAACAACCAGCCATCTTTGCCTCACTTTGCGCCCACTTATGGGTTGGTTTGCTATGCGTTAGTGCTCAAGCCATCCTTGCGGCACTACAATGCATGCTGCCTGCCTGCTTTCCATTGATGGTGCTATATAAATAAATAATAATAATAATAATAATTCTCCCCTTCCCGCCTTGCAGCGATGGTGTATGTGTCTTGCTTTGACTAAGGGGAGAAGTCCTTCCTGCGCTCACTTAGACTTTATCAAATTCAATAATCCCTTTTTCAAATGTGCCAGAAGATTTAGGGTTATCTCGTGGCATGTTGGGATTGCCTTGGAACTGGCCCCATTGAGCTGTCTGCAATTGCAACTTTAAATCCCTGACATACTGGAGTGTTCAAATTTCAAAAGTTCCCCTAACATCAGGGGATGATGGGATTGCCTTGAAACTTGGTGTCCATGGGGACACATGGGTAAGCTGTCATGGGACCAAAGGATAGGTTTCTAACGTGCAAATTGACGTAGTTGTAGAATGGGACTTGATTTGGGGTGAGTTAAAAAGTTTAAGCCGCGCCAAAAATCAGGGGATGATGGGATTTGCTTGCAACTTGGCGTGCATGTGGACACATGGATAAGCTCTCCTGGTGCCGAGTTTGAGGTTTCTAACATGCAAATTGACGGAGCTATCCCAAGGGGTGTGAATGGGGTGCCCGATTTTCATAAATTCCCCAAAAATCAGGGGATGATGGGATTGCCTTGAAACTTGGCGTGCATGTGGACACGTGGATAAGCTATCATGGTGCTGAGTTTGAGGTTTCTAACGTGCAAATTGACGTAGTTGTAGAATGGGACAATTTGGGGTGAGTTAAGCCATGCCAAAAATCAGGGGATGATGGGATTTGCTTGCAACTTGGCGTGCATGTGGACACATGGATAAGCTCTCCTGGTGCCGAGTTTGAGGTTTCTAACATGCAAATTGACGGAGCTATCCCAAGGGGTGTGAATGGGGTGCCCGATTTTCATAAATTCCCCAAAAATCAGGGGATGATGGGATTGCCTTGAAACTTGGCGTGCATGTGGACACGTGGATAAGCTATCATGGTGCTGAGTTTGAGGTTTCTAACGTGCAAATTGACGGAGCTATCTAAAGGGGTGTGAATTAGGGTTATGGGAGGTGCGTTAGAGGGTAGAGCCGCGCCAAAAATCAGGGGATGATGGGATTTGCTTGCAACTTGGCGTGCATGTGGACACATGGATAAGCTGCCCTGGTGCCGAGTTTGAGGTTTGTAACATGCAAATTGACGGAGCTATCCCAAGGGGTGTGAATGGGGTGCCCGATTTTCAAAAATTCGCCAAAAATCAGGGGATGATGGGATTGCCTTGAAACTTGGCGTGTGTGTGTATACGCCCATGAGGTGTCATGGTGCCAAACGTGAGGTTTCTAACTTCAACGGAAAAAAAGTTGTTTACTTTTTTAGCTTTCAATGCAAGCCTATGGGGGGGCAAAAACGGAGCTCCGGATCCGATCCGGAGCTCCGGGCGGAGCGGAGCGGAAGTGGGCGGAGCGGGGGCGGGGCGGAGCGACCCGCTCCGAAAAATGGCGGATCTGCAAGTGAAGCGGAGCGGGGGGTCCGTGCACACCCCTACTTCAAATTATTCCTGCAAATTAGCACCTGCAAATGCTTCATTCACCATGGTCATTGAGTTTGTCATTCATACACCTCAAGTTGAAAGATCTCCTCAATATGTTTTCCCAAAGCTTATCATGCATTTTTAAAATGCCCATTTGTCTAATGCAATTTTTAAATTTAGGCTGCATAATTGGAAAAAAACCCACCCTGCAACCTAATGAAGTTATATTGAAGGCAGAAGCAAATGATTAATTTGGCATCTTAAGTTCTCGAAAATATAAATTGAATAATTAGAGAAAGAAAAGTGAAAATGCAATGCAGTCCCTTTATTTTATTTTACTGATTGATATCAGCCACCTCGAAAACATTTGCATCAAAAGGTGGGGTATAACTAAGTAAATGGAGCATTTCAGGCTGTTCTTGCACTGGTCTAAGACACTATAGAATCATAGGCCTGGTTTGCACATCGCAGCCAATTCCTGCATTGTTTTACCCAGGAATCGGCATGGACACGCAGGAGCCAATGAGTGTGCTGCCCCCAGCCTAAACGCTTGCTCTGCTACTGTATGAACTGGATCCAAAAGGCAATCTAGGCAAACCACCAATCAAAATATAGGACCATGGAGCAACTAACACAGTGCAAATCACAATATTCTACAAACTCATTTTCTGTAGCTTCTGCTGAACCTGATAATTCATTTTCCTGAATAAGGCTCAGTCTTATATTGAGGCTCAGTAATATGTTATGTGATCCCAGGTCAGTACATTTTAACATGGATGAGGGAGCTGACTTGGCACGTATTACTGAGATTTGGGTAGTTGAGCTCGGTGTGGTAGACCTGACCCAGCTGTCCCCATCCAGGTACTTGGTGCAGCACCAGTACAGGCTGGAGGGCTGGATGGGGTGGTGTTGCAGTGACAGTGGTTCATAAGGATACGATCTTCCTTATCAGGAGGCCTCTCTGTTCTGGGGTAGGCTTTGAGAGCTTGTACGTAGTGTTGGGTCAAAGAGACAGATTGGGGATGTAGCTGGGATGCTGCATCCCCCATCCAGAGTTGATTGTGGCAGCCTCTGAGGTGGTGTTGAAGAACCCCAGCACAGTGGTTCTGAGGGACGTCAACAATTATGCAGAGACTGCCATGTGTGGGCCAGCTCAGGACTTCATGACCTCCATGACAACCATGTAGCTGTCTCAGGTTGTCTGCCGTCCAACACATAGAGCAAGGCATACCCTTGATTTAATCTTTTCCCTGGGATATGAAAAGGCTGGCCTGAATATTGGGCGGTGGGGGTGGGGAGTATCAAGTAACTTCATTGTCATAGTCTGCATTTCTTGATGAGGTTTAGATTCCTGAAAATGCCCACCCTGGATCTAGAGGTACTGTATATAATGGCTTAGTTCACACAACGTAACTGCCCACCATGGCTTAATTTACATACGGAGGCTGTTGTGTCATGCCGGGTGCCTGTGGAAGCTATTTATGCATGGTGCCTTTCAGCACCCAACTTGCTGTGAACCCGTATGGAAGGGGTTGTTTGAGGGTTAGACAATCTTCAAATAACACTCAAAAAATCATGGGTTATTTGAGGGTTGTCTTACCCTCAAACAACCTCTGCCACCTATGTTCACATGAGACAAGTCACAGCAAAAATTTTCAACAGGTGCCAAAACACTATCAAGGATGGCATCTGCTGCATCTAAAATAAACCATGGGTAATTGGAGGATTGTCTAACCTTCAAACAACCCCTGCTGCCTGGGTTCGCATGACACAGCAAGCTGGGAGCCCATAGGCACCATGCAAAACTGGTGCTTGAGGGCACCCAGAACTGGTGCTTGAGGGCACCCTTTTCTGTTGTGGTACCCCACTTTTGGGATTCTCTTTCCACTGCAATGCAATGAGTTCCATTGGTAATGGTGTTTGGGCATATGTTGAACATGCATCTATTTATGCAGACATTTACTGATTTTAATACCTAGCTTAGATTTCTTGTTTTCTTCTTCATATTTCATTTTAATTGTTGTTTACATGAATGTTGTATGCTGTCCTCTGATTTAATAATGAAGGATGTTATACAAATATAAATGCATACATATATGCATATGTACATAAACGAATTCAGAGGGTTGATTAAATAAAACAATAACAGTTTATAGAACCAGAAAAGTGTTAGTCATATGAAAATACAAAATGTAGGAGACACATATAAAAACTCTTTGTAACCATGTAACTCTACCAGTATTATAAAACTCACGTGCCCCTTTCCTTCCAATGCCATAGAACGAACAGGAAACATGGCATGTGTGGAGATGTATGTGGCTGCTTTATGAGGCTGCTTTCCTAGACAAGGTACTTGCAAGGTAGCATACAATAAGAGAAATTACAAAAGTAAAATACAGCATGATTAAAACTGTTTGAATTACAAAAAAAAAAAAAAAAATCAAGCGTATGCATTTTTTCAAATATAAATCAGTCAGCATAAAATAATTATCACAGACATATCACTAAAGCAGTAAATCAGCATATACAATAAAATCACATCAATTAAAACCAGTTGGGAAAGATGGGTCTTCAAAGCCCTTTGAGCACAAGGACTGGAAGGGCCAACTGTACAAGAGTTGGGAGGGCGGTCCATGGAATAGGGCCCAGTAGTTTTTGAAGGACTGCTTTCACTCATATAATCCTACTCATATATATACTAAGATCTGCTTTGAGGGTCCTTCTTGAATGCCCACTGTTAAGATTGGTTATGCTGGCATGCAAAAAAAGACATGGACGTCTGGGTGGTGACCCTAAAACTATGGAACTCCCTTTCAATTCACATGTGCCTCAGTGCAGGTGCTTAGGTGGGGTGTGACGTCCTTCCTCTTCACGTGTGCTGTTAACCATGAATTGTGTCAGAGTAATTTTTTCAAAGTAATTCCTACATTTGTCTGATGTGGCTACTGTATCTTTGTTTGTTTGTTTTTTTGTCTTACTCCTTTATGTAAGTCACTTTGTGAGGCTGTAGGTCTAAAAATGGCATTAAAAAAATCTTTAAAACAATCAATACTGAGAAGTATATTTTGGATGCTATTGTAACTAAACATATGGCTTTTAGAATAATGATAATGATAGTTTTCTGGTTACATCTGATTATTTCAGATGCATCTATTATATTTAATAGGACTCAGACTTACAGTTATATATTATGTTGCAATGACTAATCCCTCTCTCTTTCTCTTTCTCTCAAATGTATTTTACCTTTAAAAGTTTTTCTTTTCAGTGTATTTGTGAACCTATTTGTGGACCCAAAGAATACAATGACATCAGAGAAAGAAGGAGTGATTAATGTGGTCTCCCATTTTAACAATAACATGCTGGCAGAAAGAAAAAATATTGCAAAGTATACGTTTGGCGAGCGGCATTTCATCTACAGGGGTGTTACCAGTTGACAGACAGAGACTGAAAGGCATAATCCAGTTTCTTAAATAGACTCACTAGATTGAGGTCGGAAAAGGCTACAGATGAAGAATGGATGTCAACATCTAAGATCTAAGATCAATGTGCAGGTGTGTGTAGGTTCTGTTAAATACCAACAAACTTAAATGTAAAGCAGGCTTATGAGTTTGAGATATGGAAAGGAGGACAGGGCTCCTGTATCTTTAACAGTCGTATTGAAAGGGGAATTTCAGCAGGTGTCATTTTTAGGCATGCAGCACCTGGTGAAATTCCTTCTTCATCACAACAGTTAAAGCTGCAGGAGCCCTGCCATCTTTTGTATCTGGTCAATCCCATATAGCTCCTGCAGCTTTAACTGTTGTGATGAAGAGGGAAATACCTGCTGAAATTCCCTTTTTAATACAACTGTTAAAAATACAGGAGCCCTGATCTCTTTTTCATATGGTCACTCTAACCAGCACAGAAGTACATCTCATTACTGCACCAAAAAGATCTTTTCCCCATCTGATTAAATGAATATTGGATGTCTTTTTCACATATCATGACAGCAGTCTAGATGTTAAGCTTATGAGGGGGAATGGCCTCAGGGCCAAGCCTGCCATTCAGTAGGGAAATGGAATTTGCTTCAGGCCGCAGCATCAGTGGAGGATGGTGAAAGCAGGAATTAGTGTCATAAAGGTGGGATGGGGAGCATATTTGAAGTCCGTTTCATCATGCAGCCAAATGTCTTGACTCAGCCCTGATCAGCATCCTTTTGGAAAGCTTCACATCCCAGGCATATTTTAGAACAATTCATTCAGTGTGCACACTAGGGATGTGCATCGGATCCAGAGGAAACCCAAAGCCCAAGCAGAATTGGGCCTCTTGGGCCGTGTTCTGTTGCTTTCCGAACAAAGTGAGCTTCCTTTTGAAGCAATACAACTGAATCCATTCCAGAACAAGGCTGAGTTAGTGACTCATGTTTTGGAGTTATGGGAGATGCATACTTCTCTAAACACAGTGGTCATGAGTGTGGGGGGGGTGAGGGGAAGGAGTGAGAGCAGTTCAGTGATTGATAAGTCCATGTTCTCCTCCTAGAACATTGTTTTACCAGTGGCTCTCCTATCACAGTGCTTTAGAGGAGGACAAGTCTGGGGCCACAGATAGACCTAAGGTTTATCCTGGGATCATCCAGTGTTCGCCCCTGCCTGAGCACTGGATCCCCTGTGTGTCACCTAGGTGAACAGATTTGACCCCTGGACAATCCAGGGATAAACCTTAGGTCTAGCTATGGCCTGGGACTGTGACATGGACAATTTTCCAACCCCACCAGGTTTCACTTTCAAAGTGTTACTGGATTTCAATCACCATAACTCTCTAGCCTCTGCAGTTATCCTTATAAAATTTTGCAAATTTCTTCTCTGGGGACATGATGTATGCATTTTTATGCCATCCTCCCAAAGGGAGAAAAACACGGGGGAAGGAATTCCCTTCCACATGAACTGCTATCCTGGCAAATTTAATCCAATCTGAACAAGAGAGGGGAAAAGCTTTACTCATTTTTAGATTACCCATGAGTGTCAATGGGAAACATAAAGCCTCAGATTTCTGAACCTTGAATTGAGTTCAGTGCTGAGTTGACGTGGATGGAATCAGTTTGAGCCAAATCAAGCTATTACCCAAAGTGCCAAATTGGGCTCTGAGCAGAAACTGGGAGGTAAGTGTACACCTCCAGTGCAAATAGAGAGTATTACTTCAGATCCCACTTCAGTGTTCCAGATAGGGTGATTTGCCTTGGACTGCATTGGGCAGGCCTCACTCTGGCTTAGATTTGGAAAACATGAAACTCTGCAGGTCTCTCCATTAACTATAATTGGGAAATCAACGAAGAACTATAGCTTTATTCCCCCACCCCTGCTTTGTCAGAAATGGATGGAATTTGTGGGCATAGTACTTCTTCAAATATGACAAAGAAAGAAAGAATACAAACACAGCATCAAACAGATTACAGTACTTCTCACCTTAAAAACCACTGCAGAAAAAATCAAATGCATCTCCAACTACGGAAAAAGATTCAGGCTCCAATACCATAGTCATGGAGATACATTGTTTTGGGTGGAGGATGGGTTGGGTTGACATCTACCGCATTCCAGCTATTTTTAATGCCTACCCAGAACTTCAAGAGCTCCCCCATTCATTGCAATGGATGGGGCAGCTCTGTGTTCATCACATATACTTCATGTGCTCACTGCAGAACACATGGGCACACAAATAGGTTTTCGTTTTGATTTTTAGAAAATGAATAGAATGAAATCTAAGAAACCTGTGTTCTCTCCCCTGCGAAATGAAGAAAATGGATGCAAAGGTTTTTAAAACAAAAACCAACCGTACTCAGGCGGAGCTAAAACAGGAAGAGATTTTGGCTGCAAGCTGTTCTCCTCAGCATTTGGAGTCAAGTCCAGATTTCCTCTCCACCATTGTTTGAGAACAATAATTGAACATGACACCAATGAGGAAGTCAGCTTAGCCAGAATCCCTCCGGATAAGTTTAAATCAAAAACTGCTGCATAATGTCTTCATTCTAAGTTTGAAGCAAGTGGTTATACGAGTGAATTTTATTGTCAGCACATGCACTGCTAGACACAGATTGCAGGCTTGGCAGCTGAGCTGTTTCCAGCCTGGTGTACAAAATGCTTTTAAATTAATTTCAAGGCTACAAGCTCAGCTACTCATCGTGGCAACTGGCAGCGGGTCAATTTAGGCAAATCTGATTCGAGCGTGTTCAATGATACAGGTACAACCCTGCATTTGTGCCCCAAATTCCAAAGAGAGTGGATCTTATTGGTTGGTTAGGTCCTCTCCTTTTGCTCTGGTTTCCAACAGGGCTGGCGCAAGCCGTTCGGCTATCCTAAGGTGGGACTGGACTTGGTAGCCTCTGCTTTCCCCTTCTGTCAAGGCTGGCCAAATTCTTTTGGCACCTGAAGCAGAAAACCCCAGAAGAACTTCTCCCAGACAGTAAAAGTACAATAATAAATATCTAACGATTTGGCGTCCTTTCATGGCATCCGAAATCAAGTACCTGAGGCAACTGCAGCCTCACTCTGTCTAATGGTAGGGCGGGATCCCCCCCCAAAAAAGAAAGGGCAGTGTTATCCATATTCCTTTCAGAGAAAGCCAGGGAGGGGGTCTTTGCATTGAATCTGAGTGATTTAGCCCCTCTAAGTTAACCAATAATATAGGGCATGCACCATGGGTGCCATTTATTTATTTATGATTGCTTGTCTAACAGGTTAAATGCACTGGGGTTACAGCAATGACCTGCTGGAGAGGGAGTGAATTTTGGGCAAAAGTGGTCTATAGGAATTTCAGCTGCACATATATGTTTAGAACTTTTTATGGTGGATAATATGGCTTTTGTCATAATTATTATTAGTGATGGTAAATATATGTGCTTATGATACAATTTGGAAAGATGCCATGCATCAAAAATCTTTGCTGATTTAGGGTATTTCCTATTAGCTGCACTCCCTTGAAGGTCCTCTTATCTAGTTAGGCCAATTCAACTTGGGATAGAAAGACTTTGTTTTAGGACAGGCATGCAAAAAGTGTGGGCACACCCAAGGCCTTCTGGCAGCTGCCTAGACCACCAGGGGGGAGGAGGAGGAGGAGGAGCTCTATGCTTTATGCCATAGAAGCTTCATTCCTAGAACATTCCTGAAACATCCTAGGAAGCCGTGCTCAAAGGCAAGAACCAAAGAGCCTATTTCTAGAGCATTTCCCCTCCCCTCCCCTCTCCCTGGAATTAGAGGCGGAGCAAGGCTTAATAGCTAGGATGAATGGTTTAAGAACTGACGTTACTGGGAGAAGTGTTGGTTTTATCTGACCAAAGCAGATCACGTAAGTCCTGTCGGCAGGTGGGGGTAGCAGATCGCTGGGTTCCAGGGGAAGTGGGGAATGTGGGGTTAGTGGGGAGTGGGAGAGCAGGAGGCTCCCAGTTGACCTCGTGCCCGAGAATCCACAACATCAGACCCATTTCGGATGTCCGGATCTCACTTCAGCATTGGAAAAAAGCTCCAAATCAGCCTCCGAAGCATATCAGGGAGTCCCTGCACAGCCCTAATTCCCCTGAATGTCACCTGAGTGATGCCTTTTCTATAGAATGGAGTTTCAAAGTGTTAAGCTCGTCAGAGATGCACAATTTTGCCTATTTGCTGGCATATAATCGATCAATTGATTTGTTACACCCCTATGCTAAGCTTGCCCCAAAGGGTTCAGAGAAGCTGCACATGGTTTATTTGTTTTTATATTCCCTGCCATACAATCTGTAACATGACAGCTGCATATTACCCTGGGGAGGGGAGGGTGGGAGGCCTATGATAGGGGCAAGATCTACACTACTGCTTATAACGGTTTATAACGGTTATGACAACTGTTCAGGCCCAGGACACATTACATATACAGTTTTCATACCGTTTTAAAAGTGCTATATCCTGCTTGGTGTAGATCGGCCCATGGCTGCTATAATCCTGTTCAGAGGAATCCAGGGCCCTGTTTACATGCTGTACTGAAGGCTCATGCATGCGCCCCCAGTACGACCCCAAAACGATGGTGTAGATGGCAGGTCAGAAGAGACGGAGGAGGAGGCGGCTGGGGAACCGGCCGCGTCCTTGCCGCCGCTGCCTCCCCGCCAGCCTCCTGCTCCTGGGGTAAGAGCGACCCGGGTCTGAGAGCTCGGCTTCTGCTTCCGCCGAGCTCTCCGACCCGGGTCGCTCTTACCCCGGCAGCAGGAGGCCGGCGGGGAGGCAGCGGCGGCAAGGACGCATCCAGTTCCCCAGCTGCCTCCTCCTCCATTTCTTCTGGGCTGCCGTCTACACCATCGTTTTGGGGTCGTACTGGGGGCGCATGCATGCGCCTTCAGTACGGCGTGTAGACAGGGCCCAGCAGCACTTCCATTGCCACTTACAGGCCCTTTTCCTGCCTCTTTTCACTGCTACAGATAGTTGAAGAGGATGCAGCCAGGGTGTGCCCGATGGTAAAGAAACAATACCTTGGCTCTGTCAGCGTATCCACTGCAGTAGGTGATGATGATGATGATGACGATGATGATGATGATTAGCTTCAGCATAAATTCCTGATCTGAACATGATGTGAAGGAAAAACCATATCACTCTTCTTTGGGAACATCACCCACACATGCTAAATGCCAGAACCTGATGGCAGCAACAAAATTAATGACACTGAAATGGAAGAATAATTATGCAGTAAGTATGTGGCTGCATGTTAACAGTGTGTCCAATGTCATGAATAATCTGTCACTTATTGTCTTCTAAACCAGAGCCGTATCCCCAGGTGAAAGGTTCATAAATATTTCATGCCAGTCAAGGGAGCAAAATTACATTTTGAGCATGTGGATGGCCATGAACCTGTTCTGAAGCTGTCATGAATTTTCATGAACTTTTAATTCTGGCACTGTTGGGAACAAATGCATAATTATAACAACCTGATAAATGTTCATGACATTTGCGGAATACTGTCTGAGTATTCAGTTATTCATGAATTATTGAATACTCATTTATAAAAAAAAATTCAACTCTTTCAACGAAAGAACAGGAAGTGGTGGTATGAAGGAGGAGGAGGAGGTACACAAAGGCCAGTTTAATACCTTGTCTCAAATCATTACAAATGTGGAATAAAAAGCAGGCAATAACATAAAGAAAGCAGTATATGGAATGCCTAATGTGCCCCAACAGTTATCAATGCACTTCAATACCACTGTAAAGCAGGAGTGTAGATCTGGCTACAGTGTTATATCAGATAAGAGAACTGATATGGTTCTTTGAAATACTGCACATAAGTTGCAGGATGGACCTGCTATTTATAGATAATCATATAATCTGTTGAGTCCCATTTAGAAATTAACACAGTGAACATAATTCCAAAACAAGTAAAGTTATACAAGTGAATGTAGGAATGGAACTGTATCTGAGGAATGATGGGCATGTATATTTGGACCTTACAGTAGCCCTATTTGTATGTTGGCATCTGTGGATAATCAATACATGGAAAGGGAGCAAGATTGAATTGACTCCCCCTGTTCCTGACCCCCAGGTATGGATTATAGTATATTACTCATTTATGCATTTATTTATTAGATGCTGTATATTTATTATTAGATTTATATCCCACCTTTTTGCTTTTATTTATTCATTTACAACATTTTTGTTCTGCTCCACATCTACAACAGATTCTGGAGTGGTGAACATAAGGTAAAACATTAAAATATATAAAAAAGATTAAAACACCATATTAAAATCATTCTTTTTAAAACATAGTACCAATAAAATACCAATAAAAACCATGGCAGGTCATTTAAAGAATGCTTTCTGGAATAGGACTGTTTTCAGGAGGTGCCTGCCTGATTTCCAGGGGCAGGGAAAAGGGGCTTCCACACTTAAGGCTCTTCTCTAGATGATTCCAGTCAGGCCATAGGCCCATGTGGAACCACCAGGCGCATGCCCTGTGGTGATCCTTTTCACAGAACCCAGGGTGGCTTACATTGTCCTCCTCCCCTCCATTTTATCCTTACAACAACCCTGCGAGTTAAGTTAGGCTAAGAGTTAGTGACTGACCTAAAGTCACCAGTGAGTTTCTTGGCCAAGTGGGGACTAGAACATGGATCTCTTGGCTCCTAGTACAACATTCTAACCACCCCTGAGTCCCAGTCCAATACTCTAACCACCATACCACACTGGTTCTCATTCTGACCTTTGAATCAATGAACTTGTTCAGATGACACACTAACCATGGTGGTTAAGCATTTTGAGCTAAACATTATGGGTTAGCGTGTCCATGACCTAATGTGTTGACTTAACGTGTTGTGTGACATACATAACCAGTTTAAGCACACTCACTAACCATTTGCTGCAAAAGGGTTAGCAGCCTAACTATGGCTTAACATGTTGTCTGAACAGGCACAATGTGTGCAGGCTTGGAACAAGGGCTATGGGTTTGATCCTACTCTCTTCCCACATGTTAATTACCCACAATTCATGAATAAGAGTACTGTCAGGTTAAAACATGCACACCCTCTTTCCTCAAATACAGTCTGCTTCCATCTCAAAGAGATGTATCCTAAATGTTTTCTCAGACACCCCAATTTGAACTGTTGGATTGGAGATGCTCAGTTATACAGCATTAACTCTACAGGGGAGTGTCGTAGAGACTAGGGCTGTTCTCTGCTTCACTTAATAGAAGCGATAGCGGAGCAGCCTGATTCACCTCTGCCAAAGGCAGACACGGATCAGGTCAGGGGAGCTGCGGATCCAGACGAAGCGGATCGAGACAAAGCAGATCCTTTGCCTCGATCTGGAGCTCCGGAAAAAAGGTAACTGTAGGGGGAGGGGGGCTTGCCTGGCACCGCCGCAGTTCATGCGGTGATGGCGGCAGAGCCAGGTAAGAGGGGAGGGGGACTTACCTGCCTCCGTCGTGGTCTGGTGGCAGCTTCAACTGAGGCCTCAGCCTCAGTTGAAGCCGCCACCAGAACATGACGGAGGCAGGTAAGTGGTGGTGGTGGTGGGCCTTACCTTGCTCCGCTGCCCACCGCTGCCATGGCGAATGGTGGAGCCAGGTAAGGGGAAGGGGGACTTTTTCACCCCCCCTTCCCCACTTAACTGCCGTCTGCTGTGGAGGCAAGTAAGTGGGGAAGGGAAGGCAAAATGGTGGGTGAATCACAATCCGACCCTTCGGATCTTGCTCCGGGATCCGATCTGGAGTGGATCAGGGGATGGTCGAATCGGCGCAAACCGGTTTGGGCCCAATCTGAAAGTTCCGGATCAGGCCTCGAAGCGGTTCGGGGGGCTAGTGCATAGCCCTAGTAGAGACATTCCAGTTTTCAAGGTAGAGAAGATAATTGAAACCATGATCTATTCTGATTTTCTGTAAAACCCAGACCACTGAATTCCATCCCATTGTTACTATGACATTAGTAAGCTAGGATAGCAATGCATAAAGACCATATTTTACCCACATTGCACCTGCTGTATACTAATCAGCATTATAACTGCAGTTCAGTGCTTAGTTAATCAATGGCAATGCTTCCTGCCTCACTAGGAAGTGTGAAAGGGAAATGAATATTGGTTTTATATAGGGATGTGCTCCGCTCCGATTAGAAGCAGCGAATCAGAAGCGAATTGGCCTGCTCCGCCTTGCCCAGAGACGGAGTAGAAGCGGACCGGGGACCCGTAGAAGCAGGCCTTGCTATTTACTGCTTTACTCTGTACAGCACCATGTACATTGATGGTGCTATATAAATAATAATAATAATAATAATAATAATAATAATAATAATAAGGCGAAGAGAAGTGGCCATTGGCAGAGCGCTTCTCTTTACGCGGAGCGATCCGATCGCCATTTTGAAAAATTTTGCCCATAGGATTGCATTGCGGAAAAGAATCGGGGATAACTGTATTGTTTTTTAAGCTATCTTTCTGAAACTTATTGTGCTTAGAGAGTCATGGATGGGGGTCATTTTGATCCTACTCTCAGCTCTCTGCATGCTGCGGTTCGCTTGCTAGAATTTTTGGAAAAGTCGGGTAAACAAACAGGGACAGCGGGTAAACCGGCGGGTTTTTTTTTTTTGAAGCGATGACAGGCACATTCAACTCCCAATCCTGATGAGAATTGATCATCTCATGAAGCATCCTCCAATCCCAGCGTTGGAGGGGGGGACTAAGGCAGAGGCACCCTCAGAGCTTTGAGCTCTCAGCGTCTTGTGGGTTTTGTGTTCGTGGGGAGAGGAGTTAGTTAGGTGCTGCTGCTGTGTTTGGAGATAGATTAGATTTAGCTTGGCGTGTGTGTGTGTTTGTTTGCTTCTTTCTGACTTTTTGCTTAGTTTGCTCTGTGTTTTTCCCTTACTTTGATTTAATATAAACTTTATTTTTAAATTTTGGAGTGTTTGTTTGGTTAGTTGGTTCCCCCCCCTTCCCTCTCTTAAAGCCTGACTGTGTTTCATCTTCCTTCTTTCTTCTAAATACAAAAAAACCCAAAAAAAATAAATTCTCTATTTCTTCTCTCTGTTACTTGGACTGTGTGTGTGACTGTGTTATTGTGTGAGTGTGCTGTGTGCACTGTTTGTGAAGTGCAACAGCCACAGATTGAGCATTTCAAATCCTGTTTGGGCAAAGCATACACACTTCTTGTCCCATTTCCCTACAAATAGTATTAGTAATATTCTTATACATATTATTATTATTATTAGTATTATATTCTTATACATAATATTATAATTAGTATTAGGGTGGCATCTGGGAGGGTGCCCACTTCAAATTTTTTTATCTGTCAAACCGTCGGAGAACAGCCCATGTCTGCAAATGGGGTGTCCGATTTTCATAAATTCCCCAAAAATCAGAGGATGATGGGACTGCCTTGAGCCTTGGCATGCATGTGTATCTCTGGATAAGCTGTCATGGTGGTGAGTTTGAGGTTTCTAACATGCAAATTGACGGAGCTATCGAAAGGGGTGTGAATGGGGTGCCCGATTTTCATAAATTCCCCAAAAATCAGGGGATGATGGGACTGCCATGAGTCTTGGCGTGCATGTGTATCCCTGGATAAGCTATCATGGTGCCGAGTTTGAGGTTTCTAACGTGCAAATTGACGGAGCTATGGAAAGGGGTGTGAATGGGGTGTCCGATTTTCATAAATTCCCCAAAAATCAGGGGATGATGGGATTGCCTTGAGTCTTGGCCTGCATTTGTATACATCCATGAGGTGTCATGGTGCCAAACTTGAGGTTTCTAACTTTTACAGAAAAAAAGTTGTATACTTTTTTAGCTTAATGCAAGCCTATGGGGGGGGGGAAGGGAGCTCCGATCCGGAGCTCCGCAGCGGAGCGGACATAGGCGGAGCGGGGGTGGAGCGAAGCAGCCCGATCTGCAAATCGCAGATCTGGAAGAGAAGCGGAGCGGGGGGTCCGTGCACACCCCTAGTTTTATATTGTTTCCACCCAGGATTCCTAATTTGAATTAGAGAATTATCAGGCCTTCTGCACCCCTCACCCCACCTTCCCCTGCCCAGCAACATGAATGTTAATAGCCCATATCATCAGATGGAAATTAAATACCTGTACATTTCATTTTTTTAAAGCTGAGGACAGCTAACTAGAGAAAACATTTCATACAAGATGGGATCCAACTGATGACTTCTGCAGAAGTCATCTGCTTTTAGAAGGGAAGAGTAATACAAATTAGATACTTCACACGAACCAAAAATCACTTATGTGAGTCAATCTGTGTTTTCATTTCCATTTGTTGTGTGCAGGTTTGGAAAAATACTATGTTTGTTTACTCATTATGTTGACAAATATGGCTATTTTCACCTTATCTTTCTAGAACAGTGTGTCTTAGCACATCTGTTCACAATTAGTATCTCAGGCCAGATGGTTGCTTTCACACTTGCTTGTTTACTGTAACATAGTATACCAACTTGCATACTGCAAAAGCAAATTTTCATCATTATGATAGGAATACCAACCACACTGGGCTTCTAATATCAAGCCTAATTTAATCAGCCTTTTCTAATAAAGCAGATCATGCATTAAATGCTGTGCTCTGGAGCAGATGAAAATGTGGATCCACACAACTGCTCCCTTGGCATAACCCCATTGATGGAAGGAAATACTTTATTCCATCCTGTGAGATGATTAACATTACCTAATAGGATTGTATGAAGCAATAAATGCACCACAAGTATAGGTGTTGGCATATAGCACAACCAACTCTGTTGATGCTTTCCTGGTCCTGTTGTATCATCTACCTGTTTCATCGTAGCCCACATTCACATTGGATATTTATAATTTAAGACCATAAGAACATAAGAAAAGCCATGCTGGATCAGACCAAGGTAGTCCAGCACTCTGTTCTCACAGTGGCCAACAGGCTGTTGACTAGGGACTCACGAACAGGACACCCTCCTGCCCATGTTCCACAGAAACTGGTGCACACGGGCTTACTGCCTCTGATACTGGAGGTAGCACATTGCCATCAGGACTAGTAGCCATTGATAGCCTTCTCCTCCAGGAATTTATCCACCCCCTTTTTAAAGCCATCCAAATTGGTGGGCATCACCATGTCTTGTGGTAGTGAATTCCATAGCTTAACTATGCACAGTTCATTCACCCAGGTTTCAATAATGCAAGACAGATTAGCCCCCCTTAGCTGTGTTGAAGACATGAATTACTTCAATCATATAGACCAACCTGGCATTCAACAACACCACAAACTAGGCTGCTGGGTACAGGCAGTTGGAGCAAACAGGGCCCATGAGTTCTGGGGAAAGGTCAGAAAGGGGGAGAGAACTGACCTCTGTACCGTCTTCTGGCTTCTCTGGTCCCCTGCACTATATCTCTTTCTACCCATAGCAACTAATACAGGGGTACCCTTTCTCTCAGCCATCCAGAAGAAACAAGATTAAGCAGTAAAGTGTTATTGGGTATTCAAGTGCATTCAGGATGTTAAAATTCAGATTACATGTTTAAACTCCCAGCTAATAAAATGCAAACACACAGTATTAATGGATACAATCAATACTAAAATTGATGATCCTATTAAAAACACACAACAACCCTGGAATAAGTAGCACAGGAGCCAGTCACAAATGAGCTTAAAATAAATTTAAAAATGAATGAATTTGCCAGGCACTTCCAGGACAAAATCTCTGACATCCGTCGGGTCTTAGACTCCAGTGTTATAGCAGTTGAATCTAGTGAGGTGTCCAGAGCGCAGGCTTGTCCTGTAATCTTGGATGAGTTTCAGTTGGTACAGCTCGAGGATGTGGACAAGGTGCTTGGACAGGTCCACGCGACCACCTCTGTACTGGATCCTTGCCCCTCTTGGCTAATAAAAGCTAGTAGGGATGGAACAGCCGGCTGGGCCAAGGAGGTGATTAATGCCTCTCTACGAGAGGGAGTGGTCCCAGACCGTCTGAAAGAGGCGGTAGTGAGACCACTCCTGAAGAAATCTTCCTTGGACCCAGAAAATCTTAGTAATTACAGGCTGGTAGCAAATGTTCCATTCCTGGGCAAGGTCCTTGAGAGGGTAGTTGCGGGCCAGCTCCAGACACTCTTGGATGAGACTGATTAGCTGGATCCATTTCAGTCGGGCTTCAGGCCTGGTTTTGGCATGGAAACAGCCTTGGTCACCCTGTATGATGACCTATGTCGGGAGAAAGACAGGAGAGGGAGTGTGACTCTGTTGATTCTCCTCGACCTCTCAGCGGCTTTCGATACCATTGACCATAGTATCCTTCTGGAACGACTCGCTGAGCTGGGAGTGGGAGGTACTGCTCTGCAGTGGTTCCGCTCTTATTTGGCGGGTCGGTTACAGAAGATGGTGCTTGGGGAACATTACTCGGCCCCGTGGACTCTCAAGTATGGGGTCCCGCAGGGGTCGGTTTTGTCCCCCATGTTGTTTAACATTTACATGAAGCCGCTGGGTGCGGTCATCCGGAGCTTTGGAGTGTGCTGTCATCAGTATGCTAATGACACGCAGCTCTATTTCTCCTTTTATCTTCAGCAGGAGAGGCTGTGGATGTGTTGAATTGGTGCCTGGCTGCGACAATGGACTGGATGAGGGCTAATAAACTGAGACTCAATTCAGACAAGACTGAGATGCTGTTAGTAGGTGATTCCACTGACAGGATGGGGGGTGTTCTACCGGTTCTGGATGGGATTGCACTCACCCTGAAGGAGCAGGTTCGTAGCTTGGGGGTTCTTTTAGACCCATCATTGTCACTTGAGGCTCAGGTGACCTCAGTGGCACGGAGTGCCTTCTACAAACTCCGGTTGGTGGCCCAGCTACGCCCCTATCTAGACAGGGATAACCTGGCTTCAGTTGTCCATGCTCTGGTAACCTCCAAGTTAGATTACTGCAATGCGCTCTACGTAGGGCTGCCTTTGAAGACGGTTTGGAAGCTGCAGCTCGTGCAAAATGCAGTGGCCAGATTGATTTCGGGAACCAGAAAGTTTGACCATATAACACCTGCTCTGGTCTGCTTGCACTGGCTGCCTGTATGTTTCCGAGCCCAATTCAAGGTGCTGGTTTTGACCTATAAAGCCTTACACGGCTTGGGACCACAATACCTGAGGGAACGCCTCTCCCGACGTGAATATACCCGGTCACTACGTTCAACATCTAAGGTCCTCCTCCGGGTGCCTACTCCGAGAGAGGCTCAGAGTGTGGCAACAAGGGATAGGGCCTTTTCGGTGGTGGCCCCCAGACTGTGGAATGATCTCCCTGATGAGGCTCGCCTGGCGCCAACGCTGCTATCCTTCCGGCGCCAGGTTAAGACTTTCCTCTTTGCCCAGGCATATGGCGGCACATTCTAATTAAGTTTTTAATTGGTTTTTAATGCTTTATGTGTGTATGTTCTGTGTTTTAGAGTTTTAAATTTTGTATACTTGTTTTTACCTCAATTTTAGAATTTCTGTAAAACGCCCAGAGAGCCCTGGCTATGGGAGCGGTATATAAGTTTAATAAATAAATAAATAAAATAAATAAAAAGACAAAACACATCTAGAAGTTAGATGCTAAAAAATGAAAGTTGCAGCAGTAAGACACAAAAATACAACTGAAAATTTCAGTCATCTAAAAGTTAGATGTTTTCACTCATCTAAAAGTGAGAACAATTGAGAATGTTCCAGGGCAAAGTATCCAAGCAACTGATATAGGGTGGGGTCTTACATAAGATGACCCCCCCCAAAAAAAACCCCTGAATCCTTCTGCCTTTCAAAAGAATCCCCTCCTTTCACCAGGAAGTGTAAAGAATTTCTAATCACTCACTCACTCAATCCCCATCAATACCTCTTAAGCAGTTGAAAAGTCTAATTTCTTCCTTGCTTTTACTTCCACCTGAAGTGGTGACACCCAAAGGGTCCCTGTGTTAGGCCTGGGGAAAATATCCCACCTATGCAACCCACCCACCCACCCAAATTGGCCTCTGGGGGAAGAAAAAGACTGTCTTCATCCAGACCTGGATAGAGGAATATGGGCATTATACACTTCATCCCGTTCCCCTGCTAACAGTGATAAACACAGGGAGCCCAGATTTGGGCATAATCCTCTGTTATGCATTCCCTATATAGGAAGAACATAGCCGAAACAAATCAAGTGTTCTTTTGGGGGCATTTTTGTTAACTTTTGACTCAGCCCAATTTACCTCACAGAGTTGCTGTTGTGAGGATAAAATTGAGAAGAGGGGGATTATGTACTCTGCCTTGTGTTCCTTGGAGAAAAAAAGGTGGGATATAAATGCAATAAATAAATAAATGTAATATCTAAGCTTCCCAAGAATAAAGGAGAACAAGGTTCCTTGTCCCTTCAATAGACGTGAAGAATAGGTTTGGTTTTGTTGTTGTTGTTGTTTTGGTTTGTTTGTTTTTTAGTGCGTCATCACACAGGAAAACTATGTTTGCCTACCGTTGCTTTTCCACCCATGAGTTTGTCCCTTTTGAAAGAGGAAGTAAACAATGTGCATGTTCAGTGGACCATTTTGATCGCGCTGCTTCTCCTGCACACAGCAGGAGATAGAGGCAACTTCCATTTTTAAACTAAATCGGACTTATTGGGGTGTTTTTTTTGTGGCGAGAAGAAGACTAGAAAGGGCAGGAGCCATGTGGGAGGCAGACAATGCCGTGAGAGGGCCCCGCTAAAATCTGTGATCCAGTATCATAGAATCATAGAATAGCAGAGTTGGAAGGGGCCCACAAGGCCATCGAGTCCAACCCCCTGCTCAATGCAGGAATCCACCCTAAAGCATCCCCGACAGATGCTTGTCCAGCTGGCTCTTGAAGGCCTCTAGTGTGGGAGAGCCCACAACCTCCCTAGGTAACTGATTCCATTGTTGCACTGCTCTAACAGTCAGGAAGTTTTTCCTGATATCCAGCTGGAATCTGGCTTCCTTTAACTTGAGTCCATTATTCTGTGTCCTGCACTCTGGGAGGATCAAGAAGAGATCCTGGCCCTCCTCTGTGTGACAACCTTTTAAATATTTGAACAGTGCTATCATGTCTCCCCTCAATCTTCTCTTCTCCAGGCTAAACACGCCCAGTTCTTTCAGTCTCTCTTCATAGGGCTTTATTTCCAGACCCCTGATCATCCTGGTTGCCCTCCTCTGAACACGCTCCAGCTTGTCTGCGTCTTTCTTGAATTGTGGAGCCCAGAACTGGTTGCAATACTCTAGATAAGGCCTAACCAGGGCCGAATAGAGAGGAACCAGTACCTGACATGATTTGGAAGCTATACTTCTATTAATGCAGCCCAAAATAGCATTTGCCTTTCTTGCAGCCATATCGCACTGTTGGCTCATATTCAGCTTTCAATCTACAACAATTCCAAGATCCTTCTCGTTTGTAGTATTGCTGAGCCAAGTGTCCCCCATCTTGTAACTGTGCCTTTGGTTTCTATTTCCTAAATGTAGAACTTGGCATTTATCCCTATTAAATTTCATTCTGTTGTTTTCAGCCCAGCACTCCAGCCTATCAAGATCACTTTGAAGTTTGTTTCTGTCTTCCAGGGTATTAGCTATCCCACCCAATTTTGTGTCATCTGCAAATTTGATCAGCATTCCCTGCACCTCCTCGTCCAAATCATTAATAAAAATGTTGAAGAGCACTGGGCCTAGGACTGAGCCCTGCAGTACCCCACTCGTTGCCTGTCCCCAGTTTGAGAAGGTTCCATTGATAAGTACTCTTTGAGTCCGATTCTGTAGCAAACTGTGAATCCACCTAATAGTTGTTCCATCTAGCCCACTTTTAGGTAGATTGTTAATCAGAATGTCATGTGGTACTTTGTCAAAAGCTTTGCTGAAGTCAAGATATATGACATCCACAGCATTCCCACAGTCCACAAGGGAGGTTACCTTATCAAAAAATGAGATCAAATTTGTCTGACAGGACTTGTTCTTGACAAATCCATGTTGGCTTCTAGTGATCACTGCATTGATTTCAAGGTGTTTACAGATTGAATTCTTTATAATCTGCTCCAGAATTTTCCCAGGGATGGGTGTCAGACTGACTGGTCTGAAGTTCCCAGGTTCTTCCTTTTTGCCCTTTTTGAAGATAGGGACAATGTTAGCCTTCCTCCAGTCGTCCGGCACCTCACCCATCTTCCATGATTTTGCAAAGATAATAGACAAAGGTTCTGAGAGTTCTTCTGCTAGCTCCTTCATTACTCTTGGATGCAGTTCATCGGGTCCTGGAGATTTAAACTCATTCAAGGAAATTAGGTGTTCTTTGACCATTTGTTTATCAATCTCAAACTGCAATCCTGCCCCCTCAACTTCTGCTTCACTTTTTCCAGGGGGGTCATTGAACCGCTTTTGGGAGAAGACTGAGGCAAAGTAGGAATTGAGCACTTCAGCCTTTTCTTTGTCATCTGTTATCAATTTGCCGTCCTCATTAACCAGTTGAACCACCATTTCTTTCCTCTGTCTTTTACTTCTCACATATCTGAAGAAAGCCTTTTTATTAGGGGTGTGCACGGACCCCCCGCTCCGCTTCACTTGCAGATCCGCCATTTTTCGGAGCGGGTCGCTCCGCCCCGCCCCCGCTCCGCCCACTTCCGCTCCGCTCCGCTCGGAGCTCCGGATCCGGATCCGGAGCTCCGTTTTTGCCCCCCCATAGGGTTGCATTGAAAGCTAAAAAAGTAAACAACTTTTTTTCCGTTGAAGTTAGAAACCTCACGTTTGGCACCATGACACCTCATGGGCGTATACACACACACGCCAAGTTTCAAGGCAATCCCATCATCCCCTGATTTTTGGCGAATTTTTGAAAATCGGGCACCCCACACACAACATCCCTGCGAGGTGGGCAGGGGAGGAGGGAGGGAAGGCAGGCAGGCATGCAGCTGGCATTTCTGGGGGCATAAGGAAGGGAGCCAAGGATAAGCCAGTAATGCATAGAAAATGGAATAAATCAATCAATAAACAAAGGAGGGGTGGAATTAAAAGCAGCAGTGTTGCTCAATAAACAGCAAGAAGAATTAAAAAAAAAAGGCTATATCTGTCTTTTACCAGCAATAGGGGGACGTGCCCGGGGGAGGGGGAAGTAGCTGCCAGTTCAAGACAGCCACCAACAGCTCTGAGAAGAAGTAAAACGCTCACTTCAACTCATAACAGGCATTGCTCCACCACTGAAAAGTGACCATTCACTTCAACTCATGATAGGCATTGCTCCACCGTTTTACTCTCTTTGGAAGGCTCTATGGCCTTCCAGTGCAGGAGAGAGTGGGGGCACGTCCACGATGAGATGCCCTAGGGGAGCTCATCCCCTTGCACCACATCGATTCAGTTGTTCACCAAGGTTAGGGTGGGGAGCAGTGCTGTGTTTTCTATCTCTTATTCTTGGCTTAGTATATGATTTCAGGTTGTGTTTGTGCATTTGGTGGGGCTACTGTGTTAAAAAACACGGGGAAAAGCCCGTTCAGATGAAGAAAGAGAAGTTTCCCAGAATCCCAAGTTACCTGTTTTGCCTATGCCCTCCTCCAACTTTGGGATCATCATGACCGGGAGCTGACTCTGCCCCTCAGCCCTTTGAAAAAGGTATTTTTCCCGCCGATTTTTAAAAAACTTCTAGCCCGCGACCCGTACGATGCAGAAAGTTGAGAGTGGTCTCAAAATGACCCCCATCCACGACTCTCTGTGCACAAGAATTTTCAGAACGATAGCTTAAACCCCCCCCCAGTTATCCCCGATTCTTTCCCTCAATGCAATCCTATGGGCGAAAAGCCGAAACGGAGCCCCGCGGTTGACCCTATTTTTAAAAAACTTCTAGCCCGCGACCCGTACGATGCAGAAAGTTGAGAGTGGTCTCAAAATGACCCCCATCCACGACTCTCTGTGCACAAGAATTTTCAGAACGATAGCTTAACCCCCCCCCCAGTTATCCCCGATTCTTTCCCTCAATGCAATCCTATGGGCGAAAAGCCGAAACGGAGCCCCGCGGTTGACCCTATTTTTAAAAAACTTCTAGCCCGCGACCCGTACGATGCAGAAAGTTGAGAGTGGTCTCAAAATGACCCCCATCCACGACTCTCTGTGCACAAGAATTTTCAGAACGATAGCTTAAACCCCCCCCCAGTTATCCCCGATTCTTTCCCTCAATGCAATCCTATGGGCGAAAAGCCGAAACGCAGTTTGAGCCCCGCGGTTGACCCGATTTTTAAAAAAATATTGCACGTGAACCACAGCACGCAGAGAGGTGAGAGTGGTCTCAAAATGACCCCCATCCACGACTCTCTGTGCACAAGAATTTCCAGAACGATAGCTTCAAAAACAACGTAGTTATGCGCGATTATTTGCCGCAATGCAATCCTATGGCGAAATGTTTTCAAGATGGCGACCGGAGCGCTCCGCCTGAACTCGGAGCTCCGAAAAATGGTCGCTTCTCTTCGCCTTGCTTCTAGGGGGTCCGCGGTCCGCTCCTACTCCGCCTCTGGGTAAGGCGGAGCAGGCCAATCCGCTACTGCTTCTACGCTCCTAATCGGAGCGGAGCACATCCCTACTTTTTATTGCTTTTAGCCTCCCTCGCTAATCTCAGCTCATTCTGAGCTTTAGCCTTCCTGATGCCATTTCAGCACTTCTGCGCCACTTGTCTGTACTCTTCTTTTGTAGCCTGGCCTTCCTTCCACTTCCTATATGTATCCCTTTTTGTTTTCAGGTCATCTCTAAGCTTTTTGTGGAGCCACGTTGGTTTCCTCTGTTGTCTTCTATCTTTTCTCTTTGTTGGAATTGTTTGTAACTGTGCCTTTAAAATTTCCTTTTTTAAATACTCCCACCCATCCTGCACTCCTTTTCTCATTAGGCTCATTTGACATGGGACCTTACTTATCATAGTTCTGAGTTTATTAAAATCAGCTTTCCTAAAATCCAGAGTACGTATATGGCTACACTCAACTTTTGTCTCCTTCATAATTAAGAATTCAAGTATGATGTGTTCACTTTCCCCCAGAGTTCCCGTAACTGCCACTTTATCCACTAAGTCATCCCTATTGGTCAATAACAAGTCAAGGATTGCCGATCCTCTAGTTCCTTCCTCCACTTTCTGTAGGAGAAAGTTATCACCCGCACATGTCAGGAATTTCTTGGAAGGGCCACTTTTGGCAGTATTGGTCTCCCAACAGATATCAGGGTAATTGAAGTCCCCCATCACTATTACATCACACTTCCTTGAAACACTGGCAATTTGTTTCTTAAAGGTTCATCCTCATCTTCTCCTTGATTGGGTGGTCAGTAGTAGACTCCGATTATCATGTTCTTTTTATTCCTTGCCCCATTTATTTTAATCCAGATGCTCTCGATGGGGCCCCCAGTCTGATCCGCCTGTATTTCTGTGCAGGGATAGGTATTTTTAACATATAGTGCAACTCCACCTCCCTTTCTATTTCTTCTGTTCTTTTTGAACAAGTTAAATCCTTCAATTGCTATATTCCAGTCATGGGAGTCATCCCACCAAGTTTCAGTTATACCTATCAAGTCGTATTTGCCTTCATGTAATAAGAGTTCAAGTTTGTTCTGTTTGTTTCCCATGCTCTGGGCATTAGTATATAGACATTGAAGACCATGTGTTTTATAGTCTGGCTTTGTCCCTACATTGTTGCGGACACTATTTTGGGGCACTATTAGAGCTGTTCTCTGTACTGTGGTGCCTTA
Source organism: Elgaria multicarinata webbii (assembly GCF_023053635.1). NCBI lineage: Eukaryota > Metazoa > Chordata > Lepidosauria > Squamata > Anguidae > Elgaria > Elgaria multicarinata. The sequence continues at coordinate 65,194,138 of NC_086177.1, forward strand.
GCCTTCATCCATTGTTGCCTCGAGGTTTACGTCTCCCGCCCCCGTAAGATTCAGTTTAAAGCCCTCCTGATCTTCATGCTGTGGCCGAACACATTCTTTCCAGCCCTTGTGAGGTGCAACCCATCCCTTGCAAGCAGTCCATGTTCCAGGTATCATAGCCCGTGGTCCCAGAATCCAAAATTCTCACGTCGGCACCACCTTCGTAGCCAGTCGTTCATCCGGAGTATTTTTCTTTCCCTTTCTAATTCTCTTCCAAGAACCGGGAGGATGGATGAGAAAACTACCTGGACCCCAAAGTTCTTCAGTTTCCTTCCCAGAGCTTCAAAGTCTGAAATGATTTCTTCGTAGCTCTGCTTGGCGACATCATTTGTTCCCACATGGATGAGAAGAAAGGGGTATGTGTCCGTGGACTTTATGAGCTTCGGTAACCCTTCAGTCACATCTCTAATCTGTGCTCCAGGGAGACAGCACACCTGGCGAGTCCATGGGTCTTCACGACATACTTGGGTTTCAATCCCACGCAGCAGGGAGTCTCCCACAACAATTACTCTTCTCTTCTTCTTGGTTGACCTACCTTCTGCCTCTTGTTCATTGTTGCATGGTGTCTCCTGTACTTCTTCCTCTGCAAACTGTCCTTCAGACTCATCCTCCAGAAGCTGAAAGCGGTTGCTTAACTCTAATGGTTCCACCGGTGCAGAATGCCTTCTAGTTTATTTATTTATTTATTTATTACATTTCTATACCGCCCAATAGCCAGAGCTCTCTGGGCGGTTCTAGTTCTTCTGCTCCTAATGAGCATGCAATAAAGCGCCCATCTTATGGACCTCTTAAAGTCATGTTTTGTTTAGGCTTTTCTGTAGATGTAGCTTCTCTTTGCAGAGACCATATAAGTAGCACCCGTAGAAATGCCATCTTCTATCAATGATTAAAGATTCAGGAGCCAGTCTTCATTTGCATCTGATCACCCAGACTGCTGATTATCAGAAAGAGCCATTCATACACCTAAGTGTTTACTAAGATAAAATATTTCAATTAACAATGTTCATATGATATTCAAATAAAAAGTTCGTTCAGATTTCCTGAAGCACGATGTAAGAATTCCAAGAGAGATGACTACCTCCTTTTATGCGTATAATGTGTGAATGGGGCTTATCTTTTTCAAAATCCTAACCCAAGATAGGCATTTGCAGCTGTAGTTACACATCCTCTACATTTTAGAAGACTGCTTCCTCTGAACAACTTGTGTGCTTTCATAATATGTGAAAAAGACATCCAATATTTATTTTATCAGATGGGAAAAGAATCTTTTTGGTGCAGTAATGAGATGTACCTCTGTTGGTATAAACACAGCAGCATTTCTACTTCATGATTGTCATTTTCAGAGACATTATTCTACTCCTCACCCCCCAAAAAAACACCACCCTCCTACGTAATTACACTTGTATCACTTCTCAGGTTCAGAAGATTCATACATTCAATATCATTTTTTGGCTTAAACATTAAAAAGGAAATGCCAACAGCGATATTGAAAGTATGAATCCTCTGAACCTGATTAACAATACAAGTGTAATTGCGTAGTTCTCTTTTGGGACCTGATTACTGGCGCCTACACTGTACTTCTTTTGTCGCCAGCTGAAGACCTTTTTATTCTCTCAGTATTTTAACACTTAATTTTAACTTAAATTTAACACTTAAATTTAACTTAAATTTAAATTTTACTGTTCTAACTCTGTATTTTAATCTTATATCAATTTTGCTGCGTGGTTTTATCCTGGTTGTGCTTTTTATACTGTATTTTGTATTTGTGCTTTTAACCTGTTGGTTGTTTTATTATGGTTTTAATTTTTGTGAACCGCCCAGAGAGCTTCGGCTATTGGGCGGTATAAAAATGTAATAAATAAATAAAATAAAATAAATAGTAAAGGCACAAATACAATTGGTTATTACAAATACCAGCTTATGAAATGAATGCAGTCTAATTCTAAATGAGTGGACAATGGAGCCTGACAATCTACAAAACACAGATGGAGAGAATTAAACACAATCTGCACATCCTTAATACACACCCACACACCAGATAGACTAAGAATGGAGTAATTTCAAAATATATTTAGAGTTTACATTTCAGCTTCTGTCCTCATCAGGAGGTGTGATATTAAATGGGGAGTGGAAGTTTGGAATGTTGGAAGATGAAAATTTATAAAGAGGGGAAAAAAGACTTATGACTGGTATAAAGCTTATGGACCATGAGGCCACATGGACTAAGAGTTCTGAGTCTATAGATCCATAGAATCATAGAAGAGTAAAGTTGGAAGGGTCCTATAAGGCCATTGAGTCCAACCCCCTGCTCAATGCAGGAATCCACCTTAAAGCATACCTGACAGATGGCTGTCCAGCTGCCTCTTGAATGCCTCTCATGAAGGGGGCCCAGGATCCAGAAGCTTTCCTGTCTGCCAAGCAGGTCAGTGTCCTGTGTGTGTGTGTCTGTGTGTGTGTGTGTGTGTGTGTGTGAGAGAGAGAGAGAGAGAGAGAGAGAATAGCTGTACCTATTGAATGTGGCTGGTGTAGATGGATGAGAATTTCATTTTATTTCATTTTTGATCAGAATTAAAATGGGCACAGATCTTCACATTTGGGAGACAAAAACTTCAGATTTAAAAAACAATGCAAGACAAAGTGAAACTGAAAGATTTTCTTCTCCTTTGTCTGGTGTTTCAGGTGCTGTGCTTTTCGTTTAAAGTTTAAAAGTTCTTTAAACTATTTTTTTTTAAAAAAAAATCTGTTGTTTAGTAATCTGTTGTGGATTGTGGGCTGAGAGAGAGAGAGAAACAGAGTGAGCTTCAGCAGTCAGATAGGCTGGTGCCAAAGTTAAAAGCAGCAGTAGCAGGATTGGTTGAAATTTACTGTGTTGGGTTTTTTTTTTTTACTGTGCTTTTATGATTGAATTTATTTATTTATTTATTTATTTATTACATTTTTATACCGCCCAATAGCCGAAGCTCTCTGGGTGGTTCACAAAAATTAAAACCATGAAGATCATAATAAAACAACCAACAATCTAAAAACACAAATAGGTTTTTATTATTTGTTTTATTTTTGTATGCCACTTTGTAGTGTTCCTGCTCTGAAAAGCGGCCAAGAAATGTTTTAAATGATAAATAAATAAACAAGGATGATGATGATGATGACTTAAATGTTGTGACAGCAGCAACACTCATAATTTACTACCAGCATCATTCACAAATGCCCCAACAGATTCATGCATCATGATTTGCTCTAATTTACCAATCCCAGTGAATCTGAAGGTAGGGCTTCAGTGAAGCTGAAGGTGATTTTTCCCCCATTCTCACATTGCGGTTGTTGTTTCCCTGGAGGTGACTGTCACATAGAGGAAGATCCATACAAATGCATGCATTGCAGTAATCTCCTAACACTGACCGAATGGATGTGGAATGAATGCTCATGCATGGCTGGGGAAAGTGGGAGAGAGGATGGAGGGCATAGATGAGGTAGCCTGGGCTCTGGCTGACTGGCTACTAGGTGGACAATGCCCCTCACTCACTTTAAAGAGGAGCCTCTCCCAGCACAGGGGGCATGTCTACACCAGCCCTATATCCCAGGGTAGTCCCTGTGCATCCAAACCCGGGACTTCCCCTGGGATATCTGGGACCGCGGAAAAGTTTTCCGTGGTCCTGGAACCATTCTGAAGAGCATGGGCTGTGTGGCTGCTGCTCTCAGGTAGTCCCTTCTCCCCGCAAGTAACGGGGCTCTTATAATGGGCATGGAGCTACGCAGGGGAAGTCCGTGCCCTTCGGGCTGGGGTTGGGGAGTAGGTTTGGGTTTTCTTTTATTAAAAAAACAAGTCACTTTTTTGGTGGAATGCAATTGTGTTCTTCCACTGTGTGTGTTTTTTTAAAAAAATGGCAGCTGTGACGTCCTTCTTCCCTTCCGAGATGTCACCCAGCTGTAAAGATACTGGGGGGGGGGGGTTGGTTTGCGGAAGCAGATAAGTCCATGGTCCTCCCCTCTTTCTCTCCCTCCCTCGACACCCTTAAGGTGTAGACATGCCCAGAGTCACATTAGTATGAATTTAATAACACACACACACACACACACACACACACACATATGCTCTCAATTCTAATTTCTGTTCAAAATATGCGTAGGAGGGATAAAGATAAAAAACCAGCTGTTCTTTGCAGAAACCAGGAATTTATATTCAATCTCCCACATAAAGTTATAAAACATAACTACTATGTTATTCAAACCAAACTGGACACACAGCTGAATCTACAATTAGTTATACAAATTCCTTTGAGCCAGGATAATGTTCTTTCTTTCTTTCTTTCTTTTAAATAGATTGCTGATCCAGGGTATTTTGAAACTTTTATCATGTTGTTGTTGTTGTTGTTAGTAGCTGCATTGTATTGCATTGCATTTTAAATGTATATATTGTCCTATGTGAGTGTACATGTACACAATAAAAACTTAATGACTGGAACCAAGCCCATAAACTGTACAGTCATCCCATTAAATCCAATGGGACTGTTCAAGAAAAATAGGAGTGGACTGCAGTTATATGAAAAGATGTTTAATTTATATGGTTAAAAATAGCTTTGCTTGGCAATAGGAAGTCAACAAACTATTTTTCTGTTTCAGATCTTTATAAATTGGAGGCAGAAAGGGAAGAGAAAAAGTGTGTACTGATAGCAAGTGACTTATAAACAGCAGTACTCATTGCAAATTAAAATTTCACGATGGCTGGGATTCCTTTCGTAGAGAGGCACATAAAAACAAAAGAAGATTCAGCCCACTCTTGTGTATGCATTAAGTGTAGGATTTTCCCTTATTGTAGACATGAATGTATATAAAAAGTCACTTCACATGAATTCTGTACAGAAAAAACATAGGCAGCCGAACAAGCATTAAGCTATATATGTCCATATGTATCCATGGCCAGATGCAGATTAGAAGCAAGGCCGGCCCTACCATTAGACAAAGTGAGGTAGCTAATCTGCATGGTTCAATGGAGGGAGGGGGCTGGGAAGGGTGTGGGAGTATGTGAGGGTGTATGTGTATGAATGGCTTGTGTGTGTGCATGTATATAGTGTGAATGGTGCGCAAGTGTCTGTGAATGGTGTATGAGGGCCAAACGAGCTGCGCATGTTACTTTTGTTTACTCTTGTAAGTGCCCATGGCCCTGATTCGGATTACGACTCTGGTGCTTTGGGAGATTTAAGCTTCCCCCTCCCTGTTTTCATCTCAAACATTCTCCCCCTTGTGCAGGGAGGGTGAAAGGGAATGTCAGGGCAAAAATGAGGGGGGGGTTTCCTTAAATCCTCTTTCCCAGTGTCACAGTCCCAATCTGAATCAGGGCCACACTTGCTTGCAAGGTGGTAAACAAAAAGTACTATGCTATGCATGACAACCCAGTGACAATCCAGCCATTGGGCCAACAAAGTTTCCCCACCTGTGTTCCAACTTTAGGTAAAACACGCAGAGAACAAAAGGCAAATTAGCTGTAGTAATTTTTAGATTAGCAAAGCTAGAGATAAATTTTGGGTGGTGCACTAGGAAAAAAAGTCAATAGAGGCCAAACTGGGTATTGACTCTGTTCAGACAACATGCTAAGCCACAGTGGTTAAGCATTTTGAGTTAAACGTTGTGGCTTAGCATGGCTTAGCGTTTTGTGTGAATCATTACTAACCATGGTGTCTACATAACCATGGTTAAAACACGCTTGCTAACCATTTGCTGCAAAAAGGTTAGTGGCATAACCATGACTTAATACATTCTCTAGAGGTTGGAGAGGTTGGAGAGGAAGGTAGCCCTCATAGAGTGAAGTCTCATCTTCAGGGATTAGATACTCATCTTCTGGCAGTTGGAGAATCTGGGCAGGGTCTACACTACCGCTTTAGAATGATTTATAACAGTAGTGACAATTGTTGGGGCCCAGGACACACTCCAGATACAGTTTTCAAACCATTTTCACAGTGTCATATCTTGCTTGGTGTAAGTCTGGGCCTGGTCCCTGAACAGATGAAATAGCTATTTTCCAAGTTACACATAAAACAAGGTAAGAGAACAATCCTATGGTCTTTGGGTGGGCGTCCCAGGACCATAGGAGAATTCAGATTTCTCCCTCCAAGGTCAGAAGTAGTGCTCCAACCTTGGAGGGGGGAGTTGGTGATCTGCCCCACTCCCCTTCCCCCTCTCAGCCATTGCTGAGAGAACCACACCAGCTGTCTCTCCAAAGTCAGAAACTTCTCAAAACAGCTCCCTCCCATTGCACTTCACCAAGACATTTTGGCACTGTATACATAAGCCAGGAGACATTGCCAAATAAATGTTCCCAGGCTCATGTATATTGGTAATGAAAACATTGGTAGACTGTCAACAACGTAAGTTGAGTGAAAGAAACATCAGCATAGCGTTGGTGTAACTACAGCATGTAAAGTGTCTGTCACATAAAATATAGATTAACTCTGAATGTACCCCTGACAGAAGAGTTACTTATGTAATAGTCACACGTAACAGGGTACACTGATTTGATCCTAAGCCGAAGGAGAAAATACATCAGTGCTGCTCTGTGGACTCTTGTGCAACAGCGAGCAGAACACGTCTCACAGAGCAGCATCACAACGTATCGGGTTGTCTTACAGGGCATCATTTTGAAAATCTAGTAGGCTATAAAAAGGTCTTGAGAATGAACTTGTTCAGTGAAGATTCTCTTCTGGATTTGGAGGTCTCTTTTTGTTTGTTTGTTTTTAATCACATAACACATTTGTACTAAGTTGGGCCAAAACAGATATTATTTTAATATGTATCTAATAGCTAAGTTGTAAATTTTTTACTCTACAGTATGTGCAGAGGGCTCAGTCTAGAGTTTAAAAGCCCCCTTACCCTTCTGCTAGGCTCCTGATCCTCCTGGGTCTACTCTAGAGTTAAAATGGGGTGGGGGAGAAAGACATAGCTGCTCAATATGATTTTAAAGTAATGTCTTTGGGTGGGTGTATTTGGAAACATCTGCTCTGAGTGTGAGCCGAAGACGTTTTCTGCTGGTGGAGAGGAGCTAGGATCCGATCCAAAGTTTTTCCCTGCACCAATATCTATCTACCTGTGTGTTTAAGAGCATGTTTGAGGCATCCTACAGTGATGTAATCCGGCACACTTTCAACTTCCTGTCTGGCACTGCTGTGCTGTAGAAGGTTTTATTTCATTTTTATTTTCCTAACAGTTATACCCCCAGAACTATATATTGTGGTTTTAAGCTGTCATATTGCATTTTATGCTGTATCTTATGGTTTTAATTTTTGTGAACTGCCCAGAGAGCTTCAGCTATTGGGCGATATAGAAATTAATTAATTAATTAATTAAATCAATCAAGAAACATTGGATTTGAAAACAAAACATATATATCAGCAGCCATTGACAAGATACATAAACCTTGGGGGGTGGGAGGAAGGACAGATGACTTCATGAAATAAAACTGACTAGACAGAGCTGAAGAGAACAAACAGCATCAAGACTAGACACAAATGTAGGTCAGAAAATATTGAAAGGGAAGTACTACGCAGGTATAGTTTGGGAACATATAATCAGAACTGAAAGCCAAATAGAAGCGAATGCCAGAGGGAGTGGGAATGACTGTTTCTTAATCGAAAAAGGGTTGACATCACTTTAAAACCTCTTCTTGAACAAAACAGTGCAATGAAGCACAAGAAGTATGATACACAGATTGCAAATACAGATTGTTAGGGCTAGACTTGCCAGACTGCATAAAAATAACCTTCCTGAACCCCAAATGACCTCATTAAAGTTTCAATCACAATGCCCACAAGACTTAAATCAACAGTAGTAGTATATAACATGCATGCCGTTCAGCATTACTGACAGTTAAGCACATCATACAGAAGCACAATGTAAGTATTAACCAAAATCCCCCCCCATCCCTGAAAAGCCAATATTATTACATCACCAGCACATACTCTGGTTACCTGTAATTCATCTTCTGTTAACATCATCCACACTCAATCTCAGGGTTGGTGTAGCCTTTATGGTAGGTCTTACTCTACAGCTTGGCTGTAGGTAAGGTCTTACTCTACAGCCAAGCTGTAGAATAAGACCTTTAATGGTGCAATGGTCCAAAAGCCCTTTTACATGGACTAGGGATGGGTGAGAGTTTCATTCAGCTCATTTTTGTGAGAACCTACCCAAATCCCCTCATGTCTTCATAAGCAGGATGGAAAGAACCTGAGATTTAAAACCTTTGAATGTGGGAGACGGCAAAACTGACAGATTTGTCAGTCCAGGCAGAGGGCCTTGAGTCCTTAGCTCTGAAAGGTCTGGGGTTTAATCAATTATATTTGTGGTGCTGAATTAGGGTAGCCACCTCGGGTTCCCCACCCCCATTGGGCTCCTACATTCGAGGTGGGTGAACCCACCTGTGTCCAATCCATCAGATGCTCACCCCGCCATTGTCCGCCCACCCCCCACTTGTTAGACTGCATGAGCTTCCTTTGAGGCCTGGTGAGGCCTGGCCAGCACATGGCAGTTATCTGCCTTTGCTCCATAAATGTTTCATTTCCTCCATTGCATAAATGGCAGCCCTAAAGGCCCCATTTATGCAACAGAGGAAATGTGCAATTTCCAGAGCCAGAAATTGTGCATTTCCTCCATTACGTAAATGGGACCTTAACGGCTGCCATTTATGCAGGGGGGGGTATTATGTAATTTCCGGAGCTTCCATTGCTGCACACAACTGAGGCCTCATAATGGGGTGGATGGCTGCTGGGTGCTCGACCTTCAGGTCTGTGACATGCCAGGGGTGCTGGAGTGGGTCTGGGGAGATAGGTGCAAGGAAGTCTGTCAGACTCCTGCACATGGTCAAGCAGCCGCAATGACCCTATTCCTGCTCTTTTACAGCTACATGGTAGGCAGATAAAATAGGGTCCTCTCCATGCTGGGAATAGCTGGAACTATGGGGTTGAATCCAGGATCAGCTTTCCATGAGAGAAAGAGACCTTCCTGGAGATGAGAAGAGCTCTGCTTGCAGAAGATCCCAACACCCAAGTTTTGGGGACCTCACCCCATTTAGTAGAGTCTCTTTGTTCTCGCAACATGCTAACACACACTCAGGGGTGACTGCGGGTTGTTGATGAACCATTGTTTGTTTATTTAACTGTGGTTTAGCGTGTTGGCAGGACATTTTCAGCAGGCTGGCTTGTAAACCATGTAGTGTGGTTTATATTTCTCAAACAAGCTACCTGGAGAACCTATTGTTTGTGGTTGGGTTGTTTGCGGTCGATAACCCTGTGGAAAATGTCCTGGCTTCAGACAACATGCTAACTCACAATTTAACAAACAAACCCCAGTTCAACAATAACCCCCACACAGCCACTGGGTTTGGGTTAGTATATTGTGTGAATAGTCTCCTATGTGGAGCATTTTCAAGGACTGGAAGGGCTGCTGTAGGAAGGAGGGGGCAAGGAAGTCTGCTTCTTATCAGCCCAATTGCACGTGACAAAATCTGGATCCAACCCAATAATTTCCAGCTGTGCACTCCAGTAAATAACAACAACAGCCTCACAATATCCAGGATCATTTTTCTTGTGCCATTGCCTAATGAATAAATATATTTCAAAACAGGACAGATACAAAAGCAAAGTAGCAGCAGGGCATTGTTTTGCATTGAGAATTGGCTGAGCCAAGAGAAAGAGGAAGGATCTATAGACTGGAACCAGTGAATGACAGCTTAGAGTTTCAGTTCTGCTGCCTGCATTAGTTGCTCAGTCACAGAACCTACTGGTTCTAAGGGCAAATGCCTGAAGTGATCTGCCATACAGCATGGAGCATGAATCGCTGGACTCTTCTGTGCAATGCTGGCATTGCACGGCTTTCATGAACCATGCTACATTTCTTATTATTATTTAGATGTGCATGGAGATAATGAAGTTTAGTTATTCGCAGCCAAAATTCACAGGTTGGGGGCAGGGAGGGAAAGCCACAATGCAGGCTCTCCTTTTTTCCAATTCCAGAACAAGTAGCAAAATGAATCAGATACACAAGAAGAAATTAAGGACTTGTTCATACCGTTACAGCCCTTCCCTGATTCCCCTTCCCGTGGGCTTGGTATTCATACAGCTCTTGGCCCTACTGCTCATGGATGGGTAGCTATAATCAAGTGTCAATCATTTCTCTCTGAGGGGGGACTTTTGGCAGCACAAACCATCAGTGTGAAAGAGCACTAAAAAACAAAACAAAACTTACACTCAGGGGGATTGAAGAAGAAAAAAAATGATAGTGATACATTCTGAATACTAAGTTGTTTACTTTGGGGCTATTTTACTTGAACTGAATTAATATCTCCTGATTTCCCATTAAGCTTCAACCCTGCATGATGAAATTGCTTCATTTTATCCATTAATGGTTTTTTTTAATGCCCCTACTCTGGACGCACACCCCCAGGTTGTGTCCAAATCCAAATAAGAGCCTAGCTCTTCCTCCCCAGCCGAGTCTGTGGCCTGGGAAAGGCCATGCCTGTGCCTCTTCCTACAGGACAAAATATGCATGCTGAGCAATTCTTGATTAAAGGAAAAGAAGTTGCCATCTTCTCCTCTCCTCTGGCTTTTGCTCAGAACGCTTTTTAATTTTTATTTATTTTAAATACATTCCTTTCCACAGATCTGAGGTTTGTAAAGGCTGCATCGCTGTCTTGGAGAATGTTCACGACGTCTGTAAGCCCCCGCCCAGCCAATGGAGTAGAGTTCTGATAGATGTATGGGAAAGGAACACGCTAAAGGAAGATATTTATATGCAAGTGGATGTCTTTGATTAATCTCATTATTTATATCAGCTGCTCTTGAATACAGCATATGCCTTTGATTCAGAGATGAGCAATTAATGTATTACTCCAGTGGCAAATTTCTGGTAGAGCAGAGTGACTGTTGATCTGATTGAAACCAAATCATAAAAGATGAGGAGTTATATTCAGAACAGTCATAAACCATCATGAATGTTTAATCAGCCCAACAAGCTAAGTGACAGATAATACGCCAATCACAGTTCATACCCTGAGCTCTGCTAACACTCGTTTTTATAATTTCCAATCTTCTTCTGACATGCATCTTAATAACTTCTGAATTCTTAAAAAAAAAAAAACTACAGGAAGTTTTATGAAATGAATTAGTACACTGTTGTAGCCTCAGTTTGGATAGCCTGAGCAGACCTGTTTAATCAGGTCTTGCATATTTTGGTGAGGTTCTTTGATTAGATATTTCTCTCTCACACAAGCTTGCAAAGGGACGGCTTTTCAGGGAATGCTGCAGTTAAGAGACAGAATAATGAACGCTATAGATCAGTGCTAAATTGCTGAGAAATTGAATGTGCTTTCTGGAGGGATCTGTTGGATAAGCTCAGCTTGTACATATTCAGGGCTTAACTGAATATGACATTAATAGTTGGGGGAAGGCTTCCCTCCTCTGAGATTTTCCATATTCACTTTTTCCAGGTTTCCCTCTAACATTCATGAGCGCACCATCCCTGGAGTTTTCTACTTTCACCAAATTTCGATAAGAAAAAACAATGGGGAGATGCACATTTCTTAGTTGCATGGTGTGCGTTGTTAATTCAAGAAGGACGCAGACAAGCTGGAGCGTGTTCAGAAGAGGGCAACCAGGATGATCAGAGGTCTAGAAACAAAGCCCTATGAAGAGAGACTGAAAGAACTGGGCATGTTTAGCCTGGAGAAGAGAAGATTGAGGGGAGGCATGATAGCAGTCTTCAAATACTTAAAAGGTTGTCACACAGAGGAGGGCCAGGATCTCTTCTCGATCCTCCCAGAGTGCAGGACACGGAATAACGGGCTCAAGTTAAAGGAAGCCAGATTCCGGCTGGACATCAGGAAAAACTTCCTGACTGTTAGAGCAGTGCGACAATGGAATCAGCTACCTAGGGAGGTTGTGGGCTCTCCCACACTAGAGGCATTCAAGAGGCAGCTGGACAAGCATCTGTCAGGGATGCTTTAGGGTGGATTCCTGCATTGAGCAGGGGGTTGGACTCGATGGCCTTGTAGGCCCCTTCCAACTCTGCTATTCTATGATTCTATGATCCTGCTGCAACCATATAATAAAGGGTGGAGGGTTTTTTATACCCAAATACTGCAACAGAAAATCCAGTTCTGTTCCGTGGGTATGGCTGTTTTTAATGGGTGGTCAATAACAAGTGTTTGTTTATTTTTGGTATACTGGTATATATGTTAGTAATGATGGCATTACATTTTTGCCTACAAAGCAGCCATGCCCACAGGAATTTTAATTGGTGGTTCAATCTCAATTGAGCCAACCCAATCAACAGTGATTTGTCTGTGGGTCCTCTCCTCCACCCATTTTACCCCCTTCTTCTAAGTTCCTCCAATTGGCTGTTCTGCTATACAATGGAGCCTCCTTTTTTTTTTTTTTTTGCCTAGTATTTCCTGCCTCTAACAAAGAGCATTGGATTGGTTGCCCTCCATTAAGCCTTTCCCATCTCTTTACATGGGCAAATGTTGATTCCGTGCATGCTCACTGGGGGAGCATGCACAATTTTTTTTTTAAAAAAAGCATGCTGCAGATGCGTGCACAATTCAAAAAACAAGGCTTAGTAGATGCTCACTATATTTGGAAGCAGCAGCCATTGATTCTGCACACTGCAGCCAAGAATCCATAGATGGGGGATGCACAGATTAAGAGGGGGGAATTCCTTTTAAAACTTTTTTCCCCTGTGGGGTTCATATGGGTACTGCCTCTTTGCACTCCAATTATCACTGCCACTGTAACCGGTGATGGATCCAACACATACATCCTTATGCAAAGCACAGTTTATTTGGAAAAAATTCTAGTGATAGTTATGATGATAATCAGGATAACGATGACCATCATGATAATTAAATTTCTAAAATAAGGAATACTGCAGACCTATGATCCCCGCTTTAGTATGTTAGTTTGTTGTAGTAGTAGAAACAATGAACAGTACTGTGGAATTTTAAAGACTAATACATGTATTGTGGCATAAACTTTCATGAGCCAGAACCTTGTCCAATGTTATCTTCAAGTGCCAAGTATACTGTTAAGTTTGTATAAAGTGAGGCCAAAAGGCCACACGTTTGTTATATTTGGATGTTCATACATCTGACAAAGAAGGCTCATGTGTTTAGTCCACAAGAACATATACCATAATATTACACCTTAGTTTTTGTAGCAAACAGATGGTATAGCCTGAACTATTACCAAAGTCCCAAAATAAGTATGTTCTCCTTTAAAACATAGAATCATAGAATAGTAGAGTTGGAAGGGGCCTATAAGGCCATCGAGCCCAACCCCCTGCTCAATGCAGGAATCCACCTTAAAGCATCCCTGACAGATGGTTGTCCAGCTGCATCTTGAAGGCCTGTAGCCCATGACCTCCCTAGGTCATTGGTTCCATTGTCATACTGCTCTAACAGTCAGGAAGTTTTTCCTGGTGTCCAGCCGGAATCTGGCTTCCTGTAACTTGAGCCCATTATTCTGTGTTCTGCAAGAAGAGATCCTGGCCCTCCTCTGTGTGACAACCTTTCAAGTATCTGAAGAGTGCTATCATGTCTCCCCTCAGTCTTCTCTTCTCCAGTTTAAACGTGCCCAGCTCTTTCAGTCTCTTCTCAAAAGCAATATGAGGAAGCAAATATATTTTATTTTAACCATATCCCAAAGAGACATTAACCATTGAGTTGAGGTTAATTGTAATTAAACAAACTTGTTTAGTACTTCGAATGATCAAATATATTACTCCTCTGTTCCACTGCATAGCAAATACTCTGTCAATCAAGATTCAAAGAAGTGCATAACGGATGCTGAAAGTACAATGTGCTGATAATCTCAGAGGATTTATCTTGTCCAATCTGTATGCTGTACTGCTAAGCAAGTTCGCAATATATGCTAACAGCTAATGACATGTAGAAGCAAATGTACTTGAAATAGTACAATAACAAGTGAAAACTTTCCTCCTAAGAAACTGGTTTGACATTCATCTCATCGCTGAGACAATTTATCAAGCCCCTTGAAAAAAAAGTAGATATTCATGAAAAGTCAAACTTGGTGTTCACTGCAGTTTCACATTCCTGCTACAGCTAAAAATAAAAAGGTGTGATTTACAATAATTATTTAATTCAGTATTGGTTTTTACCAGTTGTTGTGCACACATTGCAGAGTCTTTTCTTCCAGTTCATTTCTACTTGTCAGTTTTAGATTGCTTTATCTCAGATAGAATTTCCCAAACAATAGGGTCCATATATGACACTAACATTCAGAATAACATTTTCACACACATTACAAGTCTTGGTAGAAGTTTCTTGTGGACACATAAGTATATTTTTAGTGTTATTCTCTCTCTCTCTCTCTCTCTCTCTCTCTCTCTCTCTCTCTCTCTCTCTCATGATCCTATTTCAAATGCATTTCGTGTGCTCAGGTGGAAAAATGCAGCACACTCGAGAACTAACAGATGTTGGGCTCTCTTCTAAGATATGCATTTCATTTCCATGCATTTTCTTGGATGAGTCAGCAAAACTCAATTCACACTCGGAGAAGGTAGGGTCTTTTCAGAGTTGCAGAAAAATAATTTCTAATTTCAGTTCTGAAGGAGCCAAACCAGCCATGATGGCAACATTTGCAGCTGTTTAAGTGCTTAGCTGCCATATTCTTAAGGCTATTTCTGATTTGAAAATAGTATATATGGGTCATATTAGTTGTCAGCTGGGGCACTGGTATCCAGAAGGTGTTCATGCTGAGATTTGTGGTGGGTCACACCACTAGCACCCTCACCATTTTCTTTCTTCTTCCTTCTTTTTGTTCTAATGCTTGTTTAGGATAAAGGTGGGCAGTGGTGGTTGGTGGCTCTGATGTCAGTGGGGCTGTGAATCCAATCTGGGTTTCAGTCAGAACCAGTAAGAAGTCCCTCTAAAAGACTGCATTCACAGCTTGGGGGTGCTTCTGGATCCATCACTCCAAATGACAGCCCAGAGAGATGTGACAGACAGGAGTGCCTACTGTCAGCTTCGGCTGATACGCCAGCTGCGCCCCTTGCTAGAGTCAGAAGACCTGAAGACGGTAGTGCACACTCTGGTAACTTTGAGGCTCAACTTCTGAAATGCGCTCTACATAGGGCTACCTTTGTTCCTAGTCCGGAAACTTCAACTAGTTCAAAATATGGCAGCCAGGCTGGTACACCTAAGGGGGACCACATTACATCAGTTCTAAAATCTCTTCACTGGCTGCCCATTAGTTTCTGGGTGAAGTATAAAGTGTTGGTCATCACCTGTAAAGGCCTACATGGTTTGGGTCCAGGCTACCTGCGGGATTGCCTTCTCCCATACAATCCGCCCCATACACTCAGGTCCTCTTGGAAGAATTTACTCCAGTGAACAAAAACAAGGCAGAGGACCTTTTCCTCTGCTGCTCCCAGATTATGGAATGACCTGCCAGGAGAGATTCGTCAACTTAACAGTCTTCTGGATTTTAAGAAAGCTATAAAGACTGATCTCTTCCGGCAGGCCTACTCAGTTGAATTTTAAGATGCCTTTTAATAATGTGCTGTTTTTAATAATGTATTAGTTTTAAATGTTTTAATTATATGCATTTTATGGCGTTTGCATTTGTGTTGGAGGGAGAGGTGGGTAACAAATTTGTTATTATTATTGCTAGTTAAAGTGATGAACCCTATCCTCAAAATAGGTTCAGCATCTTGGATAGCTTCTTTAGAGGTCTGACTGGTTCTGACTGAAACTCAGAGTGGATTCACAGCCCCAGTGACATTGGAGCCACTGAAAGTGCACCGGGGAGACTGAACAGGAGAAAGAATAAGGGAAGAAAAAAATATGTTAGAGAAAAGATTCCCTGGTCATGTGACAAGAATTGCAGGGAGAGGCTCCACCTCTGCTTTGGGTAGAAAAGCTGGTAGAGGCTGGGATGAGGCCTGTCACTGTGAGGTGTCCATATTGCTGTAGTCTCTTCCCAGATTGTTTTCCAAGAGTTTCCCCTCTAAATGGATTTGGTAGAAAGAAGGACAAAGGAAGGAAGGATACAGAAGTGGAAAGAAAAAATACAGTATATACAAATAAAGAAGCAACTTCTTTTTGTCTAAGGCTTGTATTCAGTTATTATCTATATATTTAAAGTGTTTTATGCTGCTCCTCAGCCCCCCCCCCCAAAAGGCTCCCGGAGTGGTTTCCATAAAATCCATTAAACAGTCTCTCTCAGCAGGCTTATAATATAAAGGTCATGACACACAATTAAAAGGAATAGGAAGGGAAGAGTGGGGCAATAGTATTTTAGCAGAGTTGGTGGAATGGCCCTGCTTCCCCCTCTTATATTCCTCTAATATTACCCTGTTGGAATGGCTGCTGGGCAGGATCTACACTACTACTTATAACTGTTTATAATGGTTATGACAACTGTTCAGGCCCAGGACACATTACATATACTGTTTTCATAACATTTTAAAAGTGTTATATCCTGCTTGGTGTAGATCAGCCCCTGGAGATGACATCTGAGGGAGGAAGAGGCGTTACTTAGAGTAGACCCATTGCAATGAATGGGACTTAAATTAGGCTAAGATTGGATGCAACCCATCTTGGCTTCTGTGTCCTGAACAGCATGAGCTCCAGTTATTCCAACCAAGGGCAAAATTGCTTCCT
This sequence comes from Elgaria multicarinata webbii, assembly GCF_023053635.1. Taxonomy (NCBI): domain Eukaryota; kingdom Metazoa; phylum Chordata; class Lepidosauria; order Squamata; family Anguidae; genus Elgaria; species Elgaria multicarinata. The sequence continues at coordinate 65,210,840 of NC_086177.1, forward strand.
TATAATTATGCACTTTTAGGAAATTCAGCATGTTAATTGCATCGGGTGTCCTAAAGTGATTTCAGAGTAGCATTCTCCCCATAAAAACCACCCTTCTGTAAGATCCAAAATGGTAACTTGGTGAATCTTTAAGCAATCAAATGCAGGGATAATTTAACAGCCTTGCAAGGTAGCTACTGTTCTGGGACACTTGTAATAAGGATACTGTTGTTTTTATGCTTCTTATGTTTTTAAATTATATATATTTGTTTTTAATGTTTACTTCAGCTATGGGGCAGTATATAAATGCAATAAATAAATAATAAGGGATCTGGATGCCACTTCATCCAGGCCTAGCTCTCAGTGACTAGGGCAGCATCTACACTACTGCTTTAAAGCAGTTTATAACAGTAGTGACAACTGTTGGGGCCCAGGACACACTCCACATACAATTTTCAAACCATTTTCAAAGTGTCATATCCTGCTTAGTGTAGATCTGGCCCATGGTAAACCAGTATCTGGGCTAGCTATATCACTTCAGTCTGTAGGTGCAGGGCCCCCTGATGGAATGCTTCACCATACAAGCAATTCCTTGTCCATAGCAAACAAGCATGTCAGGAGGAAGGGAAGGCTAGGGCCCTTCTTCTCAGCCCCAGTGCAATCTCTCTGGCTGCCTAAGATGGGAGAGACTATGCACAACTGCTGCATCACACTCCTCTCCACCTACCACATTTTCCCCCTTCCGAGTCACATGCTCCCTTCCTCTTATGTTTGCTGCCACCACGTCAGCAACTCTCCATCATTATGGCTGCTCCGTAAAAACCCACAAGCTGGTCTTTCACTGTGGGAAATGCCATGGAGGGGATGGGTGGCTGGGATCCCCTGAGCACCCACTGGAGGTGGCATGGCAGTGGTCGTGGGCCCTTCTTGTAGGGATGAGGATGGCACAATTCTTTGCTCCGATTCCTGATGTGGGCACCTCATCCTGCTCCTTGGACAGCCATCCCTGCTTCTCCTTCACTTCCACTTTTCTCTATACCGTGATCTATTTGTATGGAGGAGAATTCAGTCAGGTAGCCACACATTTGCAGTCATGTGAACTCGCATCTGTACTGCCCAGGCAGATGTTTAATACCTCACTGACAACTAGGTCTTTGTCTGTCACAAACCAAATTCCTTCTCCCTAAGCCTCATCCTACACAACCAAACCCACTTATTTCTCTTCCATAATCTGAATGCTTTATTTATATTCATGCTGACTTGGATGCCATTGTTTTGACAGAGTCTGATATGGATGGGGTTGGTGCACCATCTAGTCATGTTATGGATACCTTTCAGCTTGTGCAACCTGTAGATGTGGACAAACTTTTTGGAGGACTGAGGCCTACTACTTGCCCTTAAGATCCTTGTCTATCCTGTCTTGTGAAATCTGCCAGAGCTGGCCTGAATATCTGGACCTCTGAAGTGGTAAATGCCTCCTTGAGGTCCAATGTGGTCCCTGCAGTTTTCAAAGAAGCTGTAGTGAGGCCCTTGATGAAGAAACCAAATTTAGATCCTATGGTTTCAGATAACTACCATCCAGTGTCAAAATTGCCATTTTGGGGCAAGGTGCTGGGATGTGTGGTAGCTTCATAACTCCAAGCTGTTTTGGATTAAACTGATTGTCTATATCCATTGCAAGCAGGTTTCAGGACTAGTTCTGGGATGGAAACAGCCTTGGTGGTCCTGCTTGATGACTTATACCTGGGAATAAATGAGGGGAGTGCAACCTTGTTGGTTCTTCTGGACTTTTCAGTGGCTTTCAATACAATTGGCCATGGTATCCTTCTGGATCATTTATCTGAATTGGGCTTGGGAGGCACCGGTTGAAAGTGGTTCTAGTCCTTCCTGGTGGAACAGTCTCAGAAGGTAGTGCTGGGCTTTCTGTTCTGTCCCAGGGCCATTAGCCTATGGCGTGCCACAATGTTCAATCTAGTCCCCCATGCTTTTTAACATCTACATGAAACCATTGGGGAAAGTCATCATGTGGTTTGGGCTGAAGTGTCATCAGTATGTGGATGAAACTCAGCTGTACCTCTTATTTCCATCTGCACATCCAAGGTAGACTGTGCAACTCTTGAACCAGAATCTGGAGACTATTTTGGGATGGATGCTGGTGAACAAGCTGGAATTGTGGGTTGGGAAATCAACCACTTTGGAGATTTACAACTGCTCTTAGGTGGTGTTGCACTCTTCTAAAAGACCAAGTGTGCAGCCTGTGTGCCCTTCTGAAATCTGAGCTAATTGGAAGAGCCAAGATGGCTGCAGTTTTACCAGGCTAGTGGCGTACTTTCACCAGGTTAGGCAGGTGAGCCAGTGTGGCACTATCTGGAGAGGACAGACCTTGTCTCAACTATTCATGCACTAGTGATGGATTACTGTAATGCACTGTAGATGGGGCTGCTTTTGAAGATGGTCCAGAAACTTCAGGTGGTACAGAATGCAGCTACCCAAGTATTGGTGGGGCAAAGTGATTCAATCACATAATACCTATACTGTGCCAACTGTACTGGTCACCAGGGTATTTCTGAGCCCAATTTAAAATGCTGTTTTTGACCTTTAAAGCTTTAAACGGGTTGTGACCAAATTACTTGAAGGACCACCTTCACCCATATCAGCCTGCCTCCACTTTAAGATCTGAAAGAGAGGTCCTTCTCATCTGAACACCAGTGAGAGCATTTAGGTGGTGACCACACATGAGAGGGCCTTCTCTGCCCACACCTTTGGAAGAAGCTCCCATCAAAAGGCTGACATGCAGGCTTTTAAGAAAGCCATGAAAACGTATTATTTTACCTCAGCCTTCTCTTTATATGATTGCTGTAGGTGCTGTTATTGCCATTGTTGTTGGTTTTATTGTTGTTGTTATTGCTATTTTACTGTATTTGTGTTTTTATCATTTTTAATATCTTGTCTGTTTTTATGTATTTTATTGCTGTAAGCCACTTGGGAGGGCTTCTGACCTGAAAGGAGGCCAAGAAATATTCCAAATAAAGAAATAAATTCTATAGAAAGAGAGTAAGATAACTTGCTGAGTCCATAGCTAACAACCTATGGCATTTGACATTTCTCTATGCAGACAGACTTCTGACAATTTTGCAATTATGTGATGCCCTTGCTCTTCTTTTATTCTATCTTGATTTTCTTGTCTTCTGTTCCTCTTTTATACCCCTAACTTTTCCACATCATTTTCTCATCCTTCTTTCTCTGTAATGTCCTTGTACTTGTCTCTCTACCATCTGTTGTCCGACAACATCAAAGTATGATTGTTCTATCAGTATTTATTTATTTATTACACTTATATACCACCCCCATAGCCAGAGCTCTCTGGGCGGTTTACAGAAATTCTAAAATTGAGATAAAAACAAGTATACAAAATTTCAAAACATAAAGCATTAAAAACTATTAAAAAAAACTAAACATGTGGGTGGAACTGACTTCCAACCAAATCCAAATAAATACAATGTTTGAGTTGCATAATATATAGCAGATAACAGTATTTCTATTCAATAGGATTTATAGAGAACACTGCCCACTGTAAATTTGTGTTACAACTGCATCACATACATTAGATAACAGATTATGTAGGTAATAAGGAATAGTAAAAGATTCAGAGGCACACATTCGTGTTATGTTTTACAAAACAGGTTCCCATGTTGAGAAAAGCATATCAATGTTAGTGAGGAAGTTGTCTACTGTTCTCTCTCTCTCTCTCTCTCTCTCTCTCTCTCTCTGTGTGTGTGTGTGTGTGTGTGTGTGTGTGTCTGTCTGTCTCTCTCTCTCACACACACACACACCAGAAACATGTGCTTGGAAACAGTAACCCAGTAGCTTAAACAAACCATGGTGGTTTGCTTATGTCATGGCACAATGGCACATGCCAGCACATGCCAGGTGCCAATTTGGGCACATTTCTATTTATATAAATTAAAAATAAAATTGGAAAAATCCACAAGCTGGCTTGGCTCATTGCAGTTTGGATCAGGCCAGCTTTCAGGGAAATAAGCTGAATTCCAGGAGGCCAAGGTAATGAAAGCTCAGCAACCCACCCACCCACCCAGCCCCCGATGGATTTTTCTGACATCCCTACAGATATAGAAAAAACAAAGGCAAACAAGCATTACTTCTACAGAAGGGCAATTCAGAATGTCCATCCATTTCTATGGTGAGCCATAGAGCCTCTTCCTTATTATTTCAGCCATGGCGTTCATTTAAAGGTTTTACCTGAACATGCTCACTCTTATTTGAATGAACAATTTAGCCCACTTCAAAAACCCTTTCACTCTACTATATATAGGACAAGGGCAAGTCCATTTAGCCCAATTAATTTTCATACAATATATCACCTTGAGAGGTTTGACCTGGACTTGGAAAGACTGTTTTTCATATAACGTTGAGTCTCTGTGCCTTCCTAGCTATGCCACCAGTGTAGTGCTATGCTCATAGTGGTGTGCCTCATTCTCCACTTCATGGAAGAGAAGGCTGTCAGCAGCTACACATTGTGGCTGCATGTTGACTCCCATTTCAGAGGCAGTATTCCTCTTATATGCATCTGTCCACTGTGTGAACTGAATACTGGACAAGATCAGCCTTTGGGTTGATTCAGCCTGGCTCTTCTATACGCTAGTAGAATTCACATTCAGTATTTCTCTAGTCCATGGAAATTTCCCATTCATTATGTTGAGAATTTAAAACGAGGAATAAGTGCCCAGGCTTATATTGTAATTTGATTGTGCTTTTTTCTTTTATTGGTAAGCCAGTATAGCAGCTGTGTGGACTGATGCTATTGCTGTGCTGATTCACCAGTGCTTAGACAGGAATCACTCTGCTGGCGTGTGTTGCCTACTGTGGTCCAACATTTGCAGAGGGACACATGTGTCTGCTTCCATGTGCACTTCCAATGGAGAGCTAAGCCACAAGGTGAGATCCTAAGAATGGGGGGGGGGTATTTTCAATAGAATAAAAGATTCCGATTACTCCCAAATGAAATTGAGAAACTATTTTGAAAGTGTTTGAATCATATGTAAAGCTAATATATTGTGAAGTTCTATCTTTGCAGTGCACAGGCCATCACTTCTGATACTTTAATCGACTATCAGATTCAGTATTTTGATAATTCAAACCATGACATGGGAGACTTAGGCCACAGCTAGACCTAAGGTTTATCCTGGGATCATCCAGGGTTCGCCCCTGCCTGAGCACTGGATCCCCTGTGTGTCAGGGGATCCAGTGTCACCTAGATGAACAGTTTTGACCCCTGGACGGTCCAAGGATAAACCTTAGGTCTAGCTATCGCCATAGACTGTTTAGATTGAGGGCATAGATGGGCTACAAGCTTATCCATTCTTCCACCTCCCCTACCAGGCAGGGACTGAGAAATTATAAAGCAGAACTAAGAACACAGCATGTCATACAATAGAAATCCAAAGCTCCAGGTCTCACGTTAACCTTACAATGTGAAAATTAGGCTGTTTCCATTGCTCAGAATGTGTTTAACTATAATTTTGGATTAATTCAATTCTCTAAAGATTTTGATTAATGTGACTGTTTAAAGGTACATGATTTATAATTTACACCTGTATTATTATAGGCTACTGGATAAGAGAGCTCTGAACACAAAATTTTGGATTTGTTTTGCTAACTGCTTCTGCTACTTAAATTAGTGATGTCAGTGAAGTTTGTAATTACCAGATTTGCAATATGATTTTGTCCAGCATGGAATACTTGACTGTATGAATCAAGCAGAGTTTCCCTCAAGCATTCATTTGTGACTTGGAATACAAAACAGGGCTGCTTTTTGTAAGTGCATGAGCAAATGTTCTTTAATATTAAGCCCTTTCTCTAGCTGAAATTCTTATTGATTGCTGTGCATCATACACACAGTCCACCCAAAGAAGTAGCTGTCTCTCTGTGTGTATGTGTGTGAATACATCACAATCTTCAATTGTGTCAATTTTCTTAGTCATGTCTTGCAAAGATTGTATGTGTTCATTGTCTCCATCCAGGAGTTTCTGGAAGCATAATTTCTGCCCAACTTGTGTTTCACAGAACGCTGCTTTAGGTGTTATTATTATTATTATTATTTATTTATATAGCACCATCAATGTACATGGTGCTGTACAGAGTAAAACAGTAAATAGCAAAACTCTGCCGCATAGGCTTACAATCTAATAAAATCATAGTAAAACAATAAGGAGGGGAAGAGAATGCAAACAGGCACAGGGTAGGGTAAGCAGGCACAGGGTAGGGTAAAACTAACAGTATAAAGTCAGAACAACATCAAGTTTTAAAAGCTTTAGGAAAAAGAAAAGTTTTTAGTTGAGCTTTAAAAGCTGCGATTGAACTTGTAGTTCTCAAATGTTCTGGAAGAGCGTTCCAGGCGTAAGGGGCAGCAGAAGAAAATGGACAGAGCCGAGCAAGGGAAGTAGAGGCCCTTGGGCAGGCGAGAAACATGGCATCAGAGGAGCGAAGAGCACGAGCGGGGCAATAGTGTGAGATGAGAGAGGAGAGATAGGAAGGAGCTAGACCGTGAAAAGCTTTGAAGGTTAACAGGAGAAGTTTATATTGGATTCTGAAGTGAATTGGAAGCCAATGAAGAGATTTCAGAAGCGGAGTAACATGGTCAGAGCGGCGAGCCAAGAAGATGATCTTTGCGGCAGAGTGGTGAACAGAAACCAACGGACTGATGTGAGAAGAAGGAAGGCCAGAGAGAAGAAGGTTGCAGTAGTCCAACCGTGAAATAACCAGTGCATGAACAAGCGTCTTGGCGGAAGAGACAGATAAAAATGATCGAATCCTGGCAATATTATACAGGAAAAATCGACAAGATTTAGCTACTGCCTCAATATGAGGAATAAAGGAGAGTGAGGAATCAAATATAAAGCCAAGGCTACGAGCTTCCTTGACCGGAGTAAGCGTAACATCATTGACAGTAAGAGAGAATGAGAGATGAGGAGAAGGTTTAGGAGGAAAAACGAGCAATTCAGTCTTAGCCATATTGAGTTTCAAACGACGATGAAGCAGCCAAGCTGAGATATCTGAAAGACATGCCGAGATACGATCGTGAACATCAGGAGAAAGTTCCGGAGATGACAGATATAGTTGTGTATCATCGGCGTACAGATGCCATGAGAATGAATAAGCTTGCCCAAGGGCAACATGTATAAGGAAAACAACAACGGGCCAAGCAGCGAGCCTTGCGGAACCCCTACTGAAAGGGGAAAGGAGGAAGACGAGCTGCCATTAGCCAACACACTGAAAGAGCGACCCGCTAGATAGGAGGCAAACCAGTTATAGACAGAGCCACAAAATCCAAGGTCATGAAGGTTGTGATACAAGCTTTTGCTGCAATACTAGGCATTCCAAATAGGATCAGTTGTCCATTCACAAGTGCTGCTGACATGCTGCTGCTATTTACAATGGCCTTTTGAAAGGTATTTATGTACTTAGGTTCTAAGCTGGTATACCATGTTCAACGTTCAAACCCAGACACTGAACTGCAATTTGGAAGCATGTGCGTTGGGTAACCATTAAGAATCTAGATTTCCTGCAAGCCCCAATCTGTAATTCCCAGTTAACATAAACATATTTACAGCAGGAAGGGTGTACATTCTATTGTGACAGCTTCTTCGCTCTCGGCTGCTGACAAGCCAGATCATGCATAGAACTTCATTAAAGATATACTTCTTGGTCAATGTTGATAGACTTAATGAGCAGAGGATGACATGACTGAAGTGTTTTTTGATACCAATGTTTATTGGCTGGGGAGTTTGAACCAATACTGCAGATTTGCTTGAGCAAGTCCTACCTATATCAGTTATGATAGAAGTGATGCCGCTTCAAAATCCTGGAAAAGAGATTGTTGCAATGGATGCTTCCTTTTTGCACAATTGTTTCTAACTTTGTATTCATCTTCTCTAGTTATCTGCTGCAGTGATTTGCACCTGCTGTCTAACTCTGCATGGGATCAGGCTGTAAACCTCATAATACAGCATCATCTGCCCTGGGGGATTTTAACTCACTATATCAAGCAGACCACAGCTTGGGGAGTTGGGGAGTGCAATTGTGGATCGCTGTGTTTGTGTAACACAGTTCCAGTGATTTCTGAATGTCTGAAGCTCATATTGATGTATGATGGTGTTACATGAAATGAAGTACTGAACGAAAACAAAGAGAGATGGACAGCTCTTTGGGGCTTTGTTTATTTGTTGGTTTGTTTTCGGTAATAAATACAGTCATTTCTCATTTGCTGAGATCAAAAGTATTTTCCCCAATTAACATACTTGTTCCAAGTAAATTACATTTTCCCAGCTTTAAAAGTCACAATTTTATGCAAGTGGGAAAATAACATGTCACTTTCCTTCCCCTCTTGCACATCTAAGGCATCAATTGTTATTAACCAATGTCTGTAACATCATGGGTTACGAGTTGACGCTACCCTTTCCCCTCTTCATACATGGCTTGACCATATACTTTAATTTTAAAGGATCATATTATTTGCTCTGCATTATCCATCAACTTTGAAGACTAACCACTCTCCACTGTACTTCTCTAGTATAGAGTCTTTGATGTGCCATGGTGGTGGTGGTGGGGAGGTAGGGGGAGGGAAAGAAGCTTTGTGAATTCTCATAAAAATTATCCCACTTTCATGCCGTTAATCCCACATGATTTCCTGAATCTTCCTTTTGCCAGAAAGTTGAGGTTACCCACTTTAAAAAATGTTTCCCTGTCAAGTGGAAAGACTCTTAGAAGATAACGTAAAAAATGACACTTTCTGTAGAGCATGAGTCGCTCTAATAGCACATCCTGGTACCATATCTGAAGATCCAAAGCTGGCACTTCACTTATCTCTTTCTCTTCATTGTTTACTCAACAGGCTATCAAAATGATGGATGGGCACTGTGTCAGAGGCCATCAGTACAGTGAGAGATCAAGGAGAGCACTGGGTGTAATTCTGTCTCTCACAGCTTTCTTGCTTAGGGATTGGTGAACATGTGATATTCAAGCTTCTTGAGGCTCTCTGATTCCTCTTCTAAGCTTCGTTTGCCTTGCCCCCGGTCCCAAGTGCAAGCAGCTTTTATTACCAAATGGGAAAATGCACATTTTTAAGTGGGGAAATACACCATTTGTAAAGTGTGTAGCCAAAATGTGCAGCCTCCCACTTCTTTAAAACATGAAACTGTATCCTCCTACCCCCTGAAAAATGCACAGTTTTCAGACTTACAACTGTGGAAGTGTGCAAATGTGTTTTTCCCCCCAAGGAATGCATGCATTTTTACATTCACTGTCAGGTTTGTGAGCAGTGCTCATTCAAATGTTTTGTGAACAGAAACACTTTTTTTGGACATCCCTATCTTTACTGCCCTTCTGGAAGGCAGAAAAGGGAGTGGGACAAGTATCAAAGGGCAGTCTGGCATCAGTGTGATTTTACAGGTGCACACCTGTATGTGTTCCTAGATCTTAAGTATGGATGAATCTGTCGATTTTGATTTCACTTGGGTCTTAGCTAGACGGGGCTTTATCCCGGGGCGATCCCCGGGATTGTCCCTGTGCGTCCACATGACACACAGGGGATACTAGGATCAGGGAGGGATGATCCCTCCCTTGCCCCGGGATCTCACCCTCCACTTTAGGCTCACTTTTTCCGTGGTCTTGTGCCTGGCGCTGCAATTTGTCCCGGCTTCTCGCGGTTCCTAGCAAGGAGCGGGACCTGCAGATGGGGCGCAGAGATCCTGAGGAGCTCTGCGCCCATTGGGGGTGGGGTGAAGGGAGTGGGGAAAGTAATTAATTTTAAAAAATCACTTACCTTTTGTGCATGAGTGTTCGTGCGCTGCTGTCCCTTTAACAAACAAACAAAATGGCGGCTGTGACGCCTCTCCATCTGAGGTTGTCGCACGCCACATGTGAACAGAGGGGGAGGTCTCACAAGAAAAAAAATGGCAAGATCTTCATCCTGCTAGACTGCTTGGTCTAGCAAAGGCCTCAGTTTCTGGTATTTCTAATCTTAAGTCTCGTTCATCCCATATTGTGAGAATTTTTCCAATATTACGTTTGAGAATTTTTAAAATTTACATGAAAATTTGTGGACACCTTTGAGCACATTTCTTTGAAAACATGCATTTGTGTAAACAATTTTGCCTAATATGCACATGTGGTTTTTTTAAAAAAAATTCCCCAGTATAATGGCTTTTTGAGTTTTATATTCACCACTAAGCCCATTTTTGTGTGAACTTCCCTCTAATTTTTAATGCAGTCAGAAAGGAGCTGTCAAAGTGTAAGGCACTTGTGGTGTTCCCACTGCTATCCTGATGAGAATCCCCTCTCTAAGGCCTTTCTCACTTTGGCCAGATCTACACCAAGCAGGATATAATGCTTTGAAAATGGTTTGGAAATGGTATATGGAATGTGTGACTGGCCCCCAACAGTTGTCAGTGCACTTCAATACTGTTATAAAGCAGTAGTGTAGTTCCTGTCCTGGTTTCACTGCCACCAGGATCTTTAAGGCTCAGGCCCAATCCTTACTCAATCCAGACTTTATGCTTTAACATTATTATTATTGTTATTATCAATAATAATAATATTATGCAGTCATGAGCAGGAGGCATAGGATTTTATAAACAAAGAACGCTTTATTAATTACAATAATAAGATGTTGAATAATAAAGAAGTAACTCTTAAATGGCTCTATCAATATATGTCCTTTCATATAATCACTTCATGAATCATAGCAGACTTTCTCTCAGTCAGTTCTCAAACCTAACATCCAACCTATGATCTAAACCATTTGAATTATGTTCAGAGCTGTGTTCATTTAAAACTAGTACTTTTAATATTGTGTTTTTATTATTTTATTCTATTTGTTCACTGCTCCAAAATCTTCTGGATGTGGAGGGGTATATAAATATTGTAAATAAATGAGTAAATAAAATGACCTCGCATCATATCCCTGCTTCTCTCACACACAGCACCCAGTTTATAAAACACACACACACACACAAACTTCACCCCCCCTTCTCACTTTCTTAGCCAATCAGCTCACACATGCAAATTCACATTCTCACCCTAGAGATACTTACCAAACCACAAATCTATAACTAGAATACACAGTTATAAACACAAGCTCAGTGTGTGTAGATGTGTAATGACACATCCCCCCTTGAATTCATTGTAGTTTTCTATATGGGGCCATGTATGTTGTGTTTTCCCTACCAAGCCACTGATCATTTGGTGGTTCCTGCCTTCTGTGCAGTTTTTCCCCATTCCAAAGGATTGAAATGCCTCTCCTATGGCTTAATTACTGGCAATAAGAGCTTTAAGCAAAAATGTGCTGGTATGTTTGGTATCTGGGCTATTTTTTTAATTTCGCTCCTTTTGCCTTCAGCCCCACTCATCTTGGATATGGCCCCTGACAGCTTCTCTGAAATGAAATCTGTCCTTCAGGCTGAAAGAGGGTCTGTACCTCTGATCTAAGCTATCTACATGGATCAAACAGGCCTGGGGAATCTGACCTATTCCTGACCTCACCAAAGTAATGGTAGGTGAGAGGAAGGAAAGTTTTGTCACTTCACATTCCCATCTGTCAACACAGGCCACATCTAGGGACCAGAGAAAACTGGAAATGGCATATAACTCCCAAATACTTGCAAAGGAGAACAGAAGGTAATGATTTATAGTGTCCTCTCCAATTATACCATTGGTTCAGTCTTGAATGTTGCTTTCAAAAAAGGCATTAGAAAATGGATGGCTACACACTGATTCACCCATCCCCTTCAAATTGTTGGTATGTTTATTGCTTATAAATAGGAAAAAGTGAAAATAGAAACTAAACAGCAATTTACGCATCCAAAAGGGGAGGTGAATTGTCACCAGATTCAGAACTATACCATTCCAAAGAATAGAAAAAAGAGAGTATCTAATTATATCTGATAGTGTGACGGCAAAGAGTTGGCAGAATAAAAGGATATGATTCATTGTGTTGAAATGTCCCTTCTTCAATGTATGAGTCATTCATGAATCAATGAATGACAAGCTAATATATATGGTGCTGTCTTCAGAAGCAGGTTCATTATGATGCCTTATCAACTTCCCCCCTCCTCTCACCCTAAAAAGAGATGTTCAGAAGCAACACCTCTTCTACTCTTGAGAGAAGAATAGCTCTATCTTGACAGAAAGAAGAGCTAATGTTAATTGATTGTGTATAGGACCTATTACTTACTCACAAGGCACAGGCAACCAAGCTTCAGGGCCATGCCATAAAGAATGAACCCTACTACTCATTCCTAACCTAGCAAGGCAATTTAATTCTATTTATTTATTTACAGCCAATATTTAAATGCCACTTCGTAACTGTTTTGTACAGCTCTAGCATTTTCCACTTAATGATAGTCAGGGATGTATAAAACCCCAAGGAAAAAATCCATCATATTTTGACTGATTCTATGTATATAAAATATTAGATCAGTCCTATGAGTAAGGACTCTATTATTCTGGGAGGCCTTCCCTTTTTAAATTCTTATTGCTGACTGTTCCATATTGTTTTTATGCTCTTTAATTGATTGTTTTATCATTTTAAATTGTTTTTAACATTTTATGCTGCCTAAGATATTGTTTTATTAATTATTTGATCTTTTTAAAATTGTTTTTAACTTTGTATGTTGCCTAGGATATTTTTTATATAGGCAGCATATAAACGGAATAAAAATAAAATGGCCTATTGTGGGCTTGTGATTGCTCATGCACAGTAGTTTGTGGGTCCTTTACCTGATGTTGTCATCCTCCAGGGCCTCCTCAGTGTTTTTTTCCCCTAAAGAGAAAAGTCTGGCATTATTTAAAAATGGCAGAATTAGAGTCTCATATAATTGTGCAATTCATTATACCACAGTGTCATCTCGTTGTTGTATTATGAAACATATGTAAAGGCAGAGACAGAAATTCCCTGGAAAAAAGCACATGTAATGGAGTTAATTTTAATGTTACAAAGAATCCAGAAACAGAAGCCTCAGTAAAGGTGCAGGATAAATGCCTCATGTAGAAATTCCTCAAGTCAGACAAATTCTGGAAAGTTTCCAGAATCCAATCCAATTTGGGGCAAACATGCCCCAAATTTCATATTATGAAGAGTTCTTTGCCAGTGCTGTGTTCTGCCCATGGGATACCAAGACAATGAGGGAGACTTTGTACCTATGAAAAGATTATACATGGAGATATAAGAACCATGGGTTCAACAGCCTGCAGCACCAGTGCACAACCTCTGCTCTTTGCCAGAGAGTGGACGTAGCATTGCCTTGGTGAGAACAGAGATGCAGTCCGTTTGGATTACGATCTGGTTTGGATCTTTGCATTTCCATATGTTTCATAATACAATCTTTGGCTTCAGGTAGAGACAGAAAATCCGTTTGGATTATGATCTGTTTGGATTATGATCCATTAGGATTACGATCTGGTCTGGATCTTTACCCGAAGCCAAAGAAGTGTTGTACTCAGAGTTCTTTACTACTAAGTTAATGATGGCTTGTTTCAACCCATTAACTGTCATTGCTGGGACTTTGGCAAAGGTGGCACTGAGCCATACTGCTGACTTAATTTGGAAACAGCAGGCTATTCCTCATCCATTCTACGGAGCAATCAGCTTTATCCTAATGACTCCAGAGAACAAGTAATGATCCCTTTGTGAAATCAATCTACAATGCAGAACTCATGATATCAGAAATCTCATATCAAAGGGCCATAGCTTTCCTGCTGAGTTTCAGATCTCAAGGACCTCACAGTACAATTAATGGGGATATATGTATAGTCAGTGCTGGTTAAAATATCAGCAAATATTGCAAAAAACTTACCGTAGAGCTAGATCAGAATTGAAAGTTGAGGAAGGGCCTGATTGTTCCCTGAAATAAAATATATCAAAGCTACCCCTAAACATCCACACATCCACAATATCCTCCCTGCAAATGGTCACACAAGCCTAAGGGCAAGGTGTTGTGTATTACAGGGCTCAAAACCACTCTTTTTGGCCCCCGGTTTTCTGCTCCAACACCCATTTCAAAGTAGGCAAATGGATGAGGCTTAGAGACAAATAACTTAGCCAAGAACATGAGTACAAGGCAGAGGTGGTGTCTGAACCCCGAATGCCAAGTCACCTATCTGCTCCTGCAAAGCACAACAAAATACAAATTTCACAGAAGCCGAACTGGTGATGCACAAAATGCACCTGCATAGACACACACAACTAAGCCACCCCCACACTCTACATAGCTAATCCCACCCGCAAAATCCTACAAACTCACAGAAGTCACATGCAAAAAGGCAAAACATCCACAAGATTTTTGTGAACCGCCCAGAGAGCTTCGGCTATTGGGCGGTATAAAAACGTAATAAATAAATAAATAAATAAATAAATAAAGATCAGAACACCCCTTCTCCCTCTTCTCATGTGCTCCCTATTATCCCCTAGCTTGCCTCTTTGGGGATTTCTTTGAGCATGCTGGACTGCAGTCACCTACCATCTTTATTTTCAAAAAATGCCTCTGGGCCCACATTCTATTTAATCCAAGTGGGACTTCACAATGATTCCATTCCAATATGTGGCGGCAGACTGTAGCAGATTTCCTCACCCCTGATTTTGGAAATATTTGTTGTTTACACACCTTAAATAAATAGACACTTTCTTTAGGGTCCTGAGATTTGTGCAAATGGGATTGTGTGGTGTGTGTTTTTTTAATTAAGTTGCACAAATGGGAAGCTCTGAAGTGGAGGAAGACATTGACATATATATTTTTTGACAAGTAGGGAATATGGATCTGCAAAGTGACACAAAGAAGTGTGTGGAGAGGATGAAACAACTGGAATACATAGTGGACAGGCAGGCTTGTGAAAGATTACAAACATATATCACAATCTCATTTGCACAAATTTAAAGACCCGAGTAATAACAGTAAAAAAGCACAATCCCATTTGCACAAATTTAAATATGCTAATAATAATAATAATAATAATAATAATAATAATAATAATAATAATACATGGTTTTGTTTACATAGATTTAAAGAAATAATAATAATAATAATAATAACAACAACAACAACAACAACAACAACAACAACAATAATACACAATACACTATCCGATTTGCACAAATCACAGGACCTGAAAAATAATTTTCAAAAAACCATGATCCCATTTCTGGAGATTGCCATTGCCATTTAAAAAACACATCTGACATTTGCATATTGATCAACTCACTACAGATCAAGTTGATGTTAGTGAGTGGAAATGGAATGAAATCTGTTGAAGCTGAATTGGTAACATCCCTTGATATTTCAACCCCAAATGGAATTCTCATACAATGCTAAACACCAGTTAAAAGTAAAATCAATTAAATCAAAAGCGGAGTGGACCAAGAAGCTTGGCAGGCACCACGAGAGATGTCCATGGACATATTGTCATCCACAAACACCACATTGGAGTCTCCCAGGACATCAGGTGTTCCTAGATAAGCTGGGCAGTGTGGTCTTTGGGGAGGCCAACAGGGTCTCTTTCTGTGTTAATGACAGGGCAAATCCAGCCTATCCCATTCCTGGCTCATTTCAAACTTGGGACAGGCAAAATGAGCTGTAGTGTTCTCCCAAATAAAATGAATGATGGATTTGTTCCAAATCAAATTACAAACCATATTTGGACCCAGTCACTCCCCCAGTGACATCTTCAGCAGTACAACCAAGTCCAACCCAAAACCCCTATACCTGTGTGCTGCAGTTGCTGCTACAGCAGGGTGGGAATGGATTTCTCTTTCTTCCTCCTTTCCCTTTGGCCCCCAGAATGCTGCCATAGCACTGTTCCAGGCGATGGGGCAGAAGAGGAAGGGAGACTGAAAGATGTTCTTCTTGCCGTACTGCAGTCAAAACAACAGCAACAGCCAGATAAGTGGGTGGATGACTGTGAAGTAATGGAAGCAAATCATTGAAGTTGGGAGAGGAGAATAATTTTTGCTGGACAGCAGTCTGGTTCTGAAAACAGCCATATATTATGAGTGTGCCAAATCATCTGCCCTCCAAGCTAGAGATCTCGAAGTTCTGATAACATCACTATCTACCATTTGCAGTTTACCAATCTTTGTCCTCACTGACCCTGAGTGGCTTAAACTTTAGGGCAAATATAAAACATCTACCCACATATAGCTTACTCAAAGGCATAAGACATTTGAGAGGCAAATGTTGTAGAAGAGGAAGAGGAAGAGGAAGAGGAAGAAGAAGAAGAAGAAGAAGAAGAAGAAGAAGAAGAAGAAGAAGAAGAAGAAGAAGAAGAAGAAGAAGAAAGCTTGACTGCTAGAACACTTACTGGTACCACAACATTTAGAGGCAAAGCTGTCTTCTCCTATGGCATGCTCAGTTGATGCTACTCCATTGCTGCTTGTCCAGGCCTATTCACAACTTCAGCACATGACCTACAATTGATACTTGAAGATTTGTCTTTCATTTGTATTGATCAGACATACAAGGGAATCCTGAATTACTAAAATGATTATAGCTCATTATGGATTAGATCCAATGGTGGTCATCTATTAGCAAAATGGAAAAATACTAGCAAAATCGATTTCCCCTCCCCCTGCTTCCCCAATGTCTCTCCCAGATCTGCTCATGCATATTTAGGGCTTGCGTGTGGGAGACCTGCACGTGGGTGAGTGGGTGGGAGGGGAAGGACAGGGAATTCCTGTTCTGCCAGCAGAAGTCTGCCAGAATGACATTGAATCCCTGTCTCCACATACTAAATTCATTTCTGGGTCTATTGGAAAATACTGATGGCCAGTGGGGTTTAATGAAGACAGTATTTTAGCCATAGTATTATTCTTTTTTCTGTAATTACATGGATACATCTGCTGTCAATTACACATTGCACAATCTTTTCGAGAGCATTCTTTGTTAACAACCAAAAAAGAAATGTTAATGGGTTGGGGTTTTTGTTTTTGTTTTTAAAAAACCCAACATTTTAGACTTAGTTTAATGTGAAATCGCTAATCGCCACTAGGACCTTCTGTTGAAATGATTCTTTCATCTGCTGTAATGGTTACTGTCATCAGATGGTACAGCCAAATTACACTGCACTATCTCCAGTAACACAGTTTATTGTTAAGTTGCATTGATTTGGATGCCAGAAGCTATTGATCCTGTAAACAACTAACTATAAATGCAATCTCTGGAACATGTTAAAAGCAATCAGTGATTTATGCCAATCCTCCCTATTTGTTTAGATAAGCACTGAAAGAAATGTTATATAAGTGGGGGGTTTTAATCCAGAGATTATCCTCCTCGCCTCCCAATTACTGTTTTTATTTAGCACCAGGATAGCTAAAGAAGTGTTACGTATTTCCCCTTCTGTGTTTTTCTTCACATTTCTGGGAATAAATTAGTTTATTATTAGATACTTAGTTTATTATTAGACATAAAAAAGCTGTCAATCACTGTAGTATTTCTATAGTCTTACCTTGCCCATACTGTTATGGGCAAGTCCGTTTTTTCCAGATATGTGACAACCTCCCCATACTTTGATTGATGAGACTCCCCTGTCCAAGACTGCTGCTGCTGCTAGCCATGCTTATCTCATGGGCTGTGGCTCCTGTCCTATCAAAGCTCCCAAGATAGTAGGCAATTTAAAAACATTCATCACTTGATTGCATTTCATGGTTCCCACCCATATAATGTCCCATAACAGATACTAAATAGCTAGACATTGATGGATTCTAAGCAGCTAAAGGTGCAAGCTGATGAATGTTTAAACTGAAAGAAGTTCCACAACTTCCAGCATTCCCCAGCCATCCATGCTGGGTATCCTGGAAGTTGTAGGACCTTTTTCTATCTAAACATTCCTAGGATTGCACCCAAAATAGTTAAGCAGTAGTCAATACTCATTTGATTTTCTATAGTCTCCATGGGGTTTTGGGCTCTTCAAACTCTGCAAAAGGTTCAGAATGGGTCCAAAAACCACCTTAGCCCCTGAGCTAAAGCCTGGCAGGCAAGCTTGACTTTGGGCTCATCCACACCAAGCAGGATATTGCACATTGAAAGCGGTATGAAAGCAGTATATACAAAAGGCAGGAGCCACACTACTGCTTTATAGTGGTATTGAAGTGCAGTGACAACTGCTGGGGCCCATTGACACATGCCATATACCACTTTCATACTGCTATATCCTGCCTGGTGCGGCTCCTGCCTTTTACATACCACTTTCATACCACTTTCATAGTGCAACATCCTGCTTGGTGTAGATGAGCCCTTTGACAGGCCCACATTGGTGTGCCAGGTTTGTTCTAAGCATTATTCAAGGCCTGTAGTCTAGTTGATCCATGATTTGGCCCTACTAGATTATTTTAAAAAATCTAGCTCATCAGGCAAATTAACCTTGTAGTTCCACCTGGAGTGATCCTATATCAGAACCAAAGTGTTTTTGTTTTTTACCCTTCTCTAGTCAGGTGCATTCTCAGGACAATTTGAACACAAGAGGTTTAACCTAGCATCATGCAAGTAGCCTTCTGCTCATGCTATGGGATTTCAACCTGCTATTGTCCTCCTTGCATCCCCCAAATCTACTGTGGAGTGTCCCCCAACCCTCTAGAGCAGATTTACAGGCGTGGGAGGAGGGAAAAGTCTGTTTTGCCAGCACTTTCTGTTGTGCTTGCAGATGTCCAGCATTGGATCTCACCAAAAGTAATTAAAATGCAACTCAAGTTGATGACTATGATTCAAAAACAAACTGTGAATGGCCCCTAAAAATTGCTCTGGGTTGTGGAAGCACAACACGATCCTCGCTCTTTCTCAAGCTAGCACTGCATGTGCTTGGAGAATAAGAGACCCCTATCCCTGTTCTTCACATTGACAGTTTTTATATATTAAAATTATGCTGGAAGGAAGACAAGGGATGATTGCTCAACCTGAGTACTGAAAGTTGGGAAAGAAGCAAGACACAAACTAGAGGAAGTTGGGTTTAGGTTTAAACATTAGGGGGAAAGCATCCTGCTGTTAGAACAGAGAAGAATGGAAGGAAGGAGCTAATTTCCTGCAATCAGGTGAAATGGATGTGTAACTTTTACAATGAACTTATGAGGCTTGTTAATAGGGCTCCTGGAAGTTCCCTGATGGTGGGATAAGATCAATCAGTTAGAAATTTATTTCAGCTTTCTATGAATAATTAGTTTCACTCTCAGAACCAAAAAAACAAATAAACATTAAGAATCTCTGCCATTGTATTTTGTATTTCACAGTGCTGGTGTTTATTTCCTCTTAATTATACCTACTTCTGTGCTGGATTGAGTTGAAGCCATTTGGGACAATTTGCGTTTTCATTGTAAAATAGACAGTCCAGATCATATTGATACTAAAAAAATTCTATTGATATTAATGACACCAGCTGTCTTCCATCTAAACAAATCAGAAATATGTGACATTGCTAGTTTTCTGTTTTTACCTAGAATGAAATTTATGGATTTTTCTTTAGTGTCATACCAAATCTCTTATTAATTTCATTTCAAAGGGTGAGCATTCCCCTTCAACTGTTAAAATGTAATGCAAGAGTGGCAAACTACAAAATAATGATAATTACATGTGTACTGTTGCAAATGAAAGAGCAGACTCCCTCATGGTTAAATGGGTTTTTCTGCTTATTTAAATTGTATTCTACTTTATTTTCTAGCAAGAGTAATGGATATAAAATTTCCCCTTGATTAGCTTCCAATTTATAAAATGTTTAAAGTGTGTTATATTTAATGGAGATTGTGGGTGCATAATAATCCATTAGTGTTTAAAAATAAATCCTGATAAGCTTAGGGAGCAGAGAGTTCTATGCTACTTTACATGTTAATAAAATTGACTTATCAACAGAATGAAGCCAATCCTTTTAAAGCAGTATCAAAAATAGTCTGTTATAAATAGACAACACAGATCATCTTAATGTTTAATGTATTTGGTTATACCTGGTTTAGTCCCCTGACAAAACAGGAAGGTTAAAAAGAGAGTGAGACTTCCAGAGGAATTTACATACCAGGATAAGTTTTCTGAGCAGTAGTACAATTGAAAATATCCAGCCCTCCATAAATAATACACTCAGGACTTCAGACAAAAAAGGCTCCAGATTAGGATGGATAAGGGCTGAACTGTCAAGCAGTCACTTTTAAATACTCCCATACTAGCATTGAGGTCAATTGAAACTGATTCAATAAATGGGACATTACTAAAACCTTGCTGCCTCAAACCTTGATTGTACATTCATGCTAGAAACCTTCAGGTTTCATAAATATAGATAATCAGTCAACTGTGGTGCAAACTGAACATCACCTGTGAGCTAGGGTGACCATATGAAAAGGAGGACAGGGCTCCTGTGTCTTTAGCTGTTGTATTGAAAAGCGAATTTCAGCAGGTTTCATTTGTATGCCTGCAGCACCTGGTGAAATTCCTTCTTCATCACAACAGTTAAAGCTGCAGGAGCCCTGCCTTCTTTTGTATCTGGTCAGGTGCTGCATGCATACATACAAATGAAACCTGCTGAAATTCCCTTTTCTCTACAACTGTTAAAGATATAGGAGCCCTGTCCTCCTTTTCATGTGGTCACCCTATGTGAGCATGCTGTTGAACACAAGTTTTTGTTGTTGTTACTTTGGTCTTCGAATCACATTGCAAACTCAGAAAAATCTGGACTCTGATACACATTGCATTTGAGTCCATGATCTGTCTGGACAGTGTGAACTGGGTAAAAAGTGTATTGAAACAAATTTCTCATACACCCAAAAACACACAGGTTCTTTGATAGATGAGAAACAGAAGCAGAGACAGTTTTGATATTAACAAAACTAGATATATATTTAGATGGTGTACTAGGTAAAACAAAAAGAGACAGTCAATGGAAGCCAAATTGGATGATGGAGCAATAGTTGTCAGTTATGCCAATTAAAGATCCAGGATTCTTCTAGGCAGCTTTGGGTTGAAATGATTTGGTTGGTGGAAGCTCTGCAAGGCTTTCTTGCTCCTCAGAGGAGTCAGTAGTTCAGTCCTCATAGACCATAGGCAAAGGTATATCCAGGGAAGGCTAGTGACTCTGATGTCAGCGGAGGGGTATATCTGCTCCAGGTTTCAGTCAGAACCAGTCAGAACTCTAAAGGAGCTCTATCCAAGGTTCCACCAAACTCCACTGACTACATCTATGGGGTTTGGAGAGCTAGGTACGGAACCTGAGCCACTACTAGATCACAGTTCTATTATTAATATTTATCCTTCCCCCTAGAATAACCAAATCTTTAGGTGGTTTACTTTCTTCCCTTTAGCTAATCATAGTGAAATGTGTAATCCCAATTAGAACTTGGAAGCATGAATGACAGGAAGGATGACTGGGAAACCAACGTCCCACATTGTTGTAGGGACATTTGTCACATCAGCTTCACTTCTTCTGACGTTTGAATTCTTAAGATCTCAAGCTTTTTTTTCCTTATGTATAGAAAAAAAGTGAGTTTTGACAAGTTGTTAAAAAGTAAACAAACAAAATTCTCAACCCTCTGCACCAGATAAATTCCATAGGTATAAGTACGTTCAGAATGGAGATGACCATGTTAAACCTGTTTCTCGTGTAGCTGTTAAAGATGAAGAGCCCATCAGAAAAAAGAAATGGCAACATTAGGGCAATAGCTAGACGAGGGGGTAAAAGGGCTATGATCTCTTGTTTTTATAATCGTGAGATCATCGCCCTCGTTTACATGCGGTGCGTGACATCGCAGCCACCATTGTGTTTTTGTTTTTATTGGAGAGGGAGTGCACGAGTGCTCATCTGCAAAACGGTATGTTTTTCTTTTAAGCAATTATTTTCCCCGCTCCCCCCAACCCACCCCCGATGGGCACAGAGCTCCTGAGTAGCTCTGTACCCCGTGCCTGGCTCCTGGCTCTTCATGGTTACTCATGAGGAGCTGGGACAAACCGCGACAGCGGGCCACATTTTCCGCGGTCTTGGGATCATCCCGAGACTACGGAAAAACTGCAAAAAAGGGTAGGGTATCCTAGGGAAAGGCAGGGATCATCCCTCCTTGCTCCCGGGATCCCCTGCGTACTATGTGCATCCCCGGGATATCGCCCTGTCTAGCTATGCCCTTATTCAGCAGTAGCATGGGTGAATACAAGGGATTCAAACACAGCCTTTTCAGAGCAAAGCAATTAAAGTCCTCTGCTGGCATTCGCAAATCGATCAGTCTTTCCTTCTTCTACATTTGAATTTTTCTAAATCTCAAGTTCTGTGCTGTTTATTTTTATTTTATTTATTTATTTAATTTACAACATTTATTTATTTTATGTATTTATTACATTTTATACCATCCAGTAGTTGAAGCCTTATATACTGCTCCAAGTCTAAACAGATCCCAGAGTGGAATGAAGAATTAGTTTCCAAGTTTATGAAGAAATTCGCAATTTTGGTAAATTCTTACCCAAAATAAATAAATAAATAAATAATTGACCCAAACTAATTCTCACCTATCCCTAAATTTAAGTTGTATGGATTATTTTAAAAACAATTATTTAAAACTAGCAAATGAACCCATATTTGCATGGGAGAGAATAGCTCATAGTTTGATAGAGCAAAGCCTTTAAGCAAATTTATAGTGCTGTTAGACATACTGTGCCTGTTTTCTGAGTCATGCCATGCCCTCTACAGCCCCCTAAGGGAGGCATCTGCCCATTGCATTCTCCTGAGGTGGGGGGTGAGGCTACCCCACAGCAGAGAGCAGGTGTATAACTCTGTCTCACAGTCTACTAATCTCTCCTGGGTCCTAAAGTATGCACTCCAAAAATGTTTTGCTGGTTAGGAAAGTCTGCCCCTCCTGGCTGAAGTTTTTACTGCAGGCTTCAATGTCATGGACACCTTTGCATAAATTAAAATTAATTAATGCATTAAAACCAAAACAAAATATGGTCCCCATTGTATGCATGCCAAGTTTTAAGTGCCTAGGTTTCACGGTATCGACATTATTGTGCTTACTGAAGGATGGACGGATAGACAGATATGCATCCACTTTTATTATTATAGATCCTCTAAAGTTCCAAGGACTTGAAAAAGCACTGATCTTCTGAAATCGTTACATAGTTGTGGAGCATAAGATAATTATCTCATTTTAAAATTATTTGAAATGCAAAATGAACTGGATAAAAACATAATGGAAGGACTTCATTGTCCTCAGTGTACCCCAGATAAACGACTCCGGATCCCATTGGGTAATGTAGATTAACTGCTTAGCTTGGCTGTGGGAACAATCCTAGGAAGAGAATAGTTGCATCAGCTTAGTAATTAGTGTGACTAGATCAGATAATGCAGTTCATTTGCATTCTGATAAACACAGAGACAAGCTAAGACTTTTAACATCCATTCTACCAGATTTTAAAATACCATAAATGTTGCTTACTGGCTCAATATGGCACACTTATTGGTACATTTTGAGATCTTCACAGCAGAAAACAAGCAGAGAAGTCTTTGTGGTGCCCTCCCAAGTACTGCAACACAAGCAACTAATAGTGCAATCCGGTGCATGTCTATTAAGGCATAGTTTGTGTTTGATCCCAATGGGCCTTATGCCCAGGTAAGTAGGTTTAGCATAGCATATTAATGTACATCTATTTGTAGAGAATACCCACTGAGTACAATGAACTGTATTCTCTGGTAAATGTTTAAAATGGCAGCCAAAGCAACCGAGCCTTCATTGAACATCTGTTAGTCTCTTTACTGCTGCACAAGCAGAACTCATGCATAGCTAGAATTTCCCATTCTGTTAGATGGCCACTTTGAACATTTCTTACACTGTCTGCAACACATACATTTAGCAAATGCTGTTTTTTAATGCAGGACTTAGTAAAGCATGGGTAAGTTCCACTGAAGTGTGGAACTTCAGCTATCCTGAGGGAAACTTCGGAGGGAACCAGCTACTGCAAAACTGCATGGAAGGAGATTTTGTTAACTTCATACAAATACTCTCTGTTCATCCATTGCCAAACATGACATTTTAATTTATATCTTACACTTCTGGATATTTAATTTCACACAGAATACCTAGTATGACATTTAACTTTGGATCAACATGTTTGAATAATGCAGAAATTCTGAGATGACTCTAATTTCCTTTCAGGGGAAATAGCAACACTAGAGCAGATGCTTGTAATTTATATTAAAAAAACAAAGACATCAGAGATTTCACCACTCTCCCAGTATAAAGGTAGCATTTGAAGAGCCTGAGGTAAATCTTTATTGGAACACCATGCAAATAAATGATTTGTGCACTCAGCACGGCCATTTTGATGCTCTCTGGTGAAGAAAACAAGCTTTGGTTTTTGAAAATGTTGCTGATGTTGATGTTGGAACATATAAACAGGTCTCAAGCCAAGGCAAAGATTTCCAGCCTGCCTTCTGCATGTCTGCTGTGCAGATTCACTTAGTAGCACCTTCAGAATATCTTGTAGGTCTTTCAGTATAGAGTTTGCTGATTCAGTTAGTACATTCAGACAATAATCCAAGGGGGGGGGGAATCTAGAGGCCATTGAAATCTGTGGGATTTACTTCCAAATAGACATGTATAGTTCTCCATAAAGGGTTTTTTAAATATATATATATATTATGTAAAAGTAATTTCTATGAATCTAAACAAATTTTGCTAAGTGAAAGATTTCATGAAGGCAACAGTTAAAGGAGCAACCTGTGGTCCTCCAGATTTTTGCTTATAACTCCCATTGGCCCTAGCTAACATAGCCAATGGTGAGAGATTATGGGATTTGTAGGCCAAAACATCTGGAGGGCCACAAGTTGCCCACCCCTGAAGTAGGGGATGGCTCAAATGCATACTTTCCAACCAACATTGGGCACACACCTCATCTGAAATGAAAGGGACGTACATATGATCATGGTAATACATTTGTGTGTAACCCCCAAATTATAATGTACACATTGTACACAGGAGACAGTAAATGACTAAATAGTGAAGGCAAAACTAGTAATGGCCACTAATTTGGAGGGTTTAAAAGGGGGTTTAGATAAATTCCTGGAGGAGAAGGCTATCTATGGCTACTAGTCCTGATAGCCATGTGCTGCCTCCAATTGCAGAGGCAGTATGCCTATGTACACCAGTTGCTGCGGAACATGGGTGGGAGGGTGCTATTGCACTTGTCCTGCTTGTGGGTTTCTGGTCAATAGCTGATTGGCCACTGTGTGAAGACAATGCCGGACTCTTATCCAGTATGATTCCTCTTATGTTCTTATGTTCTAATGAGACTTCTAAGCAGCTTGGGCTTTCACTTGCTTTACTCCTTCAGTTCTCATGTTGATGGGAAATTTAATTATGCTTAAATTATATCAATGAAAGCCAACAAAACATCAAACTAGGTTGTTTGAGTTATGTGTGGCTTGGGGAAGATTAGTTTAGAGGGACAACAAAAGCTGTTGAAGTTGCAAGAGACTACGTTGTTGAACGCCAATTAGCATCAATTATAATTGCTTGAAGACTGAACAGTGCTTTGCCATTAAGGACCATACAGGCATAATTTATAGCTTATGAAGTGCTGAATTAGGGCATGGGGGTACCGCCTAGAGTTGTTTATTGGGAGAATCGCTGTGATTTAGTTAATGAAGATCAGCAGCTTCAAATCTCAATAGACTTTTTTGTTAAATATTTTTGACGATGTGCTGTTTCCACCTGGGGTGTGTGTGTTGAGGTGTGAGTGTGGAGGTGAGCATTTATGTCCAGACTAGCAATTCCATGTGGATTATTTTAGCGTCTCTGACTTCACTTTTAGCCATATATTTGGTGATAGTTATTTCTATATTTATCAAAACCCTAACCTTTCATGCCAAGATTGATTAAAGATTCATCAATGAATTTTATGGTTAAATTGTTTGTTTGTTTTTAAATTGAAGTAGTTACAAAAAATTTACGGTGCCATAATCCTGAGAAGGTATCCTAGGTGCTACAGGATAATGTGGGTTTCTCCCTCTATGGGTAGAGAAGAAGGCCCACTCACAGAGGTCCTCCCTGGACAGTGGCAAAGCTTTCTGATACCCTGGCTACCCTGTTGTGGTGGTCTGCAAAAAAAAAAAAAAAAAAAAGTGTTCTGGGAGAGATGCCAGGGACATATCTGCCAGGCTCAGAGCCCCCTCCCCCACCACACACCCAGAATAGGAAGAAAACTACAGCAGCCCTGGAGCCAATGCAGTTATTTTACCTCCAATTGTTTTATTTCTTGGATCAACTTAGCGCTGGTGTTAGCATTGCTCTCCAAAATGCATTGAGCATTCACATCCAGTAAAACTCTTCTTCCTCCAGCATTGGACACATTCTCTTTTCTTCTTCCTGATATTGGTGCTATTTTCCTGGGATAACAGGCACCACTTTTATCCTGACTTTTCCCGCCGTCTCGGGATGATCCCGAGATTGCAGGAGGTGTGGGCTGCCATCCCTTGTTTCATCCCAGCTCCTCATGAGTAAATGTGAAGAGCCAGGAACCGGGTGCTCATCTTCACTAAAACATATTTTAAAAACCCACAAAACGGTGGCAGCGACATCCTCCGTTCTCCCGGGATGTTGCGCACCGCGTGTGGACTGAGGGGGAGGATCTCACAATCAGCATAGTGTGAGATCCTCTCCCTCCACCCCCCTTGTCTAGACATTCTGTCTAAGGCCATGATTGGCATGGGGGGAGGGAAGGCAAAGTGTACTTTCTGGGACATCAAGAAAGTGCACAATCCCCCTGACCATGCTAATGGCATGCTGGGGAATAGTGCACTTTCTGGAGGCTCACACTGCTTTTATTTATTTATTTATTTATTACATTTTTATACCGCCCTATAGCCGAAGCTCTCTGGGCGGTTCCCAAGCACTCACCAAGCCTGGCTCCTTTAGAGCAGGGCCAGGTAAGTAGGCCTCAGCTAGTTCTTTATTCTCCACTCGTGTGTTCATTAAACCCTGAAGCAAATATCTTCGTAGAGGTTTTATGCTTCTTCGACTCCCCCGCCCCCCTCCAGTCTCTCTGCTCTGCATTTGGGGCATTTTCTAGGAATGGCAAGCCATTGTGACCCAGGGGCAGTCTCCATACACTTTGGAGGTCTGTAGAAATTTGGGTCCTAATTCATCTTTAGCATAACACACACCATTCCAAACCATGGCTGAAGAGGAGCTGATGTGCAATCACTCTTGAGTCTAATGCAAATGACCAATATTTCTTTATTTTATAGCTTGAAAATAGTCAACACAAGCAATTAAAAAAAGATTCATAATTCTGAATAAACAACTCCCCCGCAAAAATGGCTCAGCCCTAAACTATTGTTATTTCCATAGTAAATGTGATGGTCTGTCACTAGTTAGATAACACTCAGCCCTTGTCATAAAACATCTCTTTTTGTGTATAGAACTGTTGCCCATGTTCATTTTTTCTTTTACCTTCTAGCCTTTCCCCTTGCTCTCTTCTTCTTCTTCTTCTTCTTCTTCTTCTTCTTCTTCTTCTTCTTCTTCTTCTTCTTCTTCTTCTTCTTCTTCTTCTTCTTCTTCTTCTTCTTCTCCTCCTCCTCCTCCTCCTCCTCCTCCTCCTCCTTCTCTCTTTCCAACTGTCTGCAACCAACTTTTTGTCCTTTTTATGTTGTCCTTTCACTTGAACTGCATCATATAAACTCATAGGAGCAAACATCAAGTGTCCAGTATAAATTTCATAAAATGAAAAGAAATGGAATTAGAACACTCTCTATGTGTCACTGTACATTTTTTTTAATTATATGCTGTAACAGATTTAAAGACGAACAATTGTTAAATGGATAATTGCTCATCACTTTAGGCATGAAATACCATGGAACATAAAATTAAGCAATCCAGGTAGCCCTGTATGTTATGATGGCAACTTGTTTTCTAACACCAATTAAACTTCATTTTCTGGCATGCATCACTGTATTTACAAGTTGGAAATACTATAGAAATAACTTTAATATATCTCTCCTGCTGTGGTCAAACTTCTTTTGCGACTGGAGGGGATGCATCCTATGGAGTAAAAGAGCATAAGTCACTGTGCTTCAAAAGAGTCTTCATTTCCCATTATAATCCACATTGCTGAGATTCAGCAGGTGAGAATGAGTCATTCTGCAAATTCAGGGGTGAGAAAATGGTTTTAAGGCATCCAAAAGTTTAGCACAACATGTAGAAAGAAAGAAAGAAAGAAAGAAAGAAAGAAAGAAAGAAAGAAAGAAAGAAAGAAAATCTAAACCTAGTTGTGTAGCTTCTTTAGATCAGTCAGTATGCAAAAATGTGGTAGAATACAAATGGTAGAATACAGAGCAGCTCCTTCTGGACTCTGCCACCAGCCAAGGGACCAAGGCCACTGGCAGCCTGTTCTCCCTCCCTCCCTCCCTCCCTCCCTCCCTCCCTCCCAAGAATAACATCATGGCAAGAGGAAGACCAGACCACAGCCACCCGTCAACCAGTGAAGGAGCAGCTGCAGGAAGCATCCTCTATACTAAAAATTCTAAAACCAATGAGCTGTTAGGAGAGGAGTTCTGGCCCAGCCTTTTCCCTGTCATTGTGTTACTTTGTCAAGTGCAGGGAGGCTTTTTTTTTATGAGGGTTGCGTGAGTCTCCACCAGTCTAAAGTGGCTGGCCACCTCAGGTAGGCCACCAATGAACATGTTCAGCATGAAGCCAAATGCATGCATTTCTTTTGTCATTTTCATAATTTTTCAGTTCAAATGATAGCTGTCGTGTCTCTCCCAAGCCCTCGTACTTTCAATGGGAGGCAAATGATGAGGCTTGCTAAGTAATCCACAAAGTCTTTATTAAGCAACAAATGTCTCTTTAACCTGAATAGAGTCTACCTCTTTGAAATGACGCCCTAAGCAATTACTATGCAAACTAAGCAAGGCAATTGTCCATTCAAGAAGAGAGAGAGAGGAGTTACTTCTCAAATGCCTATAACTTCAAGGCGCCTGGTGCAGTGGTAGTTTCTGGGGCAATCTCTCCGACTTTCTCACGGCCTCTTTATGCGCTGTGCGTTTGAGCTTCCGGTGGATTCTAATAACAGTTAGTGTTTCAGAATGCTCACCCCCGGAACCTCCCTCATTTCCTTCTGAGGGTGTAGAATTTGGCCTTGAGGAGATAAGCTCTGGAGTGGGCTGATTTCCAGCTGAGGAATCTCCCGTGAGAGCTTGCTCAGTGGCCGTACCAGCGGCCACTGGTACGGCCTGGCTGGTGTCAGGCACTGCGTCTTCTAGTTCTGAATCTGATTCTGATTGATTACCTGAAACCCCTTCTCCTGAAAAAGGGGCAGTAGGGTTAGACATGACAATATCCCACATTAAAGGGGAATATTGTTACTCTGCTAACTCCTCTTGAAATAACAATTTGATTTTGAAGTTACTACTATCTATTTAAAGCCTCATCAGAAATCTACATTCAGCCATATTGCTCATTGAGCCTGAGTAACTGAGTATCCTAATTTTGACAGCCTACATTAGAAGATTAACTGATGAGGGCAAAATTATTTCTACATATGTTTGACTTCCCAAACACAAAAGCTTAAGTGCCCTTTTGCAAGTTGATGTAAAGCCAAGTAAAAGCAGCAAACAATACTCAAAGCTTGAGTCTCTAGTTACTAGACTCTAGTACTATAATAAAATACTACCCTCCCTTGGCTCAGAAACTTAAGAATATAAAAACTGCCTTGCTAGACCGGACCAAAGTTCCATCTAATCCAGCATTCTGTTACCATTAGCAGCCAGCCCAATACAACTGGGATGCCATTGAAACACAAAATTAGTTGGTTTTTAAGTCCAATCTCACATGTTTGTTTGTCATTCTCAAATTTATAAATGAGTCTTTGATCTAAGGTCTAAGATCAAAGACTCACAGCAAGGTTTATTAGGATTCCTCTTAGTATTTAGGAGCTCTCCACAAGTAAATTTGTATATATGAAGAACATTTTATGAATGTCAAATGGATTTTCATTTGGCTGAGCATGCTGCTGGTACATGGTGATGGTGGTGGTGGGCATGCATGGCTTTGCGTGTAACCCTCTCCAGACACCCTGCTATTGCCCTGCTTAACTAAAGGTTAAAAAGGCCTATGGATGTGGGACAAAACTATAAAAGACCTGATGTAGGTACCAAAGCCTTATAGGAAAATCTGAATGTTTGGGTGGGAACCAAGTGCTAATATTACTTACTTTATTGTATTGATTGCATATATGTATATATATATATATATATATATATATATATATATATATATCACCTTCTAGAATCAACCAAGGAGATTTACAACAATTTAAAAACACCAGGGCCATTTCTACACCTGCCTTTTGTCCTGGGGATCATCCCAGGAACATCCCTGTGCATCCAAATGACACACAGGGGATCCCAGGAGCAGGTAGGGATGATCCCTCCATTTGCCTGGGATAATCCTTAGGTGTAGAAAGGGCCCAGGAACGATAAATACAAACATAATAAACATCACAAACAACCCTACACCCATAACAATTTAAAAAGTCAACTTTAAAAGATGCATCTTGATTCCCTTCTTGAATGCAGATAGAATGGTGACCAGTTGCAACACCACAGGGAGTGCATTCCAGTTGAGCAATGCCCAAATCCACAGAAGGAAGTGGACTACATCTACAGAATTTCTGAATAAACACACATAGGATTGCTCTATAAACTTCATAAATATGCAGAATACTACAAGTGCATATGCTAACTTATAAATAGTGCAGTGGTCAGTGATCCCATTTCAAATACATTTTTGCTAGTGCAGCAAAGCTTAGGATTGGCCAATTACAGATCAAAATAATTCATTACCATAGTAATGGTGAACTGACAGACTAATTAAGCTAGAGTACTCAGATCTCAGCCAGTTTGCTCTGCTGAATTCATTGAGGCCAAATTGCCAATGATGGAAATAAACTGGAAAGTTAAATATTCCAATAAAAATGATTTATAAATTAGACCAAGTTGAAGGCATATCTTATTTTAGCAGCAATATTTGTTTGGTTACAGCAAAGAAAATGTAGAGCTAAGGATCTCTTCCAATAAGAAGTATCAAGATGGTTTAAAGTGCTGATACATTGTCAATATCTTCTGTCTTGGTAATCAACTTTGTTCAAAATCTTTCTAGGAGGAGATAAACCAATTATAAGCAAGCATTTATCAGGAAACAAAGCATTCAGAGAACATAGAGGAACAATCCAACTGGTTGACCCTCAATTATCCTTATAAATAGATCCATCAAGAAAGAACATCCAACAATTAACTAGCCAAGATGCTCGCCAGGAAAAGAGCAAAAATTATGATATTCCAGATGGTGCACCGGAAAAAAGAGTGGGGTGGGTGGGTTACACCAATGCTTAGCAGCTGGGTCACACAGATGACAAGGAGTTCCATGTGTGCTAGCTGCCATGTTGGAATAAAGAGAAGATGGGGAAATTTAACTTGCTAACTGCGTAGACTTAGACTGCATGTTGGTTTGCATTTACTCTGAAAAAAATCCAATTGTGCTCATAAAAACACTCAATAAAAGTTTTTGTTTGCTTTAGTAAACCAGCCATTATTTGCAAATAGACAAGAACAGCATAACCCCATGTATATAAATCCAATTATGTTCAATAGTGGTTGCTCCGAAGTATGTGTGCATAGAACTGCAATCTAAGGTCATGAGCCAGTCCCTCTGTTTGTGATAAGCAAGGTGCAGAGGCTCTGTCTATGGGAGAGCAACTGATGTCTGAGCATAGTGAGGAATAGTCCATCCTATAGTCGAACCAAAGGGAGAGGCGGGTAAGAAATAAATTTATCATCATCATCATCATCATCATCATCATCATCATCATCATCATCATGTCAAGCTTGATTTTGCTTAGGTTCCCGGTGTTTTGCTTCTGCATTCATTCTTTCCCATTTCCACATCAGATTGCAAATACTTTTACTCTGTATGGGAATTCATGAGTGTTTCCATACACTTTTTCCAAAATATACAATTTTTTTGTACACTTTTCCCCTAATTGTACACATTTTTGTGTGCACTTTTTTTAAAAAATGCATGTGTTTTTGCAAGAGTTTTTTTCCATTGGAAAAATCATTATTTGTTTGTGTTTTAAATCATAAACACATCTTTGAATGCAATGTTTCCAATGTACATATTTTCTATGGTCACACAATTTTGCAGGGATTGGATTTTGATATTTTACAGCATTCTAGTTCATGTTTAAGTTCAGTAAGTGGGAATTTGTGAACCAAACAAATGTCTCACCCAACCCTAGTCTAGCCAGCTTATTGCTACTCCTGCTGCTCATCCTTTTATTCCTTATTTTGTTGCTCAGGGGTGGCACTAGTTAGTATCTTAAACATCCATACCTATATACAGAGGAGGAGGAGCACAGTCTGATTTTATTGCTTAGTGGCAAGACAATAGGAGAGTGAAGAGGAGAGATGAAGAATTACTTCAGCAGACCACTTCATATCTTCCCTCCATTCTGGCTCTCCATCTGACCCTAACTTCATTGGTTTTCAATCCATTGCATGAAGATTTGTAACCTCCATCAGTGCCAATGAAGGGAACACACAACTGAATAAATACATGGACAAAAGGGATTTGTTTTTCTTGAAAACAAAAGGCTAAGAGAAGAATTCCTCTGGAATTAATAAGATTCCTGGATCATATGAAGCTGTCTTATACTGAGTCAGAATGGCCAACCTTGCCCAGGATTTACTTTGACTGGCAGTGGTTCTTAGGCCCCTTCTACACGTAAAGATTATCCCAGGAAAATGGAAGGATCATCCCTGCCTGCTCCCGGGATTCCCTGTGTGTCATTTGGAGCATGTCTATACCAGCCTTATATCCCAGGATCATCCCGGGATCGTTCCTGTGCATCCAAATGCCACACAGGGAATCTCAGGCTCAGGCAGGGATGATCCCTCCATTTTCCTGGGATAACCCTTAGGTGTAGAAAGGGCCTCTGATGCACTGGGATGATCCCAGGATGATCCCAGGAAAAAAGGCAGGTGTAGAAATGGCCTTAGGCAGAGCTAGGTCTTTTTCTGCTACCTGAGAAATGGTGGGGACTCAATCCAGGACCTCATGCATGCAAAGCATATTCCCAGGGCCAGAGTCAAGGATAGCCATTGTTGGACAGCTGCCAAGGGACTGTACCCCAGCAGGGCCCACTTATAAGTTACATTGGAGCTGCTATACCTCTCCATCATTGTAATCTGCCTCTTTCTGTGGCCCAGACAATGGTGGTGATGAGAAGGGGAAACAGTAGGAGCTACTGCTGACTTGCTCAAAAGCAAGCAAGTGCTAGCAATAATGAGAACAAGAATGAGAAGCAATAGCAGCTGGTGACAAAAGTAGTGAGAAGCTAGACTGACTGAGTGAGGGGACCCATTGAGAGTGTCTAAACTAAGAATCCTCTAAAGCCTGGAGTGGGCACTGCATATTCCCTACCACTGAACCCTCCCAATCTTCCTATCAATATGGACTTATTGCCATTTACACAATTTATTAACACAATTTCATATATACAGTTTGGTGTTCTGTCCATATGAAAGTAATGGAGGGAAATTATATCTAGATCTTTTCCCTCTTCCACAGCTAACCAGATATTATGCAGCATTAACCTTGGAGAAATATTTTCACCTGCAGCTAAAGCTGATACAGAGTGGTGGCTAGATGGCTGGGTTTGGATCACGTTGGTAATCTAAGCTTAAATTCCTACTCAGACATTAAATTTTCCCTAGGTGGCCTTTGGAAAACAACGATTTCTCAGATTTCAACCTCACAGGAGGCTAAAATGCAGCTCTTTGGAGAAAGAGTAGGCAAAAATAGATAGGAACTATTATACCCATAACTCACATCAGGCTTAATAGGTCAAACTAATTATGGCATGTTATGATATTTCAGCTGAAACGAGAATAGAGAGGTTGCCAACTTTTTGAAATAGTAACTAATAAATCCCATTGGATTTTGGCTAGGCTTGTAAATAAGTTCAGGCAGTTCCATGCAGCCCTTTTTTTCCTTTCCAACTTCCCAAAACCTATGTTCCAGCAGCAGTCATAGGGAAAAGGAGAGGCTTTCAATAGGCCCCAAAGGGACATACTAAACCGAAGGACACCGAATGGCCATTGAAATGCATTGGTTTATTCCGAATGGCCATAGGAAATCATTGGAGGAGTTTAGGGATCATCTACAAATCAAAATCCCTAAAGGAGTTAAACATTCAGTTTTCATAGAAAACCACACAGAATCAAAATACAAACTAACAGAGCGGTTTTAGGGAACAACTACTACGACCCCCCAACACTGTGGTTCTAGGGATCATCCCCAACTGTGCCGTGATTAACACTTCTTGCTGCACATACATAAGCCAGAACTATGGAATAGAAATTTATTAGATAATGCATTTTAGCTAGTTCCCATGGAAAAAAGACACACACACTGAGGTTGTTTACTCAGCAATACAAAACGCCTGCCATAGCTATTCTCTGGGCCTTTCCTCTCGGGGTTCAGCCCGCATAGGTGCTCTGTTTTGCTGCCGAAAATAAAGCTGTTGCTAGTGTCTCACTGGTCTCTTTGTCATTTTCTTGGAAAGCCACAACAATATGTATTATTGTGAAGCTGGTAACAAGTGTGAACTAGAAAGAGGGACATACTAAACCAAAGGACACTGAATGGCTGTTGAAATGCATTGGTTTATTCCGAATGGCCATAGGAAATTATTGGAGGTGTTTAGGGATCATCTACAAATCAAAATCCCTAAAGGAGTTAAACATTTCGTTTTCATAGAAAACCACGCAGAATCAAAATGCAAACTAACAGTGGTTTTACGGAACAACTACTATGACCCCCAACACTGTGATTCTAGGGATCACCCCCAAATTCAAGAAGAAATCAGAATGCAATAAAAAGAGGGTAATGACAGTTTTATACACTGCTTTATAAGCACCAGTTCTCAAACACCCAAATATGAGAAAGGAATTTTGTCGCAACATGCCAAACATTATTTAGATGTTTCTATATGAGCCCCCTCCCGACGCCCACACCTTACAACAGGCCGGTTTCAAAATGGCCATAGGAAAACATCGGGCTGTCAGGCAGCCCCACAAAAAAGAGGGGGAGCCCCCAAAAAGTTCAGGGAGGTTGGTAATAAGGCTGTAAGCACCATAAGAGCCCCTGTTGAAGGCATGCTCCATTGGAATGGCCCCCACATTGCACACAGGTACCTTAGGTTCCATCAGAACGGCCATAGGAAAGCACTGGGCTGTCAGGCAGCCCCCCCAAAAAAGGGGAGCCCCATAATTGTTGTGGAGGTTTGAACTGAGACCCTAAGCATCCAAAGAGTTTTTGCTGGAGGCGTGCTCCATTGGAATGGTCCCCACATTGTGCATGGTCACGTTAGGTTCCTTCAGAATGGCTATAGGAAAGCATGGACTGCAATATATGTTATTTTATTATGATTAATAAGGACTAAGCTTTATTGTGATTAAGATGTCCACACATTTTTATCTGCTTAAAGTCATTGACTATTCAGTTCTGAAACTGGGTTCTCATTTTAAGGGCTTTTTTTTAAACAAAATATTTTGGTTTAGTTGTACTTTTTTCAAAAGTTGTTGAATTCTGCCATTACTGTTTAAGTAGATAAAAACACCTGAGCTTCCTAATTATTACAGCCTCAGAACTACATGCCCCCCCTTTATGAAATCCTGCACAGTATTTTTTTTATGAGGACAGCCTTTGAACTTACCTAAAGGAATAGAATGGAGTGGAGTCAGTAGTAGGGTGACCATATGAAACGGAGGAAAGGGCTCCTGTATCTTTAACAGTTGTATTGAAAAGGAAATTTTAGCAGGTGTCATTTGTATATATGGAGAACGTGGTGAAATTTCTTCTTCATCACAACAGTTAAAGCTGCAGGAGCCCTGCCCTCTTTTAAATCTGGTTACTCTAGTATATCTCCTGCAGCTTTAACTGTTGGGATGAAGAGGGAATTTCAGCAGCAGCTGAGTCTGGGTGTGGCTCAGAAACCTTTATTAGGAAAAGCCCAGCAGTCAGCATTTGGTAGCTGCTGGAAACAGCCTCTCCTGGTTTCTTTGCCCATCTTGAACCCAACTTGGACTCCTGCTTGACCCTGCTATTGGATTGTGTATGTATTGGGCTGCCTAACTCTGTTGGACTACTTCTGCTTTGGCTGACTCTATGGCCCTGTTCAGAAGATACCTTAAACCACAGGTTTAAGCACTGTGGTTAAAGCCATGGTTTAACTTGTCTTCTGAACAGGGACATTATCTTGGCTTGCTTGCCTGTGTCTTGACCCTGTGCCTGTTATCTAGACCCCTCCTGCATTTGCCAGAGCTTCTGAAACTTGTCTTCTGGAACTTTGGCCTGGGTTATTACTTGTCCCTTCCATCAGCCCTATAATTAAGATTGCTACCAACACAAGACTGCTAAAATCAAATGTTAAAGAGAGAGCTACTGTGTGTCTCTGGCTGCAGCATGGTTTAGCGTGTTGTCTGAACCAGGCCTCTGTGTGTTCTCTCCTCACACACACCCACACCCAAAATCTGGGCTCCAGCAGGATCAGGAGAAAATTGCAATGCCCTAGGTCCTTCCTGGCTAAAAAGGATTCAGTAGCACCTTTTCCAGAGGGCTTCCTAAAACAATTCCTATCTGCCCCTGCTTATATTAGGGTGTCTAAAAACCCATTTTTTTCATGCAAAAATAATGCAGTAACCAGCAAACTGTTCTTTTGGTAAACATGGGGTGGGTGTGTGTATATCTTGTGTCACCTTAAAAACAGAGCTGCAGCACAATCCTAAATATGTCTACTCAGAAGTAAGCCCCACTAAGATCAGTAGGGTTTACACCTTTCTAGTCTTGAGTCTGTCTACACGGCTTTCTAAACAAAGGAAGGTTATTAAAGCACAAAAATATAACTGTCTCACTGCCTCCTAGGGCGTTGGCATGGGTGAGCATTCTGTCTGCAAACTGATTGGTCTGGATTTGTTTCACCTGTGATGTTGAGAAGCCAAAGGTGCATTTAAAAATAAAAGTACAGTGGTACCAATATTTGGCTTCACACAGGCAGCTTGCGCAGGATTCTGGGCTTCCAATTCTTTGTCTACTCTCTGGTGACTGTAATCCGATATTACTTGCTGGTTTAGAGGCAGAACAGTGTTAATGTTTAAACTTAATTCAGGTCTCAGATAAACACTTCCTGCAGTTGGAGGCTCTACTTTTGTAGTCCTTTCTCTATCTAAAGGCAGTTGATTAGGAAGCAAGAGCTCGTTAACAAAGGGACGTACTAAAACAAAGGACAGTACTTGCCCATAGGGAAACCATACTTGCCCATAGGGAAGCCATACTTGCCCATAGGGAAACCTAGGACAGAATTCTCCATAGAGAAGCCATGCATGCCCATAGGGATCCATTGAAAAGCACTTGCCCATAGGGAAACCTAGGATAGAATTCTGCATAGAGAAGCCATGCTTGCCCATAGGGATCCATTGAAAAGCACTTGCCCATAGGGAAACCTAGGACAGAATTCTGCATAGAGAAGCCATGCTTGCCCATAGGGAAACCTAGGACAGAATTCTGCATAGAGAAGCCATGCTTACCCATAGGGATCCATTGAAAAGCACTTGCCCATAGGGAAACCTAGGACAGAATTCTCCATAGAGAAGCCATGCTTGCCCATAGGGATCCATTGAAAAGCACTTGCCCATAGGGAAACATAGGACAGAATTTTAGCAGGTGTCATTTGTATATATGGAGAACGTGGTGAAATTTCTTCTTCATCACAACAGTTAAAGCTGCAGGAGCCCTGCCTTCTTTTAAATCTGGTTACTCTAGTATATCTCCTGCAGCTTTAACTGTTGGGATGAAGAGGGAATTTCAGTAGCAGCTGAGTCTGGGTGTGGCTCAGCAACCTTTATTAGGAAAAGCCCAGCAGTCAGCATTTGGTAGCTGCTGGAAACAGCCTCTCCCCAACTTCTCCTGGTTTCTTCGCCCATCTTGAACCCAACTTGGACTCCTGCTTCACCCTGCTATTGGATTGTGTATGTATTGGGCTGCCTAACTCCGTTGGACTACTTCTGCTTTGGCTGACTCTATGGCCCTGTTCAGAAGATACCTTAAACCACAGGTTTAAGCACTGTGGTTAAAGCCATGGTTTAACATGTCTTCTGAACAGGGACATTATCTTGGCTTGCTTGCCTGTGTCTTGACCCTGTGCCTGTTATCTAGACCCCTCCTGCATTAGCCAGAGCTTCTGAAACTTGTCTTCTGGAACTTTGGCCTGTGTTATTACTTGTCCCTTCCATCAGCCTTATAATTAAGATTGCTACCAACACAAGACTGCTAAAATCAAATGTTAAAGAGAGAGCTACTGTGTGTCTCTGGCTGCAGCATGGTTTAGCGTGTTGTCTGAACCAGGCCTCTGTGTGTTCTCTCCTCACACACACCCAAAATCTGGGCTCCAGCAGGATCAGGAGAAAGTACTCCATAGAGAAGCCATGCTTGCCCATAGGGAAACCTAGGACAGAATTCTGCATAGAGAAGCCATGCTTGCCCATAGGGATCCATTGAAAAGCACTTGCCCATAGGGAAACCTAGGACAGAATTCTGCATAGAGAAGCCATGCTTGCCCATAGGGATCCATTGAAAAGCACTTGCCCATAGGGAAACCTAGGACAGAATTCTGCATAGAGAAGCCATGCTTGCCCATAGGGAAACCTAGGACAGAATTCTTCATAGAGAAGCCATGCTTGCCCATAGGGATCCATTGAAAAGCACTTGCCCATAGGGAAACCTAGGACAGAATTCTGCATAGAGAAGCCATGCTTGCCCATAGGGATCCATTGAAAAGCACTTGCCCATAGGGAAACCTAGGACAGAATTCTGCATAGAGAAGCCATGCTTGCCCATAGGGATCCATTGAAAAGCACTTGCCCATAGGGAAACATAGGACAGAATTCTGCATAGAGAAGCCATGCTTGCCCATAGGGATCCATTGAAAAGCACTTACCCATAGGGAATCCTAGGACAGAATTCTCCATAGAGAAGCCATGCTTGCCCATAGGGAAACCTAGGACAGAATTCTCCATAGAGAAGCCATGCTTGCCCATAGGGATCCATTGAAAAGCACATGCCCATAGGGAATCCTAGAACAGAATTCTCCATAGAGTAGCCATGCTTGCCCATAGGGAATCCTAGAACAGAATTCTGCATAGAGAAGCCATGCTTGCCCATAGGGAAACCTAGGACAGAATTCTGCATAGAGAAGCCATGCTTGCCCATAGGGATCCATTGAAAAGTACTTGCCCATAGGGAAACCTAGGACAGAATTCTCAATAGAGAAGCCATGCTTGCCCATAGGGAAACCTAGGACAGAATTCTACATAGAGAAGCCATGCTTGCCCATAGGGATCCATTGAAAAGCATTGCCCATAGGGAAACCTAGGATAGAATTCTGCATAGAGAAGCCATGCTTGCCCATAGGGATCCATTGAAAAGTACTTGCCCATAGGGAAACCTAGGACAGAATTCTCCATAGAGAAGCCATGCTTGCCCATAGGGAAACCTAGGATAGAATTCTGCATAGAGAAGCCATGCTTGCCCATAGGGATCCATTGAAAAGCACTTGCCCATAGGGAAACCTAGGACAGAATTCTGCATAGAGAAGCCATGCTTGCCCATAGGGAACCATTGAAAAGCACTTGCCCATAGGGAAACCTAGGACAGAATTCTGCATAGAGAAGCCATGCTTGCCCATAGGGAAACCTAGGACAGAATTCTGCATAGAGAAGCCATGCTTACCCATAGGGATCCATTGAAAAGCACTTGCCCATAGGGAAACCTAGGACAGAATTCTCCATAGAGAAGCCATGCTTGCCCATAGGGAAACCTAGGACAGAATTCTCCATAGAGAAGCCATGCTTGCCCATAGGGATCCATTGAAAAGCACTTGCCCATAGGGAAACATAGGACAGAATTTTAGCAGGTGTCATTTGTATATATGGAGAACGTGGTGAAATTTCTTCTTCATCACAACAGTTAAAGCTGCAGGAGCCCTGCCTTCTTTTAAATCTGGTTACTCTAGTATATCTCCTGCAGCTTTAACTGTTGGGATGAAGAGGGAATTTCAGTAGCAGCTGAGTCTGGGTGTGGCTCAGCAACCTTTATTAGGAAAAGCCCAGCTGTCAGCATTTGGTAGCTGCTGGAAACAGCCTCTCCCCAACTTCTCCTGGTTTCTTCGCCCATCTTGAACCCAACTTGGACTCCTGCTTCACCCTGCTATTGGATTGTGTATGTATTGGGCTGCCTAACTCCGTTGGACTACTTCTGCTTTGGCTGACTCTATGGCCCTGTTCAGAAGATACCTTAAACCACAGGTTTAAGCACTGTGGTTAAAGCCATGGTTTAACATGTCTTCTGAACAGGGACATTATCTTGGCTTGCTTGCCTGTGTCTTGACCCTGTGCCTGTTATCTAGACCCCTCCTGCATTAGCCAGAGCTTCTGAAACTTGTCTTCTGGAACTTTGGCCTGTGTTATTACTTGTCCCTTCCATCAGCCCTATAATTAAGATTGCTACCAACACAAGACTGCTAAAATCAAATGTTAAAGAGAGAGCTACTGTGTGTCTCTGGCTGCAGCATGGTTTAGCGTGTTGTCTGAACCAGGCCTCTGTGTGTTCTCTCCTCACACACACCCAAAATCTGGGCTCCAGCAGGATCAGGAGAAAGTACTCCATAGAGAAGCCATGCTTGCCCATAGGGAAACCTAGGACAGAATTCTGCATAGAGAAGCCATGCTTGCCCATAGGGATCCATTGAAAAGCACTTGCCCATAGGGAAACCTAGGACAGAATTCTGCATAGAGAAGCCATGCTTGCCCATAGGGATCCATTGAAAAGCACTTGCCCATAGGGAAACCTAGGACAGAATTCTGCATAGAGAAGCCATGCTTGCCCATAGGGAAACCTAGGACAGAATTCTTCATAGAGAAGCCATGCTTGCCCATAGGGATCCATTGAAAAGCACTTGCCCATAGGGAAACCTAGGACAGAATTCTGCATAGAGAAGCCATGCTTGCCCATAGGGATCCATTGAAAAGCACTTGCCCATAGGGAAACCTAGGACAGAATTCTGCATAGAGAAGCCATGCTTGCCCATAGGGATCCATTGAAAAGCACTTGCCCATAGGGAAACCTAGGACAGAATTCTGCATAGAGAAGCCATGCTTGCCCATAGGGATCCATTGAAAAGCACTTGCCCATAGGGAAACATAGGACAGAATTCTGCATAGAGAAGCCATGCTTGCCCATAGGGATCCATTGAAAAGCACTTACCCATAGGGAATCCTAGGACAGAATTCTCCATAGAGAAGCCATGCTTGCCCATAGGGAAACCTAGGACAGAATTCTCCATAGAGAAGCCATGCTTGCCCATAGGGATCCATTGAAAAGCACATGCCCATAGGGAATCCTAGAACAGAATTCTCCATAGAGTAGCCATGCTTGCCCATAGGGAAACCTAGGACAGAATTCTCCATAGAGAAGCCATGCTTGCCCATAGGGAAACCTAGGACAGAATTCTGCATAGAGAAGCCATGCTTGCCCATAGGGAAACCTAGGACAGAATTCTGCATAGAGAAGCCATGCTTGCCCATAGGGATCCATTGAAAAGTACTTGCCCATAGGGAAACCTAGGACAGAATTCTCCATAGAGAAGCCATGCTTGCCCATAGGGAAACCTAGGACAGAATTCTACATAGAGAAGCCATGCTTGCCCATAGGGATCCATTGAAAAGCACTTGCCCATAGGGAAACCTAGGATAGAATTCTGCATAGAGAAGCCATGCTTGCCCATAGGGATCCATTGAAAAGTACTTGCCCATAGGGAAACCTAGGACAGAATTCTCCATAGAGAAGCCATGCTTGCCCATAGGGAAACCTAGGACAGAATTCTACATAGAGAAGCCATGCTTGCCCATAGGGATCCATTGAAAAGCACTTGCCCATAGGGAAACCTAGGATAGAATTCTGCATAGAGAAGCCATGCTTGCCCATAGGGATCCATTGAAAAGCACTTGCCCATAGGGAATCCTATGACAGAATTCTCCATAGAGAAGCCATGCTTGCCCATAGGAAAACCTAGGACAGAATTCTGCATAGAGAAGCCATGCTTGCCCATAGGGATCCATTGAAAAGCACTTGCCCATAAGGAAACCTAGGATAGAATTCTCCATAGAGAAGCCATGCTTGCCCATAGGGATCCATTGAAAAGCACTTGCCCATAGGGAATCCTATGACAGAATACTCCATAGAGAAGCCATGCTTGCCCATAGGGAACCTAGGACAGAATTCTCCATAGAGAAGCCATGCTTGCCCATAGGGATCCATTGAAAAGCACTTGCCCATAGGGAATCCTAGAACAGAATTCTCCATAGAGAAGCCATGCTTGCCCATAGGGAAACCTAGGACAGAATTCTCCATAGAGAAGCCATGCTTGCCCATAGGGATCCATTGAAAAGTACTTGCCCATAGGGAAACCTAGGATAGAATTCTGCATAGAGAAGCCATGCTTGCCCATAGGGATCCATTGAAAAGCACTTGCCCATAGGGAATCCTATGACAGAATTCTCCATAGAGAAGCCATGCTTGCCCATTGGGATCCATTGAAAAGCACTTGCCCATAGGGAATCCTAGAACAGAATTCTCCATAGAGAAGCCATGCTTGCCCATAGGGAAACCTAGGACAGAATTCTCCATAGAGAAGCCATGCTTGCCCATAGGGAAACCTAGGACAGAATTCTCCATAGAGAAGCCATGCTTGCCCATAGGGAAACCTAGGACAGAATTCTGCATAGAGAAGCCATGCTTGCCCATAGGGATCCATTGAAAAGCACTTGCCCATAGGGAAACCTAGGACAGAATTCTGCATAGAGAAGCCATGCTTGCCCATAGGGATCCATTGAAAAGCACTTGCCCATAGGGAAACCTAGGACAGAATTCTGCATAGAGAAGCCATGCTTGCCCATAGGGAAACCTAGGACAGAATTCTTCATAGAGAAGCCATGCTTGCCCATAGGGATCCATTGAAAAGCACTTGCCCATAGGGAAACCTAGGACAGAATTCTGCATAGAGAAGCCATGCTTGCCCATAGGGATCCATTGAAAAGCACTTGCCCATAGGGAAACCTAGGACAGAATTCTGCATAGAGAAGCCATGCTTGCCCATAGGGATCCATTGAAAAGCACTTGCCCATAGGGAAACATAGGACAGAATTCTGCATAGAGAAGCCATGCTTGCCCATAGGGATCCAT
Source organism: Elgaria multicarinata webbii (assembly GCF_023053635.1). NCBI lineage: Eukaryota > Metazoa > Chordata > Lepidosauria > Squamata > Anguidae > Elgaria > Elgaria multicarinata. The sequence continues at coordinate 65,254,194 of NC_086177.1, forward strand.
TGAAAAGCACTTGCCCATAGGGAATCCTAGGACAGAATTCTCCATAGAGAAGCCATGCTTGCCCATAGGGAAACCTAGGACAGAATTCTGCATAGAGAAGCCATGCTTGCCCATAGGGATCCATTGAAAAGCACTTGCCCATAGGGAATCCTAGAACAGAATTCTCCATAGAGAAGCCATGCTTGCCCATAGGGAAACCTAGGACAGAATTCTCCATAGAGAAGCCATGCTTGCCCATAGGGAAACCTAGGACAGAATTCTCCATAGAGAAGCCATGCTTGCCCATAGGGAAACCTAGGACAGAATTCTGCATAGAGAAGCCATGCTTGCCCATAGGGATCCATTGAAAAGTACTTGCCCATAGGGAAACCTAGGACAGAATTCTGCATAGAGAAGCCATGCTTGCCCATAGGGATCCATTGAAGAGCACTTGCCCATAGGGAAACCTAGGACAGAATTCTGCATAGAGAAGCCATGCTTGCCCATAGGGATCCATTGAAAAGCACTTGCCCATAGGGAAACCTAGGACAGAATTCTGCATAGAGAAGCCATGCTTGCCCATAGGGATCCATTGAAAAGCACTTGCCCATAAGGAAACCTAGGATAGAATTCTGCATAGAGAAGCCATGCTTGCCCATAGGGATCCATTGAAAAGCACTTGCCCATAGGGAATCCTATGATAGAATTCTCCATAGAGAAGCCATGCTTGCCCATAGGGAAACCTAGGACAGAATTCTCCATAGAGAAGCCATGCTTGCCCATAGGGATCCATTGAAAAGCACTTTCCCATAGGGAATCCTAGAACAGAATTCTCCATAGAGAAGCCATGCTTGCCCATAGGGAAACCTAGGACAGAATTCTCCATAGAGAAGCCATGCCTGCCCATAGGGATCCATTGAAAAGTTCTTGCCCATAGGGAAACCTAGGATAGAATTCTGCATAGAGAAGCCATGCTTGCCCATAGGGATCCATTGAAAAGCACTTGCCCATAGGGAATCCTATGACAGAATTCTCCATAGAGAAGCCATGCTTGCCCATAGGGATCCATTGAAAAGCACTTGCCCATAGGGAATCCTAGAACAGAATTCTCCATAGAGAAGCCATGCTTGCCCATAGGGAAACCTAGGACAGAATTCTCCATAGAGAAGCCATGCTTGCCCATAGGGAAACCTAGGACAGAATTCTCCATAGAGAAGCCATGCTTGCCTATAGGGAAACCTAGGACAGAATTCTGCATAGAGAAGCCATGCTTGCCCATAGGGATCCATTGAAAAGCACTTGCCCTTAGGGAAACCTAGGACAGAATTCTGCATAGAGAATCCATGCTTGCCCATAGGGATCCATTGAAAAGCACTTGCCCATAGGGAAACCTAGGACAGAATTCTGCATAGAGAAGCCATGCTTGCCCATAGGGAGACCTAGGACAGAATTCTTCATAGAGAAGCCATGCTTGCCCATAGGGATCCATTGAAAAGCACTTGCCCATAGGGAAGCCTAGGACAGAATTCTGCATAGAGAAGCCATGCTTGCCCATATGGATCCATTGAAAAGCACTTGCCCATAGGGAAACCTAGGACAGAATTCTGCATAGAGAAGCCATGCTTGCCCATAGGGATCCATTGAAAAGCACTTGCCCATAGGGAAACCTAGGACAGAATTCTGCATAGAGAAGCCATGCTTGCCCATAGGGATCCATTGAAAAGCACTTGCCCATAGGAAAACATAGGACAGAATTCTGCATAGAGAAGCCATGCTTGCCCATAGGGATCCATTGAAAAGCACTTGCCCATTGGGAATCCTAGGACAGAATTCTCCATAGAGAAGCCATGCTTGCCCATAGGGAAACCTAGAACAGAATTCTCCATAGAGAAGCCATGCTTTCCCATAGGGATCCATTGAAAAGCACTTGCCCATAGGGAATCCTAGAACAGAATTCTCCATAGAGAAGCCATGCTTGCCCATAGGGAAACCTAGGACAGAATTCTCCATAGAGAAGCCATGCTTGCCCATAGGGAAACCTAGGACAGAATTCTGCATAGAGAAGCCATGCTTGCCCATAGGGAAACCTAGGACAGAATTCTGCATAGAGAAGCCATGCTTGCCCATAGGGATCCATTGAAAAGTACTTGCCCATAGGGAAACCTAGGACAGAATTCTGCATAGAGAAGCCATGCTTGCCCATAGGGATCCATTGAAAAGTACTTGCCCATAGGGAAACCTAGGATAGAATTCTGCATAGAGAAGCCATGTTTGCCCATAGGGAAACCTAGGACAGAATTCTGCATAGAGAAGCCATGCTTGCCCATAGGGATCCATTGAAAAGTACTTGCCCATAGGGAAACCTAGGACAGAATTCTGCATAGAGAAGCCATGCTTGCCCATAGGGATCCATTGAAAAGTACTTGCCCATAGGGAAACCTAGGACAGAATTCTCCATAGAGAAGCCATGCTTGCCCATAGGGATCCATTGAAAAGCACTTGCCCATAGGGAATCCTAGAACAGAATTCTCCATAGAGAAGCCATGCTTGCCCATAGGGAAACCTAGGACAGAATTCTCCATAGAGAAGCCATGCTTGCCCATAGGGATCCATTGAAAAGTACTTGCCCATAGGGAAACCTAGGACAGAATTCTGCATAGAGAAGCCATGCTTGCCCATAGGGATCCATTGAAAAGTACTTGCCCATAGGGAAACCTAGGACAGAATTCTCCATAGAGAAGCCATGCTTGCCCATAGGGAAACCTAGGACAGAATTCTGCATAGAGAAGCCATGCTTGCCCATAGGGATCCATTGAAAAGTACTTGCCCATAGGGAAACCTAGGACAGAATTCTCCATAGAGAAGCCATGCTTGCCCATAGGGAAACCTAGGACAGAATTCTGCATAGAGAAGCCTTGCTTGCCCATAGGGATCCATTGAAAAGCACTTGCCCATAGGGAAACATAGGACAGAATTTGCATTGGATCCCTATGGGCAAGTATGGTTTCTCTATGGAGAATTCTGTCCCATTGTTTTCTATGGGCAAGTGGTTTGCATTGGATCCCTATGGGCAAGTATGGTTTGTCTATGGGCAAGTACCTTTCCCTTTGCTAAAACCCTTTCCTATAGACTGCAACTAGTGTGTGTTGCAGTGCCTGTTCTCAGTGGCCTGGTTCAGACAAAACGCTAAACCATGCTGCTTAACCACAAAATGGTTAATGGAATGCATTAAGGTCAATGCATTCCATCAACCATTTTGTGATTAAGCAGCATGGTTTAGCATGTTGTCTGAGCCAGGCCAGTGAAGAGGAAGGAAAACTTGTGTCTGTGTGTGTGGCCTAACTAGAAGAGGTGAGACACCCAACAATGGCACTTTGCTCTGGCAAGCAAGAAGCCTAGTGCTTTCAGCAGGAGCCTTTCCTCTGGGAAGAGAGTCTCAGTTGCCCTGGGGAGTGGGGGGGGGGGGTAAGGCACACTGTCTTCTTTTAATTGGATTTTAAAATTTCATATTGGTTTTAACATGTTAATGTTTTAATTTATTTTAGGATTGTATATTTATTCTATTTTATATGTATGGTTTTATCTGTACGCCGCCCTGAGATCCTTGTGATATAGGGTGGGATGTAAATGTTTTAATAAATAAATAAAATGCCTCTTGGAAGAAGGGGAGTCTGGACTCTCCCAGACATGAAGGTACTTACACAGTGCCATGGAGAAGTGCAGTGCCATGGGTCCTAAGCCCTGGAAAAGATGCTCCTTGATATGGGAGAAAGACTGGGCCGCCTTTCCATCCCATCTAACCAAAGGGAATAATTGCTGTAGTTGCCAGAAACCTGCTTTTAACAAAAGATGGCCTTACATGCTAATGGCTGCCTTAAAATACAGGTGTGCAGACTGACCAGGTGTGTCACTAACGATCACTCTGGCTATCCAGCATTCATATTCTGCTCAGGTTTAAAATAAAACCACACACTTTTGCCTTTGGAGAATTCATTTTTAAGAGGTCTGTTAGGGACTGAATTGCTTGGTCCAGCTTCGCTGATTCTTCTCAGCCCTGTTCCCTGGGCTTTTCTCCCAAGGGGGGATGGAGACGTCTTGGCTTTTGGGCTGCCTCAAAAGGGAGCCGCTACTTCTCACTTGCAAAAGAGCTGCTTTGGAACAAGAGAGTTCCTTAAGCCCTGAAATAAGAGTAGGGTGACCATATGAAAAGGAGGACTGGGCCCCTGTATCTTTAACAGTTGTATTGCAAAGGAAATTTTAGCAGGTGTCATTTGTATATATGGAGAATCTGGTGACATTTCCTCTTCATCACACCAGTGAAAGCTGCAGGAGCCCTGACCACTTTTAAATCTGGTCACTCTAGTATAGCTCCTGCAGCTTTAACTGTGGTGATGAAGAGGGAATTTCACCAGGTTCTCCATATATACAAAGGGTACCTGCTGAAATTCCCTTTTCTATGCAACTGTTAAAGATGCAGGAGCCCTGTCCTCCTTTTCATATGGGCACCCTAAATAAGAGGCATTTGCCATGAATAAGAAACCCCAGTGCTGAGGAGAGAGAGAGAAATCCCCTCAGAAGGAATTTTATTGTTTTACTCTGTACAGCACCATGTACATTGATGGTGCTATATAAATAAATAAATAAAATAATAATAATAATAATAATAATAATAATAATAATAATAATATGCAATTAATAACAGCTGGCTTCAGTCTCACCATTGCTGGGAGCCAGAGGAAGGCGAGGTGGACCTGAGTGAGGGTTTAGGGAATATGGCCTGAGGTAAAAAAAAGAAAGGGAAAAAAGTATTAAGAGGCTTGTAGGGTGGATTTGATTTAAATCATGATTTAAATCACTACTCAGAAAGACTTTGAGGTGACCCCCCCCCAAAAAAAAGGTGCACTCTTCCTTGCTAAATTTTACACAACTCAGAGTTACCAAAGACTCATTCTTGCTGGTATAAGCTTAATATTTACAACCAGATGAAGGTTTCAGTTTTAGAATAGCAACTTTTCAGAATAGTTTTACAGTTATATAAAAAAATAGTATCTAATAGTTTCTAATAGTATCATATTTGGTGATACTATTAGAAACACATCATAGATAGATAATTATGAAATTATTGTGAGGTAAACTGTCTCCAGTTTAATAGGTTAATCATTCATATTTGGCCACTTTTCTGCTGTACTTTATTGGAAGGTGAAAAATAATCTTACAGAAACCTCTGGAAGAGCATGACATTGTGAATGGATTCATGGAATTCATTTACCAAAAAATTAAAAATGCCTCATGCTACGTAGTTAAAAACTAATCCTTATTTCGTGATGAATAACCTTTGAACTATAATGTATCTTAAATAGAAAACTATCTTTAGATAGATTTTTCCTCAAAAAACATATCAAAAGCATCAAATTTAAATTTAAAAAATCCATATTTTTTTTGGATTTTTTTTAAAAATCATGGATTTTTAATCAGTGATTTAATCAGCGATTTTAAAAAATCACTGTTGCTGCTTGTAGTCCTTCAGAGTTGCCACCAAGCAATCTTGAAAATCCTAAAGTAAATATTAGGGTCCCCTCAGGTCTGGAGTTCTTGCTGTCTCCTGCACCCCACACTTTCAGTCCTTAATCTCTCTCAGGGACCCCCCCACACCACACCCCCAAACTTCCATGTCCCCTTTTAAGACAAATCGCCCAGTCAAAATCACGCACTCAAGAGTAAAGTTTTTTTTTTTAAAAAAAAAAACTTTTGGTGATTTTAAATTTTGTATATTTGTTTTTAATGTTCATTGTTTATAACTTTTGTAAACCACCCAGAGAGCTTTGGCTATGGGGAAGTATCTAAAGGTCATAAAATAATGAAGTTAACGGAAAAGGAGCACAAGTCATGGTTTTCCCCAATCTAGAGCTTTCAGCTACAGAAGGGGCCCAAACACAGAGGTAAAGGGGTTTAAGGACTGGGGCATTGCTTCAGTAGGAAAAGCACCTAATTTGTGTGAGAAAGGGGGGATCTACACTATTGCTTTTAAAGCGTTTTAAAGCGCTTTGAAAATGTTTTGAAACCTGTATATGCAGTGTGTCCTGGGCCCCAACAGTTGTCAAAACTGTTAAAAAGCGCTTCCAAATCAGCTTTGGAAGAACCAGTTCCCCACTATCTATATTATATATTAATGCCACTTTGTAGCATTACAGACTACACAAAGGCTCGAGGCTGAAAATTTCTACTCAGGAGCAAAAGCCTGCTCATGAGGAGAAGGAACCAGTCCTTTTAAAGTTTCTTTTCCCCTTCTTTTTTTAATAGCTGCTTTTAGTGCTGCAAAGCATCGAATGGGCGGAGACTGAAGGGGTCTACTCAAGAGAAGGAAGGACCAGCTGTGAATGTCAACGAGCCAGACTCCGTTCAGCTGCAGCAACAGAGCCAGCGTGCGCATAATCTCTCCGTCTCCCTCAGGACCTCAGTTAGGTGGAGAGTTTGCGCAGGGGAGAGACTTAAACGAAGAACCAGCCCTGCCATGCCAGCAGCACAAAGGCCCAACTGGCCATGTGGGGCCAGAGTCTCACCTGGAAGTGGCTCATTTAAAAAAACCAGAGCTGCCTCGTGGGGGCATAGCCGGGCATAGCCGCCTCGTGGGGGCATAGCCGCCTCATGGGGGCATAGCTGGGCATAGCTGCCTCGTGGGGGCATAGCTGGGTATAGCCACTTCGTAGGGGCATAGCTGGGCATAGCCGCCTCATGGGGGCATAGCCGCCTCGTGGGGGCATAGCTGGGCATAGCCGCCTCGTGGGGGCATAGCCGGGCATAGCCGCCTTGTAGGGGCATAGCCAGGCATAGCCGCCTCATAAGGGCATAGCCGGGCATAGCCGCCTTGTAGGGGCATAGCCGCCTCGTGGGGGCATAGCCGGGCATAGCCGCCTTGTGGGGGGGCACAGCTGCCACGTTGCCACGAGGGAGGACAGCCGAGTACAGCCGCCACGAGGGGCACAGCTGAGCACAGCCACCATGAGGGGGCACAGTCACCACGAGGGGGCATAGCCAGGCACAGCCACCACGAGGGGGCATAGCCGGGCACAGCCACCACATGGCATAGCGCCTTCTTGCTTGGCCTGCCTGCTTACCGGGACTGTTTCAACCTGCAGCTGGCCACTAAGGGTTTGCTGTTGGGGACTCTGTGGTGGCTGGATTGGCCCAGAGCCTCACCTGGAAGAGGCTCATAAAAGAGCTAGCCCTGCTGTGTCCTTCCTTCCTGGGAGCAGCACAAAGGCCCAACTGGCAGCGTGAGACACCCAGCCCTCTGCCTCAGCTGCGTTTTACCTGCTAGCAAGAGTGCCTTCTCGCTTGGCCTGCCTGCTGACCTGGACGGCTTCAATCTGCAGCTTGGCTGGTAAGGGTTTGCCTCTGGGGACTGTGTGGTGGGGGGATTGGGCCGGAGCCTCACCTGGAAGAGGCTCATTTAAAAAAAACACCACCAGCCCTGCTACTCGGGGGCAAGCTGTCATTTGGGGGCAAGCCTCAACACACAGGCGACATTTACGATCATCAGAGGGAGGCCCTGCTTCTCGTTCCAAGAAGAACAGACTATTGTCATGAAGATCCTCGACGGCAGGGCCTTCTCTGTAGCAGCTCCCACCCTCTGGAAAAACCCTCCCTCGTGCAGTTTGGGAGGCGGAAATAGCTTCGGCTATTAGACGGTATAAAAATGTAATAAATAAATAAATAAATAATAAATAAACTTCCTTCAAAAGCCTCCTGAAGACGTACCTGTTTAGACAAGCTTTCCCTGGACTATAACTTGCATTGGTTTTATATGACATTTTAAAATCATTATTCTTGATTTTGTGTATTATGATTTGAGCTGCCCAGAGAGCCTTGGCTGTTGGGCAGTATAAATATATAATAAAGGAATAAAATAGGGTTCTGCTCTCTTGGCTAGTCTGCTGTAGTTATGGCCGGGGTGGTCAGAGAGTTACTTGGCCAGTGGCTTTGCTCCCCTTCTCCTGGTTGTCCTGAACAGCAAATGAGCCAACAAGCCCTATTGAAATGCAGCTTCTGTTTGAGGGACATCTGAAAACTAAAGGTGTCTCTTTGGATATTGCAATTAGTAAGTTTTAGTTTGCATTAGTCTTAAGTGTTTTATTTGTTCTTGTGTGTAATTGTACGTTTTCACTTCTCTTCTCAGCTTGTCTGTCTGCTTGATCTACTTGCATCAAAGAAAGCTAAGTGCCTGGGATTTCATTTTATAATGTTTCTTGTGTTTTGCATTGTTGTGGGTTGCATTTTATTTTCTGATGCATTTGGGGTTGGAATTGTTGTGGGTTGCATTTTATTTTCTGATGCATTTGGGGTTGGAATTGTTGTGGGTTGCATTTTATTTTGTAATGAAATTTGTGTTTTGAATGGTTATTATTGTGAGAGTTGGGTTGTGTAACTTTTTTAGCGTTTATCACGCAATCCTACATGTGTTTAATCAGAAGTAAATCCCAATGACCCTGTTCAGGAGGCACCTTAAAGTACGGTGGTTCAGGCTTTTTTGTTAACAAAAAAGTCTGAACCACTGTGGTTTAAGGAGCCTTCTGAACAGGGCCAATAGGGTCTTCAACTGTGAAATGGGAGGGCACCAGGTTGGGGAAGGGTGGTTTAGAGGAAGAATGATTGGTACTGATAGGGTTAAACTTAAACCCCTTACCAAGATTCCTTCCTTGCTTCCTAAATGTGCTTTCACATTTTATATTGTATTTTATTTGATGATGCGTTCTGTGGTTTGAATTGTTGTGTATTTCATTTTATTTAATGATGCATTTTGTGGTTTGAATTGTTGTGAATTGCCCACAGAGCTCAATTGTAAGAGCTGGTTAGTGCCAACTTTGCCCTTTCCCCTTGCAGGGAATGAGGAGCAGGACTTCATTTTGCTTCTAGTACAGAACTTTAAGGAGGCTTCATGCAATCATACTCTGTTTTAATTCCATGTATTTTAAATATTTATTATATGTTTTCATGTGTTTTATTGGTCTGTTGACTGTAATAAAAAGAATTGAATTGATAGTGCCATTTTTAGGATTTATCACACAATCCTATGTGTGTTTAATTGGAAGTAAATCCCAATGTGTTTAACTGCGAAATGGAAGGGCACCAGGGCAAGGGTGGTTTAGAGCAGTGATGGTGTGGTTGGGATTGCTTCCTCGCTTCCTCGCTTGCAGACTTCGAGGACCAGGCCCGCTCCCATCACGTCTGACAAGGTAAGACATTGTGGGTACTCTTACTTCTTTACTAGCAATTGTTTCATTACCTAGTCATGTTTTATTAGGTTGTGTGGGGTGGCACAGTTTTTGGGATTGTTTCAGGCAGCAAAACACCTTGGGCCAGACCTGGACTTAGAACTGTGTTAGATACATCCCTTTATGGGATGTCCCAGGTTAGCCATGGTGCCCTTCCAAGGACCCTCCTTCATGGAGAACATTATGGTCTAAGTGCTGGAACTTAGCGGACTTCTTTGCCACCTCTTCACGAGGACCACTGACTTGGGACTGTGTTACACACAGGCAGCGTTCCCTTCATGGGAATGTCTCAGGTTAATTGAAGATGCCCTAGCAGGCATGGCCAGCATTCATGCATTTTGTGGTTTTAATTGTTGTGAATTGCCCAAAGTGCTTCACTGCAAAGAGTTGGTTTGTGCCCTTTTTTAGGGTTTATCACACAATCCTATGTGTGTTTAATTAGAAGCAAATCCCAATGTGTTTAACTGTGAAATGGGAGGGCACCAGGTTGGGGAAGGGTGGTTTAGAGGAGCAATGGCTGGTAGTGATATGGATAAACTCCCCTTACCAAGATTCCTTCCTGGCTTCCTAATTACAATATAAAATGTAAAAGCACATTTTATTTCATAAAGCATTTTGTGGTTTTCATTGCATTTTTTGTTATGGATTTTGTGGTTTTAACTGTGTATTGCGTGTTATTTGAACATGCATTTTGGAGGTTCAATTGTTGTGTGGTTTTGATTGTTGTGAGTTCCTCAAAGGGCGTCATTGGCAGAGACAGGGCTGGACATCGCAAGATTGGTTCCTAATTGCAATATAAAATGTAAACTCAAGATTCCTTCCTTGCTTCCTATTTGCAATATAATATGTAAAAGCGCATTTTATTACATATTTTGTGGTTTTAATTGTTGTGTGTTGTGTTTTTATGCATTTTGGTGGTTTAATTGTGTGTTGTGTTTGATTTTACTATGCAATTTGAGGGGTTAATTATTGTGTATTATGTTTGATTTTACTATGCAATTTGGGGATTTAATTGTTATGTATTGTGTTTGATTTTACTATTCAAATTGAAGGGTTAATTGTTGTGTGTTGCAATTTATTGTGTTTTATTTCATTTCTTAAATTTTTATACTGTCCCATAGCCGGGGCTCTCTGGGAAGTTCACAAAAAAATAATTCCAGGCTCATAGAATCATAGAATAGTAGAGTTGGAAGGGGCCTATAAGGCCATCAAGTCCAACCCCCTGCTCAGTGCAGGAATCCATATAATAATAATAATAATAATAATAATAATAATAATAATAATAATATTTTTATTTCTTAACCGCCTCTCCCTCTGGATTGAGGCGGGGAACAACATAGAACAATACAGATAGTGGGATAATTGTGAACAGTGGGGTCAAAATAAATTTAACTGCAAAAAGCTGCAACTGCATTATCAGTAAACAAGGTAAATGATAACACCATCACCCTGACACCAGGATACAATCAGACAGCTGGTGTTAATTGTACAGCACCATGTACATTGATGGTGCTATATAAATTAATAATAATAATAATAATAATAATAATAATAATAATAATAATAATTTGGCTTAATGGCCAGAGGTGTCGATGTATTCGACATAATTATGCATGGGGGGTTAATTGTTGTGAATTTCCCAAAGAGCCTGGTTGTAAGAGTTTGTGCCCACAGGCTTTTTGCAAGGTAAGTGTTCATAGGAATGACGCATCTCATCAGGATCATTAACATCAGTTGAAGACTTCTGACAAGGTGAGTGCAAGACTGTACATGTATTGGAGTAGAATTATAAAAACTCAGCTTAGCTTAGTCCTATGTACATCTTTTCTCAGACACTGTTAGTTCTGTTGCTTCTTTACTAGCAATTGTTTAAATATCTAGTCGTGTTTTATTGGGTTGTGTGGGGTGGCACAGTTTTTGGGATTGCTTCAGGCAGCAAAATACCTTGGGCCAGACCTGGACTTCGGATTGTGTTATACACAGGTAATGTCCCCTTTATGGGGATGTGTCAGGTTAGCAATGGTCGCTTGCAAGCATGGCTGGCCCTCCATGGAGAACGTTATGCGCTAAGTGTAAGGACTTAGCAGTCTACTTGCCACCTCTTCATGGGTTGGCTGACTAAGTGCTGTGTTACACACAGGTAGCGTTCCCTTTATGGGGATGTGTCAGGTTAGCAATGGTCGCTTGCAAGCACGGCTGGCCCTCCATGGAGAACGTTATGCGCTAAGTGTAAGGACTTAGCAGTCTACTTGCCACCTCTTCATGGGTTGGCTGACTAAGTGCTGTGTTACACACAGGTAGCGTTCCCTTTATGGGGATGTGTCAGGTTAGCAATGGTCGCTTGCAAGCATGGCTGGCCGTCCATGGAGAACGTTATGTGCTAAGTGTAAGGACTTAGCAGTCTACTTGCCACCTCTTCATGGGTTGGCTGACTAAGTGCTGTGTTACACACAGGTAGCGTTCCCTTTATGGGGATGTGTCAGGTTAGCAATGGTCGCTTGCAAGCATGGCTGGCCCTCCATGGAGAACGTTATGCGCTAAGTGTAAGGACTTAGCAGTCTACTTGCCACCTCTTCATGGGTTGGCTGACTAAGTGCTGTGTTATACACAGGTAGCGTTCCCTTTATGGGGATGTCAGGTTAGCAATGGTCGCTTGCAAGCATGGCTGGCCCTCCATGGAGAACGTTATGCGCTAAGTGTAAGGACTTAGCAGTCTGCTTGCCACCTCTTCATGGGTTAGCTGACTAAGTGCTGTGTTATACACAGGTAATGTCCCCTTTATGGGGATGTGTCAGGTTAGCAATGGTCGCTTGGAAGCATGGCTGGCCCTCCATGGAGAACGTTATGCGCTAAGTGTAAGGCCTTAGCAGTCTACTTGCCACCTCTTCATGGGTTGGCTGACTAAGTGCTGTGTTACACACAGGTAGCGTTCCCTTTATGGGGATGTGTCAGGTTAGCAATGGTCGCTTGCAAGCATGGCTGGCCCTCCATGGAGAACGTTATGCGCTAAGTGTAAGGACTTAGCAGTCTACTTGCCACCTCTTCATGGGTTGGCTGACTAAGTGCTGTGTTACACACAGGTAGCGTTCCCTTTATGGGGATGTGTCAGGTTAGCAATGGTCGCTTGCAAGCAAGGCTGGCCCTCCTCCATGGAGAACATTATGCGCTAAGTGCAAGGATTAGTAGACTGTTTGCCTCCTTTTCATGGGTTGGCTGACTAGTGCTGTGTTACACACAGGCAGCGTCGCCTTTATGGGGACGTCACAGGTTAGCAATGGTCTTCGTGGATTATGGAGGTTTTAATTGTTGTATATTGCATTTACTGTACACATTTAACATTAGTCATTAGGCAGATTTAAAATATAAATTAATGAGAGGATATTAAAGCAAAAGAAATGTTTTCATTATGAATTTTATTTTATTTTTCTCCTGAGATATTAATGTAACAATCTAATAAAGGCATCTGAAACCTGAGTTGGTGTATTTATTTTGTCCGTGTGCATTTATTTTGCCTGTGTATATGTAATAAAAGCATTCTGTTGCAAAAGTGTCATTTTTCTTTTACTCTAAAAAGTTTATTAAGTTTCTCTGAAAGTGCCATTTTTCATGCTATAATGTATCATCTTATGTTGAAATGTTTTTCATCCTTCCAAAATTTGTTTATGTGCATTTGGCTATCTGCATTTTATTTTACAAAGTATTTTGTGGTTTTAATTGTTGTGAACTGCCCAAAGAAATTAGTTGTAAGAGTTGGTTTGTGTCAATTTTTTTTTTAGGGTTTATCGCAAGGCCCAATTTGTGTTTATTCAGAGGTAAATCCCAATGCATTTAACTGTGGAATGCGAGGACTCCAAATTGATGAAGTTTGGATTAGAATTTGAGTGGTTGTCTGTGATAGGGTTACACACCCCTTACCAGGACTGCGCTTTTACATTTTATATTGCAAAACATTTTATGGTTTTAATTCTTGTGCATTGCATTTTATTTTGCAATGTGTTTTGAGGGTTTTAATGGTTGTGAATTGCCCGAAGAGCATTGTTGTAAGAGTTAGTTTGTGTCATTTTTTAAGGGTTTATTGCAAAGTGGACAGAAGTAAATCGCAATGTGTTTAACTGTGAAATGGTGGGTGAGGGGCCAGCTTGGTTAAAGGTGTTTTAGAGGGACTGTTGGCAGTGATTGGGTTAAATACACCTTACCAAGTTTCCTAATTGCACGTTTTCATTGTTGTGTATTGATTTTTATTATTTTATTATAAAACTTAAATATCACCATAATACAGAAATCTTAAAAGCAAGGAATAAGTAATAAATTGCTATATATATTTAAAAGAAAGAGTCCGACACTATAAATACCCAGTAGGAATTTAACATTAATTATTAGGCAGGTTTAAAATAAGATAAATTAATGGGAGGATAGGTATCAAATAGAAAGGAAGACTGTTTTTTATTATTATGTACTTTAATTTTTCTCTCCTGAGAAACCATAACCTAATAAAAGCATCTGAAACCTGTGTTGGTACTTTTATTTTGTTTGTGTGTATATAATAAAACACCGGCATTCTGTTGCAAAAGCGTCTCCTTCCTTTGCTTTCTTAATAGTCTAAAATGTTGAGTATGTTTCTCTGTAAGTGCTATTTCCCATACTGTATTGTACCGTCGTCTTAGGTTTAAACCCTTTTGCATTCTTCCAACAGTTGGCAAATGCTATTTCCCATACTGTATTGTACCGTCGTCCTTAGTTTAAACCTTTTGCGCCCTTCCAAAATTTGGCTATCTGCATTTTATTTCAAAATGCATTTTGTGCCTTTAATGGTTGTCAGTAGACCAAAGAGTAAAGAGTTTGTGCCCACTTTGTGATAAATCCTAACAGTGTTCAGTTCCCAATCAGGCTTTGTGCAAGGTAAGTATGCATAGGAATGACACATCCCATTACTTCTGTCAAGGTAAGTGTATAATTTGTACATGTGTGAGAGCAGAATGATAAAAACTCAGCTTAGTCCTATGTACATATTTTCTCAGAGACATTGTTAGTTCGCTTACTGCTTTACTGGTAATAGTTTCACTACCAGGAGGGGATCTACACAGTCGTCGGGGCGCCCTGAAGGCGCTGGCGTGCGCCTCCAGGGTGCCCCGAAACTCCTAGTGTAGATACCTGTCCTGAAGAGGCGGCGGTGGCGAAAAGTTCCGAGGGCTGCTGTTGGATGCGAGGGTGCCTAGAGCATCCTTACCACTGTCGCTCACCTCCCCGTCGGCCTCCTGCTGCCAGCGAAAGAGCCACCCGGGTTGGAGAGCTTCTTCCGCCGAGCTCTCCAACCCGGGTGGCTCTTTCGCCGGCAGCAGGAGGCCAGTGGGGAGGTGAGCGACGGCGGCAAGGACGCTCTAGGCACCCTCGCATCCGACAGCAGCCCTGGGAACTTTTCACCGCTGCCGCCTCCTCCTCTTCTGGACAGGTATCTACAGGTATCTACACTAGGAGTTTCGGGGCGCCCTGGAGGCGCACGCCAGCACCTTCAGGGCGCCCCAATGACTCTGTGTAGATCCGCTCCAGGTCATGTTTTATTTGGTTGTGTTGGCTGGCACAGTTTTGGGGATTGCTTCAGGCAGCAAAATACCTTGGGCCAGACCTGGCTTTAGAACTGGGTTACAGCCTACATCCCCCTACATGGGGATATGTCAGGTTAGCAATCCTGACTTGCAATCCTGACGAAAGTTATGCTTGAAGTTCTCAGATATAGAGACCTAAGAGCTTGGTTGTAAGAGTTTGTTTGTGCTGACTTTGTGATAAAGCTTAACAGTGTTCAGTTCCCAATCAGGCTTTCTGCAAGGTAATTGTGCATAGGAGTGACGCGTCCAAACAGGATCATTACCATCAGTTGAAGACTTTGAGGACCAGGCCCGCTCCCATCTCTTCTGACAAGGTAAGTGTATAATTTCTACATGTGTGAAAGCAGAATCATAAAAACTCAACTTATCAGAGACATTGTTCTGTTGCTTCTTTACTCGTAATAGTTATATTGCCTAGTCACGTGTTATTGGGTTGTGCGGGATGGTGCAATTTTTTGTATTGGTTCAGGCAGCAAAACACCTTGGGCCAGACCTGGACTTAGAACTGTGTTACACACAGCTTGCAACCCCTTTATGAGATGTTTCAGGTTAGCTATGGTGCCCTTCCAAGGACCCTCCTTCACGGAGAACATTATGGTCTAAGTGCTGGAACTTAGCGGACTTCTTTGCCTCCTCTTAACGAGGACCACTGATTGGGACTGTGTTACACACAGGCAGCGTCCCTTTCATGGGGAAGTCTCAGGTTAGTGAAGATGCCCTAGCAGGCATGGCCAGCATTCATGCATTTTGTGGTTTTAATTGTTGTGAATTGCCCAAAGTGCTTCACTGCAAAGAGTTGGTTTGTGCCCTTTTTTAGGGTTTATCACACAATCCTATGTGTGTTTAATTAGAAGCAAATGCTAATGTGTTTGACTGTGAAAAGGGAGGGCACCAGGTTGGGGAAGGGTGATTTAGAGGAAGAACGGTTGGCAGTGATAGGGTTAAACACCCCTTACCAAGATTCCTTCCTAGCTTCCATGCTTGCAGATTTTGAGGACCAGGCCTGCTCCCATCACATCTTGGAAGGTAAGACATTGTTGGTTTTCCTGCTGCATTACTGGTAATTGTTGCATTACCTAGTCACTTTGGGGGGGGGGGTTGTGTGGGGTGGCACAGTTTTGGGGATTGCTTCACGCAGCAAAATACCTTGGGCCAGACCTGGACTTAGGACTGTGTTGCACACAGGTACGCGTCCCCTTTATGGGGATATCCCAGGTCAGTGAAGGTGCCCTAGGAAGCAGAGCCAGCCCCTCTTTCATGTGTTTTGAGGGTTTTAGTTGTTGTGTACTACATTTTATTTCATGGCTGACTGTGGGGAGTACTAAGAGTGGTATTCTTGGGTGAAATTACATGTGAGCACACTTGTGATCTTGATCACGCTTGATTCCTCTACTGAGGATGTGCCTAAATTCCTAAATTCTTAGCATATGTCCAGGATTCCTATTGGAAATCCCACGAGCCCTTAAAGGACTGGATTTCCTGATAACGCACATCCCTAGCCAAGAAGCGTTCATCTAAGAGAGGATGTACGGCTGGGTCCAGGTGTTCAGAAATTCCTGTTTGAGAGAAGGGTGGGTCACTCTTGGGTCGACCTGTGCCAGGAGAAGGACAGAGGACCTGCAACCCTGTGGACTCCCTTGGACCTCTCATGCCATCCTTCTGGGAAGGCTGCCTTGAGTTGGGATGTGAAGTCATTATTGTGATGGTCCTGCTCCTGCCAAGAATTTTGAAGGTGCTGGTAGGGGATGATGGATCTGTCCTATGGCAGTCTTACTACGGAGTGTCTCAGGGCTTTATTTGACCCTCAAGCTTTTCAGCATCTACATGAAACCGCCAGGAGACGTTTACCAGGGGTGCGGGCTGAGGCGACACGAATGGCACCTAGCTTCGCCTCTCCTTCTCAGCTAACAGAGGTGGGGCAGTTGGAGCCCTGAACCAGCGTACGGGCAGGAGAATGGACTGGATGAGGGCCAATAAACTGAGATTCAATCCAGCCAACACAGAAATACTGTTTGCAGGTGGTTCATCATTCCGGCTTAGTGACATTGACCCTGTTCTGGCGGGGAGTTTCAGACTTCCCAATCAGTGACGTCTGTAGTTTGGGGATGGTCATGGATCCATCGTTGCCCGTAGAGGCACAGGCTCCCTTCGTGGCTCAGAGTAGCTTCTCACTAGCTTAGGCCAGGGAGGAACAGCTGCAGTTGTTTTGGCCTAAAACTCCCATGATCCCCTTACATCGGCGATGCTGGCTGGAGCTGATGGGGATTGTAGTCCAAAACAACTGAGGTCACAATTTTTTTAATTTCCATTTGTATTTTAGTTGTGTTTTATTTTACTTTAGTTCATTTTTTTCTTTTTATTTACTGGACCCAATCCCAAAGTTCTTCAAGCATTTAAAATAATAAGAAATTAAAACAGAATAAAACTAGCCAAGATTCAAACAACAGAAATAAATATACTAAACTAAAACCAGCAGGAGAGAAAATCACTAAAATCGCTGAGTGTCTAATAATATTTAAAATAACTAAGAAGAAGTAAAAACATCCCTTTAAAAGGTGGTGCTCTGAACCACTGAGGGAGCCTGCGCCTCTGCGGACAATGACAGATCCATCATCGTCCCCAACTTGCAGACCTCGCCCTTTAGGAAGTCTGAAACCCCCTTCCAGAACAGGGTGACTGACACTTAACCGGATAGATGAGCCACCCACAAACAGTGTTTCTGTCTTGTCTCGATTGAATCTCAGTTTATTGGGCCCTCATCCAGCCCACTCCTCTGCCCATGCGCTGGTTCAGAGCTTCAACTGCCTCACCTCTGTTTAGCTGAGAAGGAGAGGTGGAGCTACGTGTCATTGGTGATGCCTCAGCCCGCACCCCTGGTTAACGTGTCCCGGCAGTTTCATGTAGATGTTGGAAAGCATGGGGGTCAACTACAGCCCTGAGGCACCCTGTAGCAAGACCACCATAGGACAGACCCATTATCCCCTGCCACCACCTTCTCTAAGGGGCATTCTAGGCAGGAATGGAACTGTTGCAATACACGACTTCACATCCCAACCCAAGACAGCCTTCCCAGAAGGATAGCATAAGAGGTCCAAGGGAGTCCACAGGGTTGCAGGTCCTTCTCCCGGCAAAGGACACAAGCAGGCTTGCACGTCCCTCACCTGGCTCAGGTCGACCTAATTGTTTCATGACCTAGTCATGTTTTATTGGGGATTGCTAAAGTAATTTGGGGATTGCTTCGGGCAGCAAAATACCTTGGGCCAGACCTGGACTTAGAACTGTGTTACACACAGCCAGGGTTCCCTTCATGGGATGTCTCAGGCCAGTGAAGGTGCCCTAGGAAGCAGAGCCAGCTCTTCCTTCATGGAGAAGGCCATGCTTGAAGTTCAGGGACTTAGCAGCCTGGCCTGCCTCTTCATGGGGATGGCTGATTTCAGAACTGACAGGCATGATCACAAACTTGTAATTTGGAGTTAACAGAACACAGGCTTCTAATATTGAAGGCTGAGTTCAGAATGTATTTAAATAGTTCTCACAGAAAAGAGACATTTGCACTGAGATTGTTTACTTCACAGTATAAAAATGCTGCTGTAACTGTACTCTGGGCCTTCCCTCTCCTATTGGGGTTCAGCCCACCGCTGTGCAAACTCTCTTTTGCTGTGGGAAATAATTCTATTGCTAGTGTCTCACTGGTCTCTTTGTCTGTGCGTTGGAGATCCACGCTAATACCTGGGGAGCCTCGTCTGGGATTTGACAGCACTCGTCAGAAGCACACAGGCAGAAGCTCTCTGGGGACTGCCATTCCAGCACGTACCCAAGGTAAGAGACCTTTTGAAATCCCTATTGGCTTAGCCTTCTGTTTCAGGTGACACCGTGGGTCTGGTTCACACTGGACTCCCAACCCAAGACTTCTGTGAGACCCAGCAAAACAGACTTAGAAAAGTGGGCCTGGTCCACTGGAGGGGCAGATGAGGTTTAACATGGCTGGGCCCAGTGCAAAAGACAGGTCAGTAAAACAGGTACCTGAGGAAGCAAGTGAACAGAGCTGTCGTTGACACCCACGGTGTATATGTACAAAAGTTATGGGCCAGAACCTGCAAATTCGAAAACACTTAAATTGTTCAGATTCTCTTTAAGATAGCTAGGAAGAAGTTGAATGGTTTGTGGCTTAGTTTGCAAAGAGACAGGAAGAAGAAGAAGAGTTTAAATCTGGCACCTAGCAAAAGGTGTTGTGGAGCCTAGAGACAAGAACCGAGAAAGAAAGGGGAGGGAGATTTCTCCTGGCAAAGAAAGAAAGAATTTTTAGGCTCTTGTATATTTAAGCTACCTGCATTTTTTTTAATGTATCACTAGTATTGAATTGTAGGAGTAGAAATTTCAGACTCTGAAGAGTTAAATTGCATTTAGAGTTCAAGCAATTAAGAATCTCATTTTTTAAGAAGCCCACAAAACAAGAACAATGCAGAATCCATGGTAGATTCAAGGGCAGAGGCGATGGATGAGAACATGGTGTGAGCAAAAAGCAAAATCACCCTAGAATATTGCCACTATTGTGGTGAAATTGGTCGCTAGAAAATGAGTGTCCTAATAAGCCTGGCCAGCTTATGCAGACACCTCATAAAGCTAGCTGATCTACACTAACGTTTCAAGATTTCCTTACAGCTACAATGTCTGCTAAAAAAACTATAACTGTTGTAGGCATGTTTCTTAACTAACCGCCTCACTATCCAGACCAACATGCTTCCTCTTTAAGCAGAAAGCTATTCTGTAAATAAAGGTTTACTCACCACATGAAGCATTTCTTGATGCCCTAAATATGTTGTGACCTTGCTGCAAAGCATGGTGTGTGTGTTCTCCTGATTCCGCTTCATGAAATCCAAACTTCCAGCCTGATCACCTGGGGGTCTTGGAATTTGATGAAATCCTTTTTTTGCAATTAAGAAAAGGGATTATCAAGGATATCAGGGCACACCATGTTTCCAGGAAAGGGCAAGCTCATACCTTCTGTGTAGTCTGAGCTATATGCAGTTGATAACGCCATGATTAACAGCGTAATTACTCTAGTTGGGCAGAGCAGTTGGGTGTGTGGCCAGCCTCTGGCACTTACGAACAAGAGATTAGTCCTTATGGGAACCCTCATGGGTAAACCAATGACTCCCCCCCACCCCCTACTAAATTTCAGGCCACCGAACTCCAGCTAACAGATGATCAAGTATTAAGACTATGGCCGTGCATTAATGAGGTAGTTTTAGGTTGTCATTCACAGATTAAAGACACCCAGATGAGCCCTGCCACGACCACCGGCATCACGGTTCTTCAGTGGACAAGAGTGCCCTGGCGTCCAGGTGGAAAGGTCCCTACCAGATCTTCCCAGATCCACACATCACCCTGCAAGAGGGCCGTTGACCCAGATTTCGCCAGTCAAGTGTAGACAGCAACCGAGGCGGTGCTCTCAAGGACAATGCAGGCGATTTCTCCTCGACACGGCCAACAGCAGGTGTCTACTGCTTCTCCCAAGACCCAGCGGATCATGCCCGGAGACCACCTAACTTTACTCTACAAATATTTAAGGGCCATAATAATGCCCAGCCACTCTCCAGAAACCAAAAAGGTTTCATCCTACTGGTAGAGTTGGCAAAAGTCCAGCCAGCTGCATGAAGACAGACTTCGCCAGGCAGCCAACGATGACTGAGATGGCCGCTCTGTTCCAGTACGGCGGTCTTGTTCTCTTTGAACTATGCTTTACGGGAAATAAAGAAGGGAATAGTACAACTAAGTATAGCAGTAGCAGAAATAGTTAACCTTATTAAACTGTTGGATGTGTGCTTTAATTACTTTAAGTGTTAGCTGTTTTTATGCTTTTGTTTTTAAAATTTGTATATCGATTTTTAATGTTCAGTCTTAATCTTTGTAACCCGCCCAGAGAGCTTCGGCTATGGGGCGGCATATAAAAGTTAACCTTACTAACCTTACTAACCTTAGTTAACCTTACTAAACTGTTGGATATGTGCTTTTATTGTTTTAAACTTTAGCTGTTCCTATGCTTTTTTAAAAAAAATTTGTATATCGATTCTTAATGTTCAGTCTTTTTAATCTAATCTTTTTAATCTTTGTAAACTGCCCAGAGAGCTTTGGCTATGGGGCGGTATATAAATGTAAATAATAATAATAATAATAATAATAATAATAATAATAATAATAATAAAAAATGCCAGCCCATCATGAACAAGGCATACCTGTAATTGGTGTGCCTGCCTATCTCGGGCAAAAGAAGGGTAGAAGGCATACCAGTTTGAACAAAACATCACCAAAGAAAATGAACAAACTTTGGTACAGAGATATATAGACTTTGCAGCTGAGAATCTAGTGACTGAATTTGCTTCCATCCCCTTTTCTCCTCCTCCCTCCCCACCCCCTTTCCTTTTGTGTCATGTTTTTTAGATTGTAAGCCTGTGGGCAGGGATGTTTTTTAGATTGTAAGCCTGTGGGCAGGGACTGTCTTAAGAAACATTTTTGTAAGCTGCTTTGAGAGCCTTTTTGGCTAAAGGGCAGGATAAAAGTGCTTAATAAATAAATAAGGAAATAAAGGATGGAATATAATCCATCCCAGTCTGAAACCCCTCTACGCTGCCAGTTCAATGGCCAATATCAGAATGCCACACATACTCAGTGACAACCCGTAGGAGATTAGGCAAACAGCAAAAGTTATTGTGGATTACTTGGAGGGAATCTACACGTAGTACTGAAGGCGCTCGCGTGCGCCGTCAAAACGATGGTGTAGACGGCAAAAGAAGAGACGGAGGAAGAGGTGGAGGAGGAGGAGGCTGGGGAACCGGCCGCATCCTTGCCGCTGCCGCCGCCGGAAGCCAAGCTCTCCGACCTGGGTGGCACTTACCCCGGCAGCAGGAGGCGGCAGCGGCAAGGATGCAGCCGGTTCCCCAGCCGCCTCTTCCTCCATCTCTTCTTTCGCCGTCTACACCATCGTTTTCACGGCGCACACAAGCGCCTTCAGTACGATGTGTAGATTTGGCCTTGATTGGCACTAATTATGGGAAAGCTTTAAGAGATAGAACGCTGCACAAGATTTTGGGTTTCCGAGTTCTTTGTCTACTCTCCTTTGACCATAATGTGATTGCACTTGCTGGTTTAAAGATAAAACAATGTTAATTTTTTAGACTTCATTCCAGTTTCAGGTAGACACTTCCTGTAATTGGAGGCTTCAAGCTAGAGATGGTTAGCAAATACAAAGACCTCTTTATTAGTAGCACTGTTCTTCCTCCTTTACTGTCGTGTTTCAAAAGCAGTTACACACTGACAGATAATGGTAAAATCAGTAAACCCAATGTAGCAAAATGCCGTAAGGATTACAACCAAATAATAGAGAGATCTCCCTCTTCTGTTATATGGTATTCCAGAAGGTGCAGAGCATATTCCTCTACCAGTATGTTTTTCCAAAGGTGAGAAATGGTTAATCTATCCAGCGTTAAATGTCCACAGACTCTATTGGCTATGTGGACCATGGGCATATAAGATCCTGCCATAGAACTATTGCCTGGTCTCAGTTCACACACCAGTTTAACAGCAGACATTATTTACAACCATAAGGTCAAAAGGGCTATTAATAATCCTTTGGAAACGGGATACACTAGATCCCATGAATTCATGAAGATCTTGCTTCCAGTAAACCTCTGACACAGCAGAGGCCAGTTGAAACTGCCACAATTGATGCCATTTCTGCCCTTTAAGCTGAAACAAGAGATTTCACAAGTCACACTACAAAACTGCATGACCCTTGATGTCTTACTTGCAGCACGAAGAAGAGTCTGTGCCGTGATTAACACTTCTTGCTGCACATACATAAGCCAGAACTATGGAATAGAAATTTATTAGATAATGCATTTTAGCTAGTTCCCATGGAAAAAAGACACACACACTGAGGTTGTTTACTCAGCAATACAAAACGCCTGCCATAGCTATTCTCTGGGCCTTTCCTCTCGGGGTTCAGCCCGCATAGGTGCTCTGTTTTGCTGCCGAAAATAAAGCTGTTGCTAGTGTCTCACTGGTCTCTTTGTCATTTTCTTGGAAAGCCACAACAATATGTATTATTGTGAAGCTGGTAACAAGTGTGAACTAGAAAGAGGGACATACTAAACCAAAGAACACTGAATGGCCGTTGAAATGCATTGGTTTATTCCGAATGGCCATAGGAAATTATTGGAGGTGTTTAGGGATCATCTACAAATCAAAATCCCTAAAGGAGTTAAACATTTCATTTTCATAGAAAACCACGCAGAATCAAAATGCAAACTAACAGTGGTTTTACGGAACAACTACTATGACCCCAACACTGTGATTCTAGGGATCACCCCCAAATTCAAGAAGAAATCAGAATGCAATAAAAAGAGGGTAATAGTTTTATACACTGCTTTATAAAGTTCTAAAACACCCAAATATTTAGCACCAGTTCTAAAACACCCAAATATGAGAAAGGAATTTTGTCGCAACATGCCAAACATTGTTTAAATGTTTCTATATGCCCTGCCACAGCGCGCACACCTTACAACAGGTTGGTTTCAAAATGGCCATAGGAAAACATTGGGCTGTCAGGCAGTTCCAGAAAAAAGGGGAGCTCCAAAATTCTCGTGGAGGTTTGTAATAAGGCCCTAAGCATCCTAAGAGTTTTTGCTGGAGGCGTGCACCATTGGAATGGTCCGCACTTTGCGCATGGCCCATTAGGTTCCTTCAGAATGACCACAGGAAGCACTGGGCTGTGGAACCTAATGTGGCCATGCACAAAGTGGGGACAATTCCAATGGAGAACGCCTCCAGCAAAAACTCTTAGGATGCTTACAGTCTTATTACCAACCTCCATTAGAATTTTGGGGCTCCCCCTTTTTTTCTGGGTTTACCTTACTGCCCAGTGCTTTCCTATGGCCATTCTGAAGAAACCTTATGTACGGGACGTACTAAACCGAAGGACACCGAATGGCCATTGAAATGCATTGTGTCATTCCGAATGGCCATAGGAAATCATTGAAGGAGTTTAGGGATCATCTACAAATTAAAATATCTAAAGGAGTTAAACATTTAGTTTTCATAGAAAACCACACAGAATCAAAATACAAACCAACAAAGTGGTTTTGGGGAACAATTCCTATGACCCCCAACACAGTGGTTTCTAGGGATCATCTCCAAACGTAAAAAGAAAACAGAATACAATAAAGAGAAGGTGACTGCCTTTCCATGCAATGCTTCATAGGCACCAGTTTTAAAAGACCAAAATAAGTGGAGGGGGGTTGCCAAAAACTGTCACAGCTTATTTCCATGTTTACAAATGCCCCCCCCCCCACCGTCACCCTCTCCTCACAATTGGCTTACATTTCAAAGTGGTCATAGGAATACATGGGAATGATACCACAAGCCCCTTAAGAATCAGATGAAGCTGAAAATGCTTACGGAGGTTGAAATTAGAAACCCAAGCATCCTAAGACTCTGTGCTTGATACATGTTGCATTGGACTTGCCCCCAACTTGCGCATAGCCATAATACGGGGTGTCATTCAGAATGGCCATAGGAAAGCATTAGGATGTCACAAGCAGGCATGCAGAAAAGAGGGGGAGCCCCAAAACGCTCATGGAGATTTGAACTAACCCCCCCCCCCAAAAAACCTAAGAGTTTCCACTGGAGACATGCTCCACCGGAAAGACCCCCACATTGCACATGGGCCCATAAGGTTCCATCAGAATGACCATAGGAAAGCATTGGACAGTCACGCAGCCCCAGAAATCAAGGGGAGCCCCAAAATTCTAATAGACATTTGTAATGAGAGCCTAAGCATCCTAAGAGTTTTTGCTGCAGACGTGCTCCATTGGAATGGCCCCTAAGCTGCACACGGCCACATGAGGTTTCTTCAGAATGGCCATAGGAAAGCATGGCGCTCTCTGGCAGCCCCAGAAACTCAGGGGGAGCCCTGAAATTCTCATAGATGTTTGTAATGAGACCCTGAGCATCCTAAGAGTTTTTGCTGCAGACGTGCTCCATTGGAATGGCCCCTAAGCTGCGCACGGGCACATGAGGTTTCCTCAGAATGGCCATAAGAAAGCATGGTGCTATCTGGCAGGCCCAGAAAATCAGGGGGAGCCCCGAAATTCTCATAGATGTTTGTAATGAGACCCTGAGCATCCTAAGAGTTTTTGCTGCAGTCGCGCTCCATTGGAACGGCCCCTAAGCTGCACACGGCCACATGAGGTTTCTTCAGAATGGCCATAGGAAAGCATGGCGCTCTCTGGCAGCCCCAGAAACTCAGGGGGAGCCCTGAAATTCTCATAGATGTTTGTAATGAGACCCTGAGCATCCTAAGAGTTTTTGCTGCAGTCGCGCTCCATTGGAACGGCCCCTAAGCTGCGCACGGCCACATGAGGTTTCTTCAGAATGGCCATAAGAAAGCATGGTGCTATCTGGCAGGCCCAGAAAATCAGGGGGAGCCCCGAAATTCTCATAGATGTTTGTAATGAGACCCTGAGCATCCTAAGAGTTTTTGCTGCAGTCGCGCTCCATTGGAACGGCCCCTAAGCTGCGCACGGCCACATGAGGTTTCTTCAGAATGGCCATAGGAAAGCAGGGCGCTATCTGGCAGCCCCAGAGAATCAGGGGGAGCCCCAAAATTCTCATAGAGGCTTGTAATGAGACCCTGAGCATCCTAAGAGTTTTTGCTGCATGCGTGCTCCATTGGAATGGCCCCTAAGCTGCGCACGGGCACATGAGTTTTCCTAAGAATGGCCATTAGAAAACAATGGCCCTATCTGGCAGCCCCCAAAAACCAGGGGGAGCCCCAAAATTCACACAGACATTTCTAATGAGACCCTAAACATCCTAAGAGTTTTTGCTGCAGGCGTGCTCCATTGGAATGGCCCCTAAGCTGCGCATGGCCACATGAGGTTCCTTCAGAATGGCCATAGGAAAACAATGGGCTTCTCTGGCAGCCCTCCCAAATCAGGGGGAGCCCCAAAATTCTCGTAGAGGCTTGTAATAACACACTAAGCCTGCTAAGAGTTTTTGATGCAGGTGCTCTGCATTGCAATGGCCCCTACACTGCGCACGGGCACATGAGGTTTCTTCAGAATGGCCATAGGAAAACAATGGGCCAATCTGGAAGCTCCAGAAATTCAGGGGGATCCCCGAAATTCTCATAGACGTTTGTAATGAGACCCTAAACATCCTAAGAGTTTTTGCTACAGACATGCTTCATTGGAATGGCCCCTAAGCTGCGCACGGGCACATGAGGTTTCTTCAGAATGGCTATAGGAAAACAATGGGCTTCTCTGGTAGCCCTCCCAAATCAGGGGGAGCCCCAAAATTCTTGTAGAGGCTTGTAATGAGACCCTGAGCATCCTAAGAGATTTTGCTGCTGACGTGCTCCATTGGAATGGCCCCTAAGCTGCGCACGGGCACATGAGGTTTCTTCAGATTGGCCATAGGAAAGCATGGTGCTATCTGGAAGCCCCAGAAAATCAGGGGGAGCCCCGAAATTCTCATAGATGTTTGTAATTGGACCTTAAGCATCCTAAGAGTTTTTGCTGCAAACGTGCTCCATTGGAATGGCCCCTAAGCTGCGCACGGGCACATGAGGTTTCCTCAGAATGGCCTTAAGAAAACAATGGGCTTCTCTGGCAACCCTCCCAAATCAGGGGGAGCCCCAAAATTCTCGTAGAGGCTTGTAATAACACACTAAGCCTGCTAAGAGTTTTTGCTGCAATCGCGCTCCATTGAAATGGCCCCTAAGCTGCGCACGGCTGCATGATGTTTCTTCAGAATGGCCATAGGAAAACAATGGGCTTCTCTGGCAACCCCAGAAAATCAGGGGGAGCCCCAAAATTCTCATAGATGTTTGTAATGAGACCCTGAGCATCCTAGGAGTTTTTAATGCAGGTGTGCTCCATTGCAATGGCCCCTAAGCTGCGCACGGGCACATGAGGTTTCCTCAGAATGGCCATAGGAAAGCATGGCGCTATCTGGCAGCCTCAGAAAATCAGGGGGAGCCCCGAAATTCTCATAGAGGCTTGTAATGAGACCCTGAGCATCCTAAGAGTTTTTGCTGCACGCGTGCTCCATTGGAATGGCCCCTAAGCTGCGCACGGCCACATGAGGTTTCCTCAGAATGGCCATAAGAAAACAATGGGCTTCTCTGGCAGCCCCAGAAACTCAGGGTGAGCCCCAAAATTCACGTAGAGGCTTGTAATAACACACTAAGCATGCTATGAGTTTTTGCTGCAGACGTGCTCCATTGGAATGGCCCCTAAGCTGCGCACGGGCACATGAGTTTTCCTCAGAATGGCCATAAGAAAACAATGGGCTTCTCTGGCAGCCCTCCCAAATCAGGGGGAGCCCCAAAATTCTTGTAGAGCCTTGTAATAACACACTAAGCCTGCTAAGAGTTTTTGATGCAGGTGCTCTCCATTGCAATGGCACCTACGCTGCACACGGGCACATGAGGTTTCTTCGGAATGTCCATAGGAAAACAATGGGCCAATCTGGAAGCTCCAGAAAATCAAGGGGAGCCCCGAAATTCTCATAGATGTTTGTAATGAGACCCTAAGCATCCTAAGAGTTTTTGCTGCAGGTGTGCTCCATTGCAATGGCCCCTAAGCTGCGCACGGCCACAAGAGGTTTCTTCAGAATGTCCATAGGAAAACAATGGCTTCTCTGGCAGCCCTCCCAAATCAGGGGGAGCCCCAAAATTCTCGTAGAGGCTTGTAATGAGACCCTGCGCATCCTAACAGTTTTTAATGCAGGCGTGCTCCATTGCAATGGCCCCTAAGCTGCGCACGGGGCACATGAGGTTTCCTAAGAATGGCTATAGGAAAGCATGGCGCTATCTGGCAGCCCCAGAAAATGAGGGGGAGCCCCGAAATTCTCATAGAGGCTTGTAATGAGACCCTGAGCATCCTAAGAGTTTTTGCTGCAGGTGTGCTCCATTGCAATGGCACCTACGCTGCGCACGGGCACATGAGGTTACTTCAGAATGGCCATAGGAAAACAATGGGCCAATCTGGAAGCCCCAGAAAATCAGGGGGAGCCCCAAAATTCTCATAGATGTTTGTAATGAGACCCTGAGCATCCTAGGAGTTTTTAATGCAGGTGTGCTCCATTGCAATAGCCCCTAAGCTGCGCACGGGCACATGAGGTTACTTCAGAATGGCCATAGGAAAACAATGGGCCTATCTGGAAGCCCCAGAAAATCAGGGGGAGCCCCAAAATTCTCATAGATGTTTGTAATGAGACCCTGAGCATCCTAGGAGTTTTTAATGCAGGTGTGCTCCATTGCAATGGCCCCTAAGCTGCGCACGGGCACATGAGGTTTCCTCAGAATGGCCATAGGAAAGCATGGCGCTATCTGGCAGCCTCAGAAAATCAGGGGGAGCCCCGAAATTCTCATAGAGGCTTGTAATGAGACCCTTAGCATCCTAAGAGTTTTTGCTGCACGCGTGCTCCATTGGAATGGCCCCTAAGCTGCGCACGGCCACATGAGGTTTCCTCAGAATGGCCATAAGAAAACAATGGGCTTCTCTGGCAGCCCCAGAAACTCAGGGTGAGCCCCAAAATTCACGTAGAGGCTTGTAATAATACACTAAGCATGCTAAGAGTTTTTGCTGCAGGCGTGCTTCATTGGAATGGCCCCTAATCTGCGCACGGGCACATGAGGTTTCTTCAGAATGGCCATAGGAAAGCATGGTGCTATCTGGAAGCCCCAGAAAATCAGGGGGAGCCCCGAAATAATCATAGATGTTTGTAAAGAGACCCTAAGCATCCTAAGAATTTTTGCTGCAGACGTGCTCCATTGGAATGGCCCCTAAGCTGCGCACGGGCACATGAGGTTTCCTCAGAATGGCCATAAGAAAACAATGGGCTTCTCTGGCAGCCCCAGAAAATCGAGAATTTTGGGGCTCACCCTGATTTGGGAGGGCTGCCACAGAAGCCCATTGTTTTCCTATGGCCATTCTGAAGACACCTCATGTGGCCGTGCGCAGCTTAGGGGCCATTGCAATGGAGCACACCTGCAGCAAAACCTCTTAGCATGTTTAGTGTGTTATTACAAGCCTCTATGAGAATTTTGGGGCGCCCCCTGATTTTCTGGGGCTGCCAGATAGCGCCATGCTTTCCTATGGCCATTCTGAAGAAACCTCATGTGCCCGTGCGCAGCTTAGGGGCCATTCCAATGGAGCTAGGGTGACCATATGAAAAGGAGGACAGGTCTCCTGTATCTTTAACAGTTGCATAGAAAAGGGAATTTCAGCAGGTGTCATTAGAATATATAGAAAACCTGGTGAAATTTCCTCTCTAGTATAGCTCCTGCAGCTTTAACTGTTGTGATGAAGAGGAAATTTCACCAGGTTTTCCATAAATTCCCTTTTCTATGCAACTGTTAAAGATACAGGAGTCCTGTCCTCCTTTCCATATGGTCACCCTAAATGGAGCACATCTGCAGCAAAAACTCTTGGGGTGCTCAGGGTCTCATTACAAAAATCTATGAGAATTTCGGGGCTCCCCCTGATTTTCTGGGGCTGCCAGAAAGTGCAAGGCTTTCCTATGGCCATTCTGAAGAAACCTCATGTGCCCGTGCGCAGCTTGGGGGCCATTGCAATGGAGCACACCTGCAGCAAAAACTCTTAGCATGGTTAGTGTGTTATTACAAGCCTCTATGAGAATTTTGGGGCTCACCCTGAGTTTCTGGGGCTGCCAGATAGCGCCATGCTTTCCTATGGCCATTCTGAAGAAACCTCATGTGGCCGTGTGCAGCTTAGGGGCCATTTCAATGGAGCACGTCTGCAGCAAAAACTCTTAAGATGCTCAGGGTCTCATTACAAGCCTCTACGAGAATTTTGGGGCTCCCCTGATTTTCTGGGGCTGCCAGATAGCGCCATGCTTTCCTATGGCCATTCTGAGGAAACCTCATGTGCCTGTGCGCAGCGTAGGTGCCATTGCAATGGAGCACACCTGCATTAAAAACTCCTAGGATGCTCAGGGTCTCATTACAAACATCTATGAGAATTTTGGGGCTCCCCCTGAGTTTCTGGGGCTGCCAGAAAGCGCCATGCTTTCCTATGGCCATTCTGAGGAAACCTCACGTGGCCATGTGCAGCTTAGGGGCCATTCCAATGGAGCACGTCTGCAGCAAAAACTCTTAGGATGCTTAGGGTCTCATTACAAATGTCTATGAGAATTTTGGGGCTCCCCTTGATTTCTGGGGCTGCGTGACTGTCCAATGCTTTCCTATGGTCATTCTGATGGAACCTTATGGGCCCATGTGCAATGTGGGGGTCTTTCCGGTGGAGCATGTCTCCAGTAGAAACTCTTAGGTTTTTGGGGGGGGGGGTTAGTTCAAATCTCCATGAGCGTTTTGGGGCTCCCCCTCTTTTCTGCGTGCCTGCTTGTGACAGCCTAATGCTTTCCCATGGCCATTCTGAATGACACCCCGTATTATGGCTATGCGCAAGTTGGGGGCAAGTCCAATGCAACATGTATCAAGCACAGAGTCTTAGGATGCTTGGGTTTCTAATTTCAACCTCCGTAAGCATTTTCAGCTTCATCTGATTCTTAAGGGGCTTGTGGTATCATTCCCATGTATTCCTATGACCACTTTGAAATGTAAGCCAGTTGTGAGGAGAGGGTGCGGGGGGGGGGGGATTTGTAAACATGGAAATAAGCTGTGACAGTTTTTGGCAACCCCCCTCCACTTATTTTGGTCTTTTAAAACTGGTGCCTATGAAGCATTGCATGGAAAGGCAGTCACCTTCTCTTTATTGTATTCTGTTTTCTTTTTATGTTTGGAGATGATCCCTAGAAACCACTGTGTTGGGGGTCATAGGAATTGTTCCCCAAAACCACTTTGTTGGTTTGTATTTTGATTCTGTGTGGTTTTCTATGAAAACTAAATGTTTAACTCCTTTAGATATTTTAATTTGTAGATGATCCCTAAACTCCTTCAATGATTTCCTATGGCCATTCGGAATGACACAATGCACTTCAATGGCCATTCGGTGTCCTTCGGTTTAGTACGTCCCGGCCCCAAAGTCTTAATAGCTGAAGTCCTGGAAGCAGCAATCCCTGGGAATTTTAAGTATGTTTTTATATGTTCAAAAGTGACTTACGACAATATATAAGGAGGGAAAGTGATAAAAGTCTTTTAGTTCTACCCTCCTTCTATCCCTATTCTTGTCACCTTCCTCATGTTAGGATGAACTACTTAAGGAGTGAGCTTCTGCTGTCCATGGAGTCTCTCTGCATAATGTAGATTCTTGGAGATTCTCCCTAGAGCCTCCACAGACAAAAGATGTTCCCCACTTCAGAAATTCTTAGTAAAGAGTCCTGCCAGGCTGCAATTCCAAGATAAATATATTTCCATTGGAAACTTCTTGTTGGTGAGGCTCTGGGGCTTAATAAAGGCCCTTCTCTTTGACCTCTTCCCACTCATCACTGTTGTCGGAAGATAAATTCTAGAGAAAGGAAAAGGGCAAGGTATTGCAAGGGAGGGAGGAAACTGGCTGTAGGAAAGCTGGAACAATGGAGGCCTTTGGAATGGACATTGTTTTCCTATAATTCACCAGGTTCTTAAGGGTGGGAATAGGGAACAGCTTTGCCTGAGAATACTCTGAAAAATCTTGAAAGGAATGAAAGTGTTCTGAATTGAGAGACATGAACATTCATCCATCTCTATGAGAGATTCTGGGGAAAGGTTAGATTTTGCATATCTGGGATTAACACTGAACCTAGGGAAGTGGGGAGAAATGTAACTTGTGAACATGACCACATTGCAAAATAGCCATAGAAGCTAGTAGATTTAGCGAAATTCTCTGTGACAATGGTCATTTCATCCTAGTATGTCCCAATGACTTTGATACTTATTAAGCAAAGTATACAAAATAAATAACGGTCAACCATTTTGACCACACTAATAATCAAGCAAAAATTTAATTAGCCATTACTTCATGAAACACGTGCTTCTATGCATTTGATATAACTGCCAGTTATTATAAATAACGTGTGTGTGTGTGTTCAGTAATATCTGTTTTAGGTCATATTTCCTTGCTATTCCCTAATGGAATACAATAATGTAACAGCAACAAGTTGAAATTAGCTTGTGCAGAAATACTCTACAGTTCATATTTGTTATAAATCATAATTATTTGAAGATATTTAATTAACATTTTTAATGAATGGTTAGCAAGATAGAATTTATAACAACAATATGGACACAGGCATTGCCTCTTAACATCAGCCCTCCACCCTATCCAGTACTTTTATGTCCAGCTGTCTAATTTTCAACTGATATACAACCTAAGTACTGTACAGCAAGTGCAAGGAATCACTTATTGCTTTCCAAAGCTGTTAGACTCCTGTGTAACTGTTTCAAAGGGACATAACTTCTTGAACCTTAGTACAAAGCAATTGAATAGTTGCTTAATTTAGGACTGAACTAGCTCGACATTTTATCAAGCTAATGGAAATTGCTATGACCCTCTGGTGCCTTCTGTTGTTATTCTCCATTTCAGCACATCTCCTTTCTTTCTTTTTAGTAGGAGAGTTTAGATGTTAAGAAGTGGGCATCAATATGCAATATGACTCTTCTTTGTGTATGCAGCTAGGTTGGTCATACTGTGCAGGGCAAAGGACTCCACTATCTTTAAAGATCCCTGCCAGTTCAGATCATGCAGTATATAATCCCAGTCGCATTACCCTGACCAACTTGAGTATTAAGATCACCAATAATGAGCACTGAGGCTTCAGGATACAAATCTGTCAGCTTATTGATATAATCCTGCAGTCTTCTTTAACCAAGTGCTTTTTACCTATGTGGTGGCATATATATGTTCCTTATTAATAAATTAAACAAACTACACTTTATATTCAATGGCCAAATGAGTCAGGGTCTCCAGTCTAACTAAGGAGGCCCTGATACTTGTAGCTACCAAAATATCCAGACCTCCTTTGGGCCGCCCACCATTACCCTAGTAATGGGGAAAACTTCTGCAGTTAGTTTCAGAAATAGGCTCAGAACCCATCCACTCCCGTTAAAGTTGAGAATTATGAGCTGCCCAAATTTATATTTCTGCATCAGGAGATATGAATTTCAGGTGCTTCACACCTTGGACAACTGGTTTAGGTTTCTAACTGGTTGACTGAAACCCCAAGTAGATTTAACGCCTCACAGACATTGGAGCTGCAAGCCTCCACTGATCAAAATTCCTTTGGTGTTCAATGTTTGCCTGAGGAGTTACCCAAAATTTTCTTTAAATTTGCTTTGGGCCCCCAGACAGCCAGTTAGTATGTGGCCTTGTAGAATCTTGACCTGAGTTGCAGGTTGTTACTTTTTTCTTTTCGTTTTTGCAAAATCCTGAAGTCAATTTGTTCTTACATTACTTTTTACATATTTTCTTCCAGATTTCTGATCAATCTCCGGTAAGGCTGTTCTATAGAAAGGCAGACATTGGCCGTAGCTAGACCTAAGGTTTATCCCAGGATTGTCCTGGGGTCAAACCTGTTCATCTAAGTGCCACACAGGGCATCCAGCGCTCAGGCAGGGACGAACCTGGGATGATCCTGGGATAAACCTTAGGTCTAGCTACAGCCATTAACTTCAGGATTAGGTACTAGGTTCACAGCACCAATGTGGGGGATTGGACTGAAGAAATACCTCCTCAATATCTTTGTTATGAAAAAGGTATCTTAATCAGTGTGCAGAGGTAAATGTTTAAGGTGAGTGCCCATCATAAGAGTCCCCGTAGCCACACCCCAAGGAGATTCTTAAAACTTTGGGCAGTGATATGAACCCATAAGAACAAATCGGTTCTAGCAGATGTCAACTCCACTAGGAGGTCTTTCATAAGGCAAATGGGTCTGAATTGTCTGTTCAAGACTAAGCCGCCCCAAAATACTTTGCATTACAATAGGAAACTAGAGATTTTTTCTGGGAAAATTCACTCCTCCACCACTGCACAGCTAGCTGGGAATATTGAAGCTAAGTTCAGAGGGAATGGTGAAGTCTGACTGGCTCTCTCTCTCTCTGTGTATGAGGTGATCAGAATCTCTGTTCATAAAAAAGAAGGACTGGTGTTTCATTCCTGTGAGCTCTGGCTCCACAACACCCAGAGAGCTTTGGATATTGGGCAGCTAATAAACAAACAAACATGGCTGTGATCAGCAAGGTAGGTCAACAAATAGCAGTCATTTCTTACTCCAAGTAATTGAATGGCATCCTAATCTAGTCCTTCATCACATCGCCAACAGCATGAACCTTCCTGAAACTGTATACCCAGTCCTTCACATAAAGACCATATCACAAATCAGCACTTATATTATATTCAAAATGTCAACGAGGGCCTTTTTAAAAATCACAAGTTAAGTTAAATGAGCCAACTCATTTTGCTTATAATTGGATTTTCTTCCACAGATGTCTTCTTGAAACCCATTTTGCAACTTTCAGACTCTCTGGAGAAATGTAAATTTGACTAAATTGGTTTTTAAATAATACCTCTTTCTTTTAACTCAAGAGGCAGACTAGATTACCTACAAATGTACTGCAAAATATAAAATAAATTACATAAAACGTATAAAATATAGCTGTCTATACTTTCCTGGGCTGTAAGTCAGCATTTGAGTTCTATGCAATGGAGGGATATTATTTAAATATTCTTTTCCTCAGTTCCCTGCAATGGGATTAATAATGTCTGTGATTTGCTAATTATTCCTTTTTGATAGTAATTTGGCTCCATTGCAATTGTTCTGAAAACATTATTTACAGATTTCCCCATAGATTGAGCATAAAAAATGCAAAAGACACACATACCCACACACACACACACCACTGTAACTACGTATGTTAACTTGATGCTAGGTTAAAATAACAATAACAACAACATGTCTCCAACATGTCTAGAAATGGACAAATCAGTCCATTTCAGTTTCTCTTCATTTCACATTTTTCCATTCATAAATTTGGTTCATTCTGAACTTTAGAATCTTTTAATGGTTCACATACATTTTTGTACACACATTTGCCCAAGACCTCCTCTTCTAACTCCCTCCATTTCCCCTTCATCAAAGTGAGTGGATGGAGAAACAAGCCATGCTGTGAAGGGCTACTGCTTGCTCTGCTTCTTCTTCCTCCTGCAATAAGGCATGTGGCAGGGAAGAAGGGAATAGCACTGAGGAGTCTCCCTCACTCCTCCTTCTGACCTCCCTCCATGAGCTCCGGTAGTGAAGCTGCCAGTGCACTCCTCACCCTCTCCAAAAATGGGGTCCCCCCAACCTTAATAAAAAATACAGCACACACTCATTGATGATAGAGCAAGGTGGAGCAGTAGGCCTCTATGGGTACACTGGAACATCTGAACAGGCACAGAACGCATAAAACATACAGTATAAAAATACAATTATTAAAAGATTTATAGAAGCAGTAAGAGAAAAATACATGAAAAACAACCATTAAAGAAAGCCACTGTCATAATTAAGCTGTCTGTTTGCTTCTTCGCAGATTTGTCATCAATGGCTGTTTTAGCCTCTGGTAATTGTGGAAGTGCAGGGATGTGCAAAATAGCAAACTTCGAGCTCACTGGAGTTCTCCAAATTCTATCTCGAGTCTATATCATATTGGGAGCTTTGAATTTTGCCTTTGCTTTTCACATGAAAATCTGTGGGCTTTCTTTTCCCATTGATGAAAGCATATTTGTTTCCCCAACGTATACATTTTATGCACATTTTTTCAAATGTACGCATGCTGCCGAATTATTATTTTTTTTTGGGGGGGGGAGTAAATCACATTGCAAACTTGGAAATGTGCAGACTTTGACCTCAGATTGCATCTAAGGCCCTTTCTGAACCTAAGGGTGTAGAGGGAGGGTGAGAATCGCAGACTTACCTGCTTCTGCAAGCCTCTCTAGTCATCCAAATGGAAGCAAGTCTCCCAAAAGGGAAGAGGGAAGTTGTGCCTGTCATGCCCGCCATTTTTTAAAAAAAGAGGTAGGAGCCAGAGCCTAATTGTGCTCCAGCAAAAGTAAGTAAAAAACCCAAGCAAAAAAAAGCCCCGACCCTGCTCTCCCCCACCCTCGATGTCCCTGGACTCCCCCTGGCCCAGTTCCTTCCCTCTGCTGACCCCCACTACTCATGGGGAGGAGGGAAGAAGCTGGGATGGGCACCCACACCACCTGGAGTCCTGGGGATCATTCTGGGACTGCAGGTAAAATCAAGATAACTGTGGAAGCAGTTATCCCAGGAAAATGGAGGGGTTGTCCCCGCCTGCTTCTGGGATCCCCTGTGCATCATTTGGATGTACAGGGACAACCCAGGGATGACCCAAGGAAAAAGTCCATGGTGTAGAAAGGGCCTTGGTCCATGTTCGGTTCAGAATGTGTGAACTGGGTGAATCCTGATCAAAATGAACTGAAACAAATGTTCATATACCTTAAGCATAGCTACTCTAGTTGGATTTTGTATTCATCTATTATTTGCAAAATATAAAAAAAATGGGCTACACCTGTTACTTTTCGAGTTTCTTTTTTCTTTTGGCCCTGCTGTTTAAAACTGACATTGCGTGTGTTTCTGAGTAGAGGCTGACTGATGGTATCAGGTAGTTATCGTGAATAATACACAAACAGTTCTCTGGGACATTTGGCTCCTGGTTTATATACCTTAACGATTTTTTGTCTTCATTAGGAAGTTTCTGATTTGATAGTATATTGAGAGAACTGTTTTATTTGTCATTTATTATTCCTCCTGACTGTGCAGTATTTCTTGCAGCTTTACATGTTTGAGATTAAACAAGCATGTTTTCTCAATCAATCCTGCTTTTAAAATTAATTTAATTCTGAACTTGATTGCCTTGACTTGGTGGCAACATTTGACTTGATACATAGAACCACAAAGAAATCAGAATATTGCATGTTCAGTGGAGCTTTCTCATAGTCCTAACTGCTGAAAAGTTTTATAATTCCTGGATCAGAAATGCAAATCTTCTCACTGCTGGAATTTGATCTTTGCAAATATGATGCTAACTGACTGGATCTTAAGGATGTATAAGAAACGTATTTCAATTCATTTTTTAAAATAAAAATGTACCTATTTGTACCTTTTGGATAGAATACAGACTTGAATGCCATCTGTGGTTGACGTCCATGCATTTCTGAGCTTGCAGTATGATCTGTAGAGAAAAAATAAACAATTTGATAGCATGCATACTTTTGAAAAATGTGTGTACTTTTTAAAAAATGTGCACAAAGATACTTTAATCAATGGGAGAAGAATGCATAGATTTGAAATGCGCAAAACTTATGTGTACATTTCCAAAAATATGCACAAAAATATGCATGATGTTTCATGCAAAGAGAAAAATAAAGATCACAATGTGATACAGAAATGAGAAATAACATGCTTTGAGGTGGAATTTGGTGAACTTTGATGAACTTGAGTGTTGCTTGTACACACATCGCTAGCTGATCTGCATCTCCCAGACTAATGTGTGGGTCAGACTGAAATTATCCTTTGGATTTTGAATTTCAAATTTTGTGATGCAATATTGGCTCCAAAATTCTACTAAAATATGTTTTTAAAAGCATGTCTTATGATAAAGTATGTTCCAAAATGCTTATATTCATATGAACTTCCATATTGATCCCCCCATTTAAATTTGCAGGTTAATGCTGAAATGGGATGGAACAGATTTAGGAATGTAAATGTATACAACATTGACATGAACTAGAAATAGTCTGATCAGTCCACCCTTTGGTGAGTAGGGACAGAGCCACATTGTTTGTCAGCTATGACTGCTTCTGTGCAATGATAGTCACCTGGGCATGCTGATCTATGTGCTGGCAACCATCCAATTGTATTATTGTAATGTGTTATACATGGGGCTGCCCTTGAAAATGACTCAGTAGCTTCCATTACTGTAAAATGCAGCTGCCAAAATTCTGGTACCGACAGATGGGATATTACATTGTAAAGAGTGACATTGGCTGCCTATTTGCTTCTGAGCCCAATTCAAGTTGTTGGTGCTCACCATTAAAGCTCCAGAAACCTGGGACTCAAATACCCAAAGGAGCATATATCCCTTTACCAGCCTACTCATGTCTTAAGATCATCAGAGGTGTCTCCTCTCTGGATTCTTTTACTGGAGACATACATTGTACAGGAACAAGGGAGAGGGCCTTCTCAGTGGTGGTGCCTCTTCTTTGGAATGCCCTCCTCATAAAAGCTCAAATGGCTTCACTGTTACTTTCATTCTAGCTCCACATTACAATGGCCCTGTTCAGACAACACACCCAGGGCCTTGCTAGACCTACCTTAAAATCTGGGCGTGTGGATGGGCCAGCCCGCACGAGCCGTCGCTCCTATCCACATGTCGACGCGACAGGGTAAAGGAAAGCCCCACTGCGTTGGCCATTTTGTTGTATACCTTAAAGGGGCCATGTGCACAGGAGCGCACCAACGATAAAGGTAGGTGGTGTGTTTGGTTTTTTTAAAAAAGGGTTTCCTGCTCCCCCTGCCCCCAATTTCCCCCCTGGCCACGATCCCCCCACCTGCCCGCAATCTCCAATTCCCCCCATTCCCCCTGGCTCCGTTCCCCCCATCTCCCCCCCCCTGCCCTGATGGCCACAGCGCTTGAAAAGCAGCAGAACAGCCTACACCCCTGCAGTCTCGGGCTCGAGACTATGGGAAATACCGGGCCACAACTGGTGCCGGTTATCCACGGGCCAAGGGAGGGGTACCCCTGCCTGAGCCCAGGATCCCCTGTGCATCATCTGGACACACGGGGCCGGGCCGGGGCTTGCACTGGGCTAACCTGTTGTCTAGCAAGGCCCTAAGTTACAATGGTTAAGCATTTAAACTAAACATTATGGCTTAGCATGTCATATGAACCATGACTTAGCATGTTGTGTGAAATATTCATAACCATGGTGGCTACATAACCACGGTTTAAACATGGTCACTAACCACTTGTTGCAAAAGGGGTAGTGGCCTGACCATGGCTTAGCGTGTTCCCTGAGCAGACCCAATGCATTTTTTTTGCCAAGGCATTTTAAAGTGTTAAATCTAATTTATGTATGGTTAGCTCTGCCGTTTTTATGCTTCTCAATTGTTTTTATTATATTTTGTTGTTTGAATGTTTTATTGTATTGTATCTGTGGCACGTTCTAGTCTTTTCATGCCTCTCTATACTAACCTGGTGTCTGTAAGTTGAAGGACAGTTTTAAAATAAATAATACATTTGGACAAATGTGTTTGGCTCCATTTAATGCAGGCAATATTGAGGTGATGATCTGGAAGCCATAGTTATCCATGCTGAACTCCATAAGAAGTGCCAGTTGCAGGAGAAGAGCCGGACTTGGCCCCAATGAGTAAGAGTGTTGGGGAAAAAGAGGGGGGAAAGCACCACAAAAAGTCTATAGGAAAAAGAGGCGACTAGCTCTGGTGCTATGAAACCTCAAAAAGGTTTCCTTATTTTTCTTATACAAAATATTTAAAAAGTTTATTTATTTATTTATTTGTTTATTACATTTCTATACCGCCCAATAGCCGGAGCTCTCTGGGCGGTTCACAAAAATTAAAAACATTCAAAGTATAAAACAACAGTATAAAACCATAATATAAAATATAATATAAAAGCTCAACCAGATAAAAACAGCAGCAATGCAAAATTACAAATTTAAAACACCAAGTTAAAATTTATTTATAGACTGTTAAAATGCTGGGAGAATAAAAAGGTCTTCGCCTGGCGTCTAAAAGCATATAATGTAGGTGCCAAGCGAACCTCCTTAGGGAGCTCATTCCACAGCCGGGAATGAGATTTTGAGATTTCATAGCACCAGAGCTAGTCACCTCTTTTTCCTATAGCCTCAATGAGTAAGATACAGATAACTACATCAAAGTTTAAGACAAGCAGTTTGAGACAAAGTTGCCCTTGATTGAGCCAAGAGTTCACTGCCAATAAGTAACATAACCCACATGATTTTCTTTAAAACAGTAAAGCAAGTATCCCAAATAAGTTGCAAAGATAAGCAAACCAGTCTACTAGATTCCAATGAACATAGATGTCTGGACTGCATCTGCTTGGTCTGTCAAGCACAAGCTACATGTAGGCATCACATGTATTTTTAGATTGTGTTAAGAAGCAGTCGAGCATATATTCCGAAAACACAGAATTCCAAGCCATCTGTTCAAGCGTATGTTTTGAGAAATGACTGTACATTATTCAGACTCTTGCCTGCTAATATTAGGTCATTTCTACCCCCATGGGTAATACATGTGGCACATATTTAACTAGCTCTTGTAATAATCATAAAACTGTTTCAAGCTGATTTTACCTATCAGTTCAAGCTTTCCCCTCCTTTTTCTGGAACATTTTAGTTTTCTGTAATTATCAACAATAGTTGTGCTGAGAGAGAGAGAAGAATTCTGCAAATAGTCTTGCAGAACTGTTGTACAGGGTCTGGATGCCTGGTTGGGCCAGTACAGTACATGCTAAAAATGGACCAAATTTCCCATGAACTGTGATTTGTCCATTGACTAAAATTTTCATTGCCAAACAATGTGTTGTTCCCAAAACTTAGGTGAAAAATGCTGAGAATTTGAAAACAAAACAAATAAATAGTGATACCTTGGAATTTAAGCTCATTGCAGCCAGCGTATTGGCTGAAACTTGTGTGTTCATAATGCTCACCTTTGAGCAAGCCTGGATCACTGTCTTACAGATCTGTCATTAATTTCAGAACTGATTGTGAGCTGTGGAGCATGCACCGTCTTCATCTAAACAATGACATTTATGTGCATGTGCTGAGTTGGTTGGCTTAATCATTGTCTTTCTTAAGGAAATGTGATGGTGTCACTTCAACGATCTTGTGAAAGGACCTTTTTCTCTTGTTTGGTAAGTAAAAGTGCACTGGTGGTGGTGGCATTGGAGTCTTACCTGTTACTGTTAATCCAAGTAGGAGGAAACCCACCCCACCCCATGTTGTGGCATAGGTGATGCAGCTGGCTAGCATGCAGGTAGATTCAGTTTGTTTCTTACTTGTAGAAATGTTGTGAGCATCTGGTTGGGGGCTCGAACTCAGTGGGTTCCTTCCAGACTGGAGTCCGCAGACTCCTGCACTTGCCCAATTTATTTAGACTATTTACACCTGCAGTTTTGCGTAGATGGACCTCTTTATGGCTGCCTTTTATGCAAAATAGCAATTTACAGAAAAGGCCAAGCAACTATTCTGTATAAAATGGCAGCTTGGCAGACCAGCAAGACACTGTGCACCACTCATTGGGCACCACGGACCATCAGGTGGCCTTTTGGCCCCACATGCGGCAAAGCAGGGCAGCTGTGGTCAACCATCCCCTACTTACTTGCATATTGACTAAACTGTTGAGACTAAAATATGTCCCTGGGAGGTTGGCAATGATAATAAATTCATGGAGGATCCAGCAACAGTTAAGGGAAGTTGGCAACCCCACCCCCATTTTCTTTCCAAAAAACACATAAATGATGTTAGACTTGATAGTCAGGCAGGCCACATAAAACTAACCAATCAGGAAGGGGGACATAATGTTGTGATTCATGATGTTGTGATGCATTAAGATTCTAAACTACAGTTTCAAAGATGCAGTTTGGTATTGCACATGTGGAACAACTAATATGCATAGAACAAGATATCAAAATAAAGGAGAACAATCTTGTGGGATTACACAGATGAATCCATTACTATCCAGGGAAATAACAGTTTTACTTAGGGTAAGTTCACTCTTTAGTGTGTGTTTTTAGGGAATAGAAAAACTGGATAAATAGTTTTGACTCCACTCTTAACTAAATCTCGAATTTGCTTAGAACAAAGGTAATATCTTTTTTGGTTATTTTAAATGATAATTTATTCTATTTCTCCCCCCAAATAAATAACATAAGTAAACCAAACCAAACATAAATCCAAAGATCCAAAAATGTAATATACGTATTATAGCTTTCTTCAACTTGGTGGCCTCCAGATGTTTGGGACTTGAACTCCCATCAGCCCCAGCCAGCATGGCCAAAGGTCAGGAATCCTGGGAATTATATTACAAAACATATGGAGGGCACCAAGCTATTTGGCGTATTATAACCCAGACTGAATATTGTCATCGACTAAGTCAGATCTTCATAGATTTAATGATCTTAGAGAAATCACAGAGGTATCAAATCTATCCCAAAAGATTTGTTAATTTGAGAATATTTCTTATTAATATAATAAATAAATATAAAACATCTATCCATAAATAAGTCCAATTGTATGTTTGCACATCAGACACTTGTACAAGTTCAGGCAATTTGTCCATCAAGGGTTAAATCCCATAACCTTGTGTACCACGGAACAATTTTCCATTCATTGGCAAATTAGAAACATGCTACCAATTTGGGTGGGGATGACTAACAGCACACTCCTATTAAGTTCAATGGGACTTACTTTCACTATAGTGTATAGTGTATAAGATGCATAGTATTGGAGCCTAATGCAGCCTATCCACTTACCTAAGAATAAACCCTATTAAACCAATTGGGGCTTACCTCTGAATAGATTTATATAGGATTGATTTATATAGGATTATACATTCTTGTGAGGCAAGTTGCTGAGGGCCACACTTGATATGTAGCATGAAGCCATGTATCAAGTTTTTCCTTACCTAATCATAGGCCACAGCTAGACCTAAGGTTTATCCTGGGATCATCCAGGGTTCGCCCTTGCCTGAGCACTGGATCCCCTGTGTGTCACCTAGATGAACAGGTTTGACCCCTGGACGATCCAGGGATAAACCTTAGGTCTAGCTATGGCCATAGTCAGACCAGGATAGAGGTGGATTATCCTTACAAGAAACACAGTGCACATGGAGAGTAGGCTCAGTGCTTCCCTCCCTAGCATGCTCAGGGCCCATTGCCCTGCTTCGCTGCATGGCCAGAAGACTTAGGACACAGCTAGACATAAGGTTTATCCTGGGATTATCCAGAGTTTGCCCCTGCCTGAGCACTGGATCCTCTGTGTGTCACCTAGATGAACAGGTTTGATTCCTGGATGATCCAGGGATAAACCTTAGGTCTAGCTACAGCCTTAGAAAAAATGGTGCCAACTGGGACTCTATTTTTAAGCTTTCTAATCCTGGGGTGGGGGGATTGGGGCTTCATTCATGCTGGAGAGACAAGAGATACTTCTCCCCTTCCCATGCACTGCACCCCCTGTAAGGATCACCCCCTCTCTTGTGCCTGTAATTTGATAAGGAAAATCATAGCTGCATGCTATGTGTCAAGAGAAGGTCTGGTTTAGCCCTAAAAACCCAATTCCAAGCAAGGATAACGTAGGGTTCAGCATCAAATCATAACATACAGTTTTACTTATTTCAGCATGAGGCAGAATCCAAAACCATTTTGAAATATCACAATCCCACCACATGTGATAATATGATCCCCTACATTGACAGGCTCTGCAAGAAAGAAGAGGTGTTTTATATAAGTGATGAAGTTTTAAAGGTGATAAATACTGTCTGTGAATAGAAATGAAGGTGATTTCTGTGCTCGCTTAGAAAACAATGGAAGCTGATGCCTGGCAAAGCAATTCCATTGAAGGATGAGACAGGGAAGGGAGAATAGCAGTGGCGGAAGAAAATTCTGGAAGGTTAAGAAAGGAAAGTGTCCAGATTGCTGGGACCATGACACCATAACCATCATAATGTTCAAAGACAAGAGCTGAAAAAGGCTACGTTGAGAGTTGACCATGGTTCAGAAAATCCTGAGAAAACACAAGTACAGCTGATGGTGATTGGATGGCTTCTGTCTCCAACTCCAAAAGGCCTTGAGAACTAAAAGCCACACCCAAAACTTCATAGAATTATAGGGATAAAAATTACTTAAAGCTAATCTTCAAACTGAAACATAATTTTCCATATATCATAAAGATTAGGCAATATATTGCAATCAATGAGAAATAAGTAACCATAAATAATAACCATCCCTTACTTCTGATGTAATTTATGTAATAAGCAAAATCAAATGTACAATTATATTTCTGAATTGTCTTATGTTCCAAATTCTTCTGAACAGAAGTCTACATTTCTAATTAAATCAAGGTGAATTATTAAGAACAAGACCTACCTCTAACTGATTTGAATTATGATGAGGCTTCTGTTATTTGTCATAAATTTCAGATAATGCTTAACTATGGAGGAAGTATTTTTGTTAATCTTTCAAGTCCTTCAAGAATTTCTAGAACAGAGATGAAGCATCAGGAAAGTAAGCATTTCAAAGTTTGGTTTTAAAGTTTGTAAGTTAAAGCAATATAACTCTAGAGACCAAAAAAAAATGCAAAACCAAAATCCCAAAATACAGCTTATTGGTTGTATCCAATTTTATTCTAACATAAATTCCATGGGTCTACTCTAAATAGGACTAATATAGGATATAAACCAACCCAAATTATGAGTTGACCATTTATATTTAAGTGAAAATACAGCTTGGTTTTAATACCACTGTGATTCCTATAGATCACAACTCTACAGAACCCGAAAATATGGGCTGTTTCCAGACCCCTGATCAACCAGGATGATCA
This sequence comes from Elgaria multicarinata webbii, assembly GCF_023053635.1. Lineage (NCBI taxonomy): Eukaryota > Metazoa > Chordata > Lepidosauria > Squamata > Anguidae > Elgaria > Elgaria multicarinata. The sequence goes on from NC_086177.1 coordinate 65,298,648, forward strand.
GGGGTCTGGAAAAAGAGAGACTGAAAGAACTGGGCATGTTTAGCCTGGAGAAGAGAAGATTGAGGGGAGACATGATAAGCACTCTTCAAATACTTAAAAGGTTGTCACACAGAGGAGGGCCAGGATCTCTTCTCGATCCTCCCAGAGTGCAGGACACGGAATAACGGGCTCAAGTTAAAGGAAGCCAGATTCCAGCTGGACATCATGAAAAACTTCCTGACTGTTAGAGCAGTGTGACAATGGAATCAGTTACCTAGGGAGGTTGTGGGCTCTCCCACACTAGAGGCCTTTAAGAGGCAGCTGGACAAGCATCTGTTGGGGATGCTTTAAGGTGGATTCCTGCATTGAGCAGGGGGTTGGACTCGATGGCCTTGTAGGCCCTTCCAACTCTGCTATTCTATGATTCTATGTATAGCTTCTGTCAATGATAGAGATGTCCTTCGACAGCAGTAGAATGTGCATCCCCTGGTACATGCAAGGATTCTTTCTCCTCCTACTAAACAGATGGGCAGTGCTGTCAACTCTGATAACTTGGTAAGTGATCACTTAACAGAGATGAAGGAAGAGAACCTGGACTTAAGGTAGTTCTAAAAGTTAATCTAGTTCCCCAAAAGCCAATAGGAGTTGTGTACAGAGTGGAAAGAGTTTTGGCGTATGGAAGTACCTTGGAGAAAGATGAGGGACCTTTTTTCCTCATGCAAAGAAATGAATTGCCCACCTACATTGTTTCATATGCTGGACCATGTCAGCCATAGGACAATCCAATCCGTAGGTCTCACACACATGTTATTTATACACATCTTATAGGGATTACATACATTCTCATATATTTTCCTCAAGTCATGTGGTCTAGAAACGTAAACCATTTGGGAGAGTCCTGGTTTGTCAGATTTAATGGTAGACCACCAGAAGTCCATTGATATTCTATGTATGTATCATGTGGCTATGTGACAAAATATCACTATGTGACAAAACAGTTATTTCAGTCAAAGAGGGAAGATGTTATTTTGGATTATACTGAGGAGCAAAAGGATAAAATCAAGATAATGAAAATGAAGGCTGCATTTCAAAACATGGTGACCTTGTATTCTATTAAGCATTTGTGTGAGGATCTTCCAGAGGAAGAAGTGAAAGTGCCATCACTCAGGGCAATTAAACATGCACTGGACAAAGTGTAATTTTACATTAGGGAATATGTGCTTTGGGAGGCAGATGGCCTGGCTGATTTAAGAGGTCTTTTCTGCCTTTAACTTTGAGGCAAAGGAAATCATCTGGAAACAGACCTTGAACTGGGGCTTTATAACCTTAATAGTTGTAAATGAGCATACTTTCCCAATGACTTTCACTTTTATGTTTCATAAATTCATTTCTTTACAAATACATGCATTCCTGGAAAAGTCTCCCAAAAGACATTGGCTATCATCCAGTTATTCCCCTTTACATATGTGCATGGGCTTGTATGTACACAAAGAGGTTTTTCATTATGTTTTCTTAACAGTGCAGATGGATTTTCAGAGCCCTTATGACAGCCAAAAGACTTATACTATTACATTAGAAGGACAAATCCACACCTCCCATAATGCAATGGATTGAAGACTTAATAACATTATCCACTTTTGAATGGGAGTTGTATAGATACAACTTGCAAGTGGATAAATACACAGATATCTGGTCTTCTTTTCTTGAAACCTTTGTATAACTCTCCCTCCCCCCCCTTTTTTAATGAACGGTACACATGCAGGGCCAGCGCTGCCATAGAGGCAGCTCAGGCGGCGGCCTAGGGTGCCAAACAAAGGAGGGCGCCGAATGGCACGCCCGGAAGTTGCTCTCCTAGAGTGGCTTCTGGGCACGCTGTTCCAAATCCGCCGCCGCCCCAGCTGCCTCCCAACCCCAGAGTTCTGGCTTTGAAGCCAGCGCCCGGCCGGAAGCCGCTCCAAAGCCTTCACCCCGCCCCCCCAGCGTCAGGACACTGGGGTTGGGGCTTGGGGCGGCAGCTTCAGAACAGCATGCCAGGAAGCCACTTCTGGGCGTGCTGCTTCAAAGCCTCCGCCCTGCCCCCCAACCCCAGCGTCCTGGCTTCAAAGCCAGGACACTGGGGTTGGGGGGGCCGGGGGGCAGCTTCAGAATGGTGCACCCGGAAGCCACTTCTGGGTGCACCACTTCAAAGCCTCCACCCCGCCCCCCCCAACCCCAGCGTCCTGGGTTCGAAGCCAGGAGCGGGCGCAGGGGGGCGGGATTTGGCTTCAGAATGGCATGCCCAGAAGCCACTTCTGGGTGCACTGCTTCAAAGCCACCGCCCCACCCCCCACCCCCAGTGTCAGAGTGGGCGCAGGGCGGCTTCAGTATGGCACGCCTGCCTAGGGTGCCAAATAGTCTGATGCCGGCCTTGTACACATGATGGAAATTGTTGATAATCCTATATATTTAATGTATGTTTTTTCCTCATTTTCACAATGTATTTTCTGTTATATTTTGCCAATATTCACAATAAAAGGGAAAAATGTTTTCTTAACAGCCATTTCTTTTCATCATTTGCTTAGCTGCCTCTGAGACCGATACTAATTTCAGAAACAGCTATTTTAAACGGCACACTCTTACACAGGCTTTTCTAACAATCAATGGGTTGAATCCAGATTCCAGATGTGACTTTTCCATCCTCTCCTTCCCTCAGCCATCCATCCAGTCCCCTGAAAATTATGCACAGAGATTCAGAGGGCCCTGCTGAATGGGACGTGCTATGGGGGAAATGGGGAATCGACAAAAATAAAACACAGGCACCTTCCTTGACACATCAACGCTCAAGTTCAATGTCTGTGTAATGCTGCAACCCCATATACATGAACCCTAGAACAAATCCCATTGAACTTAATCAGACTTACTTCTGAGTAGAAGGATTGCACTGATTTTTTTTTAATTTAAAATGTGAAGTGGAATATCAGAAGATTGATAGTGGAATAGCATAAGCATTCTTCCATTCCTCTAACATCAACTTGCATAATTGATGTTCTCATAATGCCAAGAAGTTCCAGTTATACTTCCCACCAAACAGCTACTGTGGTACCTACACACACACACCATTATCCTTTCCCTTTCCTTTCCCCCCAAATGTATGAAGCTCAAATTACTTCAATAACTATGAAAGCTCCAGCTATTTTGCTGGAGGAAAAGAAGCAAAGGAATCTTGGTAGATGGTTGCCAGGCAACTGCTGCCTGTTGAGCTCCCTCTCCTAGCCCTATTACATAATCCTAGCCAGAACTTCCAAAGTAGCTGGGCCAGTCGAGGCTGGTGGCTCCAAGTTTGGTGAGGCTATGAATCCATTCTGGGTTTCAGTCAGAACTAGTCAGAATGCTGAAAGGTTGGTGGACCTATTTAGGGGCTGATATCCAATACCTTGGATAGCTCCGTCAGTGTTCTGGCTAGTTCTGACTGAAACCCAGAATGGATTCATAGCCACACAAAATGGAAGCCACCAGCCTCCACTGGGCTGGGGTGAGGGTTTTGGCACTGGCCAGTCATGAGAGTGTGTACTAGCCTCACTGTTTGAAGCACATCAAGTGCATTGCAGGAACCTATGAAATATGATTCCTTCCCTTGTCTGAAGGCCAGTTGCAATTGTGGTCACTCACAACTGCATGGAATGCAGCAGTTATAATAAACATGACATTAATCATGACACAAAATAGTAGACATTCTCAAGTTCTTTTGAGCTTGTCATGGCTCCAGATATGAGGGCAAAGTCCATGCTGAAAATACATAAAATAGGAAGCAGATTTGATATTTGTTAAATGTAGTACTTAGTCAAAAGGTGAGTATACATTTCATAAACATTCCTATGAAACCTGACCCCTTTTCATACCTTTGTGAAAGAGAACAAAACAATTTTAAAGAAAGGGATGAGCTAGGTAAGCTACAGCTTTGGGTCTTACATTATGAGGAGCCCCCTCCCCCCCCCCTCTGACTAGGGTAGGGTGACCATATGAAAAGGAGGACAGGGCTCCTGTATCTTAAGCAGTTGCATAGAAAAGGGAATTTCAGCAGGTGTCATTTGTATATATAGAGAACCTGGTGAAATTCCCTCTTCATCACAACAGTTAAAGCTGCAGGAGCTATACTAGAGTGACCAGATTTAAAAGAGGGCAGGGCACCTGCAGCTTTAACTGTTGTGATGAAGAGGAAATTTTACCAGGTTCCCCATATATACAAATGACACCTGATGAAATTCCCTTTTCAATACAACTGTTAAAGATGCAGGAGCCCTGTCCTCCTTTTCATATGGTCACCCTAGACTAGGGCCATCTTATGCATGTGGAGGAATAAAAAGAAAATCCTACAATTCCCAGCATCCCCTAGCTGAGGAGTCCTGTGGGTACATTTGGGAATATAAGACCATGCTGTAGGCACCACCACAAAATCACTGATAAGTGGATTGCTGTTTTGGTGCTTACCTGTCATGTCTATGGAACTTGGGCTGTGTCTTATTCAGCAAACATTTTGTTTCATGTCTATTGGCCACCACAAAATCTCTTTAAATAGGGATTGTCTAATTCATAAAGAAGGTAATGCTTCTTTTAAACGTATGTTTTAGCAATGTCCAGTAGTCGTTTCTTTTCCGGAGGAGGTTATTACATAGACAAATTTTGTACTGGAACAGTCTTTAATATTCACTGATATACACACTCCTTTAAATTATTTACCTGTTTCATGGAAGTTAACAGGTGATGAGCTTAAAGGAATTCTCACCTCCTATAATGCAGTTGGTTGACGACTTTATAACACTTTCAATATTTGAATGGGTGTCATATAGATGCCACCTTAAAATGGATACTTACTTGAATATTTGGGAAAGGAGTACGGCAGGGTTGTATACTCTCACCTTACCTATTCAACTTGTATGCAGAACACATCATGCAACGTGCTGGGCTTGACGAATCCAAGGCTGGAGTTAAAATCGCAGGAAGAAACATTAACAATCTCAGATATGCAGATGACACCACTTTGATGGCTGAAAGTGAGGAGGAGCTGAGGAGCCTTATGGCAAAGGTGAAAGAAGAAAGTGCAAAAGTTGGGTTGCAGTTAAACCTCAAAAAAACCAAGATTATGGCAACCAGCTTGATTGGTAACTGGCAAATAGAGGGAGAAAACGTGGAGGCAGTGACAGACTTTGTATTTCTGGGCGCAAAGATTACTGCAGACGCTGACTGCAGCCAGGAAATCAGAAGACGTTTCCTTCTTGGGAGGAGAGCAATGACAAATCTTGATAAAATAGTTAAGAGCAGAGACACCACACTGACAACAAAGGTCCGCATAGTTAAAGCAATGGTATCCCCCGTAGTAACCTATGGCTGCGAGAGCTGGACCATAAGGAAAGCTGAGCGAAGGAAGATAGATGCTTTTGAACTGTGGTGTTAGAGGAAAATTCTGAGAGTGCCTTGGACTGCAAGAAGATCAAACCAGTCCATACTCCAGGAAATAAAGCCAGACTGCTCACTTGAGGGAATGGTATTAAAGGCAAAACTGACGTACTTTGGCCACATAATGAGAAGACAGGATACCCTGGAGAAGAGGCTGATGCTAGGGAAAGTGGAAGGCAAAAGGAAGAGGGGCCGACCAAGGACAAGATGGATGGATGTGGGCTGGTCCATGAAGTCACGAAGAGTCGGAAGCGACTGAACGAATAAACAACAAAAATATGCATTTCTTTTGTAATCATTCATGTACATATATTAAAAATGAAAATAAAGAAATAAAGTGTTTGCAGGTCCCATGTGGACACATGGCACCTTCATGGGCACCAATCTGTGCAGAAATAACTAAGTTGTATTGAAATTATTAGACCAGGGCCTGTTTTTTTGAAAAGCTGGGAAAGAAAGTTCAGTCTTTCCTGCAGCAATGAGCAACCATACATGAAAATGTTGCATACATAAAATGTTTTTTCTTTTTTTTTTCTTTTTTCTTCTTTCATTTCATTTCATTTCTTGTTGATTCGGATGCCACAGTTGCATGGAGTTATAAAACTTCTGATGAAAAAATATCCTGACTATGTTAACCTTAACTTTGTTAGAGAAATAAAGCACTTCCATGCTTATATCAAGCAATTACTCAAAGAAAGGGCATTTATACCATCAGGATCTGTATCAGTTCTTCATCAGATATAAAATACAGTTGGTTTTCCCCCAAAAGTAGAAGCAATATAGCAGCTTTTTTTGAATGTAATGGTAACAAATTGCTCAGGCAAAAAGTCATTCTTGCAGCTGATAAAGATCAAGAATGAGCTGCAGCCCACAATTTTACAAGCAAGGCTGTATGCATGAAGCATTCTGTGCATAGAAAGTGATAAACGTTGTAACCTATCATTTGATGATGACATCAACAATTTAGGTCTCTGAAAATATTTTAGATTTTATGCAATAAACAGGCACAGTGTGGTTTGAATTGCTTCTTTAATTAAGTAATGCTGAACTGTGTAACTGCTCTTGTGGTTTCATACATTCAAAGCTTTCATGACTGCAAGATAGCTGTTATTATTAGATTATTAGTTTTTCATTGGATCTCTGCCAAGTCCATATGTAAAAATAAAGTGTTATCATTTCTATTTTCATTTATTTTTTTTATTTATTTATTTATTTATTTATTTATTACATTTTTATACCGCCCAATAGCCGAAGCTCTCTGGGCGGTTCACAAAAATTAAAACCATCATAAAACAACCAACAAGTTAAAAACACAAATACAAAACACAATATAAAAAGCACAACCAGGATAAAACCACGCAGCAAAATTGATATAAGATTAAAATACAGAGTTAAAACAGTATAATTTAAATTTAAGTTAAAATTAAGTGTTAAAATACTGAGTGAATAAAAAGGTCTTCAGCTGGCGACGAAAGGAGTACATTTCATTGTTGTTTTTATTAGAATAATCATGTTTTTGTAAAGCTATGGGGCTTTTTAAGACTGACATAGCTTAGGGTCTTGGCATCTCATAATCCAGCCCTACAAGCAGCTTCTTGAGAGTAAATCTTTCCATTCACACACACATCCAAAAATAATGTAGATATCAATAAACTATATTACTTTCAATTGAATATGCATTCAGATGCACATGTTTTCATCCAAATTCTATTACATACTACTAGAGACTGATTGTAGGGAATTCTTGTTACACAGCACTAGTAGGCAATGCAACTGCCAGTGTAACATGGCAAGAGAGTATTAACTTCATTGCCTTGTTAAAATGGGGATGCATTCTACTCACCATTCAAAAGGCAGAAGGAGGGCAACATAAGGGCTTCATTTATCCTCAACTGACATTGTCGTGTGGACACTAAATCTGACTGGCTGTATGATGCCACAAAGTCATTAGGTTATATCAGTTGTGATCCTATTGGTGACCATATGAAAAGGAGGACAGGGCTCCTGTATCCTTAACAGTTCTTTTGAATCTGGATACACCAGGTGCTGCATGCATACAAATGACAACTGCTGAATTTCCCTTGTGAATTCAACTGTTAAAGCTACAGGAGCCTTGTCCTCCTTTCCATATGGTCAACCTACCCATGGCGAAAAAAGCAGTTTAAGATAAAACAACACCAAAATGGCACTGATGAGCCTTTTATAGCATACTTGTTCCTGGCCACTCCCAGATATTCATGGGCCTTTTTGAAGACACTGCCCACCTCCTGCACATCCCCCACTCCTTCTCCCCTTTTTCTGTCAAAAAATAAGATCCAGAAAATCCAATTTTTTTGACTATAGCTAAACGTGCTGCCATTTACTGCTGTGTGCAGGAGAAACAGCATGATAAAAATCCCCACTGAATGGGAATAAAGAAGCAGCTGTTCGTCCCTATTGTGGGACAGAAGCAGGAGGCAAAGTGACTGTAGGGAAATGTGATCCCACCCCCACCGCCCCCTCTGATGAGGCTCTGAGACATTGACACATCAGAAGAATATTGGTGCAAACAGGTTTGAAAAAAATGCACAAGAATAGAAGGTATGGTTTTACAGCACAACCACCTGCCCCTCCAAATAAAACTTTTGGTTATCATAGCGCTAGTGAAATGATTGTTGAGGTTCATTAATTGTAAGTGAAACTTCTCAATTTCCAGCTACAGTTGACAACACAAAGTAGAATTTTCCATTCAGGTTTTGACCTTTCCGGCTGCACGCTGTGCCTCTTGAGGGCCTCACAAATGGCAATGAAGTTATCATCACACCACTTCTAACACATGTACCCTATAAATGTTTGTAGTCAGTCAAATGACTCTGGCAGGATCTACACTACTGCTTTATAATGGTTTATAATGGTTTTGACAACTGTTTGGGCCCAGGACACATTACATATACCGTTTTCAAAGAGTTATATTCGGCTTGGTGTAGATCTGTCCTCTGTTTGCCAGTGATGCAAGCCCAAGTTGCCATTTGCTTGACACTTATACAACCCCAAGTTTAAATGAAGTAGCAGAAACTTCAGATTGAGCCAAGGCAGGTGGAAAGTCTTTAGGGCACAAAACACGGGAGTCATTCCCAGACTTCCTTCTGTCATTACCATACATCATTTTTGCCCAGTATTATGCTGAGAGTCTGTATTATACATGGCAGAGGGAGTTACTGGGAACTTAACCAAAAACAGATAGGGCAAGATCAGGTATAGGTCACTAATGCACTTTTACCTTGAAAGTATAGGGTGGCCTTCCTGAGTGTCATATCAGTGCAGAATATAGTTGCCCTTTTCTTAAGTTCTATCTCAGAGATATCACCTATACCCAGATGTCAGAAATGTTCTGGTGTGTTTCTGGATGGCAAATTGATAACAGATGACAAAGAAAAGGCTGATGTGCTCAATTCCTACTTTGGCTCAGTCTTCTCCCAAAAGCAGGTCTATGACCCCCCCCCCTTGGAAAAGTGAAGCAGAAGTTGAGGGGGCAGGATTACAGTTTGAGATTAATAAACAAATGGTCAAAGAACACCTAATTTCCTTGAATGAGTTCAAATCTCCAGGGCCCGATGAACTGCATCCTAGAGTAATGAAGGAGCTAGCGGAAGAACTCTCAGAACCTTTGTCTATTATATTTGCAAAATCATGGAAGACGGGTGAGGTGCCGGACGACTGGAGGAGGGCTAACGTTGTCCCTATCTTCAAAAAGGGCAAAAAGGAGGAACCTGGGGACTACAGACCAGTCAGTCTGACATCCATCCCTGGGAAAATTCTGGAGCAGATTATAAAGAAGTCGATCTGTAAACACCTTGGAATCAATGCAGTGATTACTAGAAGCCAACATGGATTTGTCAAGAACAAACCATGTCAGACTAATTTGATCTCATTTTTTGATTGGGTAACCTTCCTTGTGGACTGTGGGAATGCTGTGGACGTCATATATCTTGACTTCAGCAAAGCTTTTGACAAAGTACCACATGACATTCTGATTAACAAACTACCTAAAAGTGGGCTAGATGGAACAACTATTAGGTGGATTCACAGTTGGCTACAGAATCGGACACAAAGAGTACTTATCAATGGAACCTTCTCAAACTGGGGAGAGGCAACGAGTGGGGTACCACAGGGCTCAGTCCTGGGCCCAGTGCACTTCAACATTTTTATTAATAATTTGGATGAGGAGGTGCAGGAACGCTTATCAAATTTGCAGATGACACAAAATTGGGTGGGATAGCTAATACCCTGGAAGACAGAAACAAACTTCAAAGTGATCTTGATTGGCTGGAGTGCTGGCCTGAAAACAACAGAATGAAATTTAATAGGGATAAATGCCAAGTTCTACATTTATGAAATAGAAACCAAATGCACAGTTACAAGATGGGAGATACTTGGCTCAGCAGTACTACAAATGAGAATGATCTTGGAATTGTTGTAGATTGCAAGCTGAATATGAGCCAACAGTGCGATATGGCTGCAAGAAAGGGAAATGCTATTTTGGGCTGCATTAATAGAAGTATAGCTTCTAAATCACGTGAGATACTGGTTCCTCTCTATTTAGCCCTGGTTAGGCCTCATCTAGAGTATTGCGTCTAGTTCTGGGCTCCACAATTCAAGAAGAACGCAAGACAAGTTGGAGCGTGTTCAGAGGAAGGCAACCAGGATGATCAGGGGTCTGGAAATAAAGCCCTATGAAGAGAGACTGAAAGAACTGGGCATGTTTAGCCTGGAGAAGAGAAGATTGAGGGGAGACATGATAGCACTCTTCAAATACTTAAAAGGTTGTCACACAGAGGAGGGCCAGGATCTCTTCTCGATCCTCCCAGAGTGCAGGACACGGAATAACGGGCTCAAGTTAAAGGAAGCCAGATTTCAACTGGACATCAGGAAAAACCTCCTGACTGTTAGAGCAGTATGACAATGGAATCAGTTTCCTAGGGAGGTTGTGGGCTCTCCCACACTAGAGGCATTCAAGAGGCAGCTGGACAACCATCTGTCAGGGATGCTTTAGGGTGGATTCCTGCATTGAGCAGGGGGTTGGACTCAATGGCCTTGTAGGCCCCTTCCAACTCTGCAATTCTGTGATTGGTTTTCTGAACCTATACTTATCTTAGAAAGCATTAAACCATGCTAGATCTGGTTACCACCATGATTGCCTCCTTAGAATGGTCACGAAATGAACTTTTAAATAGTGGGCCACTTGATCCTCATTGAGCTGCCATTTCATGTAACAATGGGGGGTGGGGTTGATCTTTTTCATAAAGGCCCTTTTGCACAAATTAAATGGCAATTTATGCAAATTACAGGTGGAAGTAAATGTGTAAATGGCTCCTTGCACAAATGGGCCTTTATGAAAAAGGCTGACCTACCATTTTTACACATCCGAATCAGGCTAAAGAGTTTCTTTTAGGTAGAGAGGGTTCATTTTAGTGGCAGCAGTTAAAAGGTTTATAGCTAAAGCAGCATTCCCTAGGGATGAGGTCTAATTGAGAACTTTATTAAAAACCTTTAGCAGTGAGTTCAATTTAAAAAATAAAGGAAGGAAGAAATGCCTGGTGGGATAACCAACATGGTTTCACATCTGGTGACAGTTATGGGATAACCTATAGTGTCTTTTTTTCTCTCCACATGTGGGTTTTAGATTAGTACTACATTGTCTGCTATAGCCTTCAAACACAGGACTCTGTAGAAGGAACCCAAACTCTCAGAAATATACATTTTCTTCCATATCATAATATGGTGACTCCACTCAGATGTAGGGAAACTGAACATGATTTGGAACATCCCAAATGTCTATCAGTAGAAGATACATGATTGATATTTTTAATAAGAAATGGAAGGCATAACTGTGTTGGGAATCTTACAGAGACGGTTAAAAGAACATTTCCATCATGGCTTCAGTATTTCCAGACATGTTATATCTGTAGTCTTTCTATAAAAGCATTCTTATTACATAGTTTTTAGAAACCACTTTGGGGTCAGTAAAGGCTAGATAATGATATATAAACACCAGGTCTTAAATTCTAAAAGCAAATATTTCATAATCCAAAGTTGTTCAGTTTACACACACACACACAAACACACACTTTGGGGGGGATGGAAAATATTTTTTTTCTGGATTTTTTCCTTGGTCTTTCCATCTCTAGGAAGGGGAAGATTCACCCTTTCCTACCTTGCTGGGATCCTGATGAAAATTGCCCTCTGAAGCTATTTGCATTGGGAGGAAATCCCCCATTGACACCAATGGGGAGTCTTCCTGTGGAGATAGCAGCTTCAAAGGAGCAATGTTCATAAGGAGGGGAGGTAATGGTGAAACTCCATCTTCCCAACTGTTGCAATTCTGATCATTTTCAACCTCTACAGAGGCTGCTATTTGCATTTCTAAAAAAAATACACATGAGTTGAAGCTAGGAAAATCAGAGTGTGGGGAAAGAGTCCAAGCAACTCATGCTCTCTCCTGCTGAGATATCCCCCTCATTCTTTGCAACACCAAGTAGCCATGACCGGCCATCACTATTTTGGAACATAGAACTGTTTGAATATGGTTGATATAGAAATTACATGATGTTTTTTGTAATAATCACAATATTTTGATTCTGTAATGTAAAAATTACACAATGATTATGGTAATCACAATATGTTGCATTGAAACTAACGCTTCTGAAATCTAGATGCTCCATATCTTCTTGGGATGCATGACAGGTGAGCAATATGTGAGAGCACATCATCACTAAAGAGTAGAGAACATTCACTGCTTTGTCCAGCACAAGATTTAATCTCTGGCACATGTTCAGTATATAGTGTTGCAAACCCTCTGTTTTATATGAACTTATGCCAGGTCTCCCATCTGTGTTGTCACAGCGAAAGATGTGATATTGGCTCAGACGTTCTGGCACCATTTTGTGTGTCTCTTGTGATCTGGTCTTTGATAAACTGTCTGCTGCAGATGTCAGCTAGGTCAAGCTGAAAAGGGGAAATGAAGCAGTGGAGCACATAGAAAGAAGCACCCGTTAAATAAAAATAAGCCTGAATGGTACCTTTGAAATGTCCTCTTAAGAAAGGTTTAGGAATGTCACATCCACTGTTTCAATCACTGTTACTTGCATCAAAATAGCTTAGGTCCTCATATGACTAACATTTTATAATATATTTTTATAAGGATAATAAAAAGTAATGGTCACTGGACTCTGTGCAATCCTGCTCTCTTTTACACATGCTATAAATCTGCATGTTGCCTCCTCAGTCAGAAGCCCCAGGCACCCAGCACCCAGCAGCATTAACAAGTGCCTGTCGGTGAAAATGGCCTAAGGAAAAATATTTTGTTTCCTATTACCAAGGAAGGAAGGAAGGGTGGTTCTTCATATTTTCAAGGGCAGTAATCCACAGGCTGAAGATTTAAATGGGTTAGACACACCTTGTTGACCTGCAGTGCCATTATGCTTTTTCTCTTAAAAAAAGAAAAAGAAAAGAAAGCATTTCATATGCCTGGTATAGTATTGTTGTTTTCTTGTTAATTCTGATTATCTGAAATAGCCCAAACCATGAGAGAAAAAGGTAGCAGAGAACATGCTCAAATGACATAATTGCTGTATTGAAGATACGTATGCATTGACTTAGGTGTACTCAAGAAAAACATGGGGTAGTGGGATTTCTTAGGTACTCCCACCATAAAAGCACTGCTGGCCTATATAGCATCATAAATGTGGTGGGAAAAGTTGCCAAGACATCTTGCTGCCTACATTGTTCTTATTACATGCATTGCCAGAGTGGTAAAGGGACAGGACCATGTGGAAGTGGCTGCAAAAGGTACCATTCAATGTGGATTTCAGTCTTTTAAATCATTACATTTGATATTGTAGCCAAGCAAGCCCTTAGCTAGATGGGGCTTTATCCCGGGGTAAACCCCGGGATTGTCCCTGTGCATCCACATGATGCACAGGGGATCCCAGAATCAGGGAGGGATCATCCCTCCCTTGCCCCAGGATCTCGCCCTCCACTTTGGCCCCAGTTTTTCCACAGGCTGAGCCTGAGACCACGGAACATTGGTGCAGCACTCCTCAGGAGTGCTCCAACCATCAGGGATAGGGTGGAGGGAGCGGGAATTTAAATTATTATTTTTTAAAAAACCTTACCTTTAGCACATGAGTGTTTGTGCGCTCCTTCCTCTTTAAAAAATAAAAAATGGCAGACACGATGCCTCTCCTTGTGAGGTCGTCACACGTTGCATGTAAACGGAGGAGGGATCTCGCGTTAAACACAATGTGAGATCTTCCCTCCTCTGTCGTGGGATAAAAGGTAGGTCTAGCTAAGGCCTTAGAGTCCCTCTGCCCTTTCAACTTACTTTGGTGAGCAGGTTGGAAGTTATTCTCACTGTCTTCACTTTTCACCCAGACACTGGATGTGAGGTGAGTGGATACTTGCATCTGCAGTCTTAGCCCAGGGAGTCATACCTACACTGAGGAGTGGGAGACAGAAAGAAACTAAAGAAGTATTTTGCTGCAGATACTTTAACTCAACGAATAAAGTTGTGACACTTCAATGGTGTCTTTCCTCATTATTTCCTGGTCTTGGGAGAAATACTGAACCTGATGAAATTTATTTGTGTTTTTAATGTATTTGTTTTGTGATTGTTTCAATGAAATATTTATATATAAATTTTGGTCTTTATTATTGAACACCATTTCTTTGGTTGGCAGTGTATAAATCAAATGAACAAATCAATGAATAAATTCTCTCTTTGGATCAAGCAAGTAGGCCAGATCTACACCAAGCAGGATATAACACTTTGAAAATGGTATATGTAGTATTTCCTGGCCCTGAACAGTTGTCAAAACTGTTATAATAAACCATTATAAAGCAGTAGTGGTGCCTTGGTGTGAGATATAGACATTTATTTGAATCTCTGGGCTGGTGATCTTCTTCTCCCTCTGTGTTTTGGATCTTTTTCTCCTCTCACCATGTCCCCTTGAACTGGATCAGGCCTGCAGCATTTGGATAGATGGGTTTTAATCCTTTCTCCCTGTACCATTTTCCTTTAACAACCCCCCCCCCCCACACACACACACCTCCAGCTTCTGTTTGCCAGCCACCCCCTTCTCTGTCCATAGCACACTCTGGCCTTAGCTAGACCTACCGTTTAATCCAGGACAGAGGAGGGAAGATCTCACATTGTGTTTAACGTGAGATCCCTCCTCTGTTTACACATGAGGCGCGACGAACTCAGGAAGAGAGGCGTCATGCCCGCCATTTTTTAATTTTTAAAGAGGACAGAGCGCACAAATGCTTGTGCGCTGAAGGTAAGTTTTTTTAAAAAAAAAAATAAGTATTTTCCCCGCTCCCCCCACCCTAACCCCGATGGCCGCAGTGCTCCTGAGGAGTGCTGTGCCCCGTGTGCAGCTCCCAGCTCCTCACAAGTAATCACATGGACCTGGGTCAAACCGTGGCAATGGGTCACATGTTCTGCAGTCTTAGGCTCAGCCCGGGACCATGGAAAAAGTGGGCCCAAAAGGGAGGGCTCTATCCTGGGGCAAGGGAGGGATCATCCCTCCCTGATCCCAGGATCCCCTGTGCATCATGTGGACACACAGGGACGATCCTGGGGTTCGCCCCGTGATAAAGCCCCATCTAACTAAGGCCTCTATTTCTATGCTGGCCAGGCAGGAGAGGGAGCATAAACAGAGCATGCTGGAAGTCCCTGTGGAGGCAAAATCAGCAAAAGGGTCATGCACAACTCATTCAACATGGGTTCTGCTTCTCCCTCAGATCCTGCTTGCAGAAACTGAGCAGGGCTGTTCCCAGCTGATTTCTCATTATTATTATTATTATTATTATTATTATTATTATTATTATTATTATTTATTTATTTATTTATTTATTTATTTATATAGCACCATTAATGTACATGGTGCTGTACAAAGTAAAACAATAAATAGCAAGACCCTGCCACATAGGCTTACATTCTAATAAAATCATAATAAAGCAATAAGGAGGGTAAGAGAATGCACCAAACAGGCAGTATAAAAGTCAGAACAATTCAAGTTTTAAAAGCTTTAGGAAAAAGAAAAGTTTTTAGCTGAGCTTTAAAAGCTGCGATTGAACTTGTAGTTCTCAAATGTTCTGGAAGAGCGTTCCAGGCGTAAGGGGCAGCCGAAGAAAATGGACGAAGCCGAGCAAGGGAAGTGGGCAAGGGAAGGGAAGTGGAGACCCTTGGGCAGGTGAGAAACATGACATCAGAGGAGCGAAGAGCACGAGCGGGGCAATAGTGTGAGATGAGAGAGGAAAGATAGGAAGGAGCTAGACAGTGAAAAGCTTTGTAGGTCATGACATCGCTAGTCATTTTGCATCAGTTTTCAAGGTTGTTACATAATGGTTGCCATGTTGGAATCCAACAAATTCAAACGCTGTAAATAAAATCTAATCTAGAGGAACTTCATCTAGTTTAATCTTGGCTCTCTGAAACAATGTCTGGCCACTACCAGACATTCATTAAATTTGCTCTCTTCCCTCCAATTTTACATACTTCATTTCATTGGCAACCATACATTAAAAGGATGTTTACTTGAATTTCCTCAGAGAAATCCATTGCTTATTTTTCTGTTTCTCTGTAATGAGATGGGAGAAATTAAAGTTTCTAGTTGATGAATATTTAATGTTGCTGGGTTGTTGTTGTTTTAAAAATCCCCCATTGCTTGAAAGATTTTAAGCAAAAATAT
The DNA here is from genome assembly GCF_023053635.1 of Elgaria multicarinata webbii. Classification (NCBI taxonomy): domain Eukaryota; kingdom Metazoa; phylum Chordata; class Lepidosauria; order Squamata; family Anguidae; genus Elgaria; species Elgaria multicarinata. Next base: position 65,314,793 of record NC_086177.1, read on the forward strand.
AGTGTGTGTGTGTGTGGGGGGGGGGGGCCTTCAAGGGTCACTGATTAAACTAAACACATTCTCTTTTCCAACCAAACACTGCAGTTAGCTCAAGTAAAGGCCAGCTTTTGTTACAAACAAACATGTATTACAAATGTAAAAATGAAGAAAAAATGAGACAGGCACTCAACTCTTTGCTTTCTTCCCACTCAGTCCTGACAGATCATTTCACTTTGGCTTGGCAAGAAATACTAAACTGTGTTTATTTATTGTTATACTTTAGATAGTTCCATGCAAACCAGTTAGGAATAGATCCCAATATTCCCATATTTCCTCTATGCCCACACATACTGTAAGAGTTCATTTATCTGAAATTTGTATGCACCCCTATTCCAGGCCAGAGGATATGTGGCAGGTGGCATCCTTCCATTATAATTAAATGAAAGTGCAATATCAAATGAAAGATTATGCTCCAGTTTGGACAATGAAATCTTGGCTCTATAAGCGAGGTTATGACAGAGCTTCTTGCATCCATATGCAGACTCTTCACTCCACCTGAGCAAGGAAACAAGCCAGGAAGCTGCAGTTAACTGTAGCTATATCCAAATGAGAAAACTACAGTAGGGTAGATGGCTTCCAAACAAGCCATGATTTAAAGTTGCCTTCCAAATTCTGGCTTGTTTAGAAACCATTCATCAGTCATAACAGGAAGCTATGGTTAACTGTGGCTTCCTAGCTTGTTCATCTGCACAAAGGGAGGATCAAAGTAGGAGCAAAGGGGCTGTGTGCAGGTGCCCAGAGCTCATGCATGTTGTGGTTCATGAAGCCTTTTTTGCCTATTTGACTTGAACTCTTCATTCTCATCTCCAAACACTTTTTCTTAGGTGCAACACTTCATACAGAACCCATGAGATACTATTTGGGATGACTTCATTAAAAGAAAACAACCCAACAGCCCTCAAGTAAACAAAGAATAAATCAAACAGAGGTAAACCAAAGCTGCAATAAACCAAACCATTTCATTTATCAGAATATAAAACGCAAGCTGATTGAATTAATATATATTAATCCACACTGCACTTCCTGTAAGAATAGTGGTATGCGATCACCCTTAATGGAAAGCAAATATATAGAAGTTGGGGTCCAAAATGTGGCCCTCACTGTTATCCATCCATTGCATCCTCCAGACGACTGAGGCATTATGGGTGCTCCCATGAGGTAAAAGTGTAAAGTTGTAAACAGTCTCAAGAGCAAAAGTGATTACCTTGCTGGATACTTTGTCAGGTACACATTTGATAAACATATTTTGGCCACCTTTTTAACAGAAAACATGTCATGCTCACTACCATTTCTAATAAAAGAGTTCATTTTTCCAGCACATTTGTACATGCAAGCATTATGAAAGGAAATGTCTTAAAAATAAGTGAGGGAGTTAGAAAGAACATGGTGTCCTTAGAGTTTAAAGAATCTTTAATTAGAAAAGGGTGTTCTCTCAGGGTCAGTGGTATAACTGAGTGGCTATTGAGTAATAACAATTACCATACATTGAATTCCCATAGAAATCACTAGTACTGGATCGTCAGCCAAGGATATCATGCTTTTCTTGCTGCAATTATTCTACGTTCCCAAAGCAGAACTTTTGCTAGCATTCAGATTCAGAACGGTACTTAAATTCCCTCCACTTCAATTATTTGCCTCATTGCTGTACTGCTGGACTACTTTGTTCCATACTATGGAAAGCAAGATAAGGCCCTTGGCGATTCTATTTTTATTAGTATGAATTATTTATCATAGAAACAAAATCCCAAAACAGAAGTTGAAGAAAATTGAGCAGATACTAAAGCAAGATGTCGGTTTTCTCGTGTTTTTGGCTTTCAGCACCCATAGGCCTCGGATGCCAGGAAGGCAAAGGCCTTTAGGGACAAGTAGCACAGTTCTATACATGACACTAACAGCAGCACATCAAGAAATAATTCAAATTTAACCCTGTTCCTAATAAATGGGGGTGAGCTATCTGGTGCCCCACTGCTTACAAGTGACATGCCCATGCTATTACTGCATTTTGGCCAATGTGTGGTTGTGTCCTCTAAGGCCTTAGCTAGACCTAAGATTTATCCTGGGGTTGTCCCGGGGTCATCCCGGCCTGCTCCCGGGATCCCCTGTGTGTCATTTACATGAACAAGGATGACCCCGGGACGATCCCAGGATAAACCTTAGGTCTAGCTAAGGCCTAAGTTTCAAAAGCTGTTAGGGTGCTACATAGGAAGGGTTGAGCAACGTTGGGAGGCAGTAGTTTATGCTGGGATGTTAATGGCTGCCAGTGAACTGTTCATGAAGCTAGGAGTGTGTCTCAGACCAGGGCTAAAAGCTGAGCAATAGTTCCCATGAGCTGCTCCCTCAGTACATCAGTGAATACATTCAGCCCATTAAATATTTTATTTCAGATGCTTTTTGTACATTTTAAATTGTATAGATACATCTCATTTTATTCTGAATAATAAAGAGAAAATTTCAAAACAGAGCCAACTATATTAAAGCCCATTCTGATGAATTGTACCATTAACCAACTCCATAGCCCTTTACAGATGTAGTACACAGAATAAATGCATATAAGTAGACCATGTGACTGCAGCAGCAAGCACCACTCTAAACCCATGCATATTTGTTACAGGCCCTGGTCGGAAGACACCTTAAACCATGGCTTTAACCATGGTGAATAAAGCAAAAGGCTTTATTCACCATGGTTAAAGCCATGGTTTAAGGTGTCTTCTGAACACAGCCTGGCTTTCTGGCTTAACCACCATGGTTAAAGCCATGGTTTAAGGTGTCTTCTGAACAGGACCACCATTTCTGAAGTGACCTTGTGTGCTGAGCATAGGGTGCTTTCAGACAATGAACATTTGTATGTTTGGGATAGAGTCTAGCACCATAATGTTATTCATCCAGACCAAAGTATGACTATTAACTCTATGCATTTCTAACGTCTGTAAAAAGTTCACGCTTCAAGTATATGAGCTTAAGTGTAAATTGTAAAGATTAATTCAAAACAGCCAACTCCTGGGTACTGTATAATTGGCTTAAGAATTTAAAAATATTCACATACTTATCCTTTAGTCAGGTTAATATCTAACTGTGTAAATAAGCCCTTTTCAAGCAATGGCAACCTTCCAACTATATCTATTACCTCACATTTATGAAAGTTTTAAATATAGCCCTATGCGTACATTAAGAGATTGTTACACAAAACTGTCAACAATGTGGCAATGTTCCTCTATAATGAATGCAGGTTTGTGTTCGGTAGTTATTTTCAATAGTCCATGCTCAGCCTTTTCCCCCCACCTCCAAGATCCACACTGCATAAATATCCATTGAAGGCAGCAACATATCAAACACACCAAAATCCAGTGGAATTGCTCTGCATTTATTTAAAAATCAATCAATTGGATTTGGCGTATAATCTCATCATATTGCCTATCGACAATGGTGTTCTCTTTTCTGACAATCTGGAAGAAATTGTGCATGCTGTCTAATATTGTAGTAGGTTTTATATTTTTAGGAAGATAAATGAGACAGATAGGAAAAAATGCATTCCATTTGTCTGGAACAACCAACGGTCGCAAGACAGTTCTATTTATCCCTTGTATTTGATTTGAGAAAGGCTGTATTAATTGCAGAAATTTATCAAATTCAGATATGTTTGAACCAGTGACATTAAAGGTAAAAGTGATCTCCCTCTTTTGTGTATTGTGAATTGTTGGCCCCTGTTTCCATCAGCTCATGCCAACTCAGAAGCTTTTGAAATGAAACAGTTGTAAATAAAAAGCCTTTCACATTAGGCCAATTGTAGGAGATACCCCACAACAGGTCATTATATTTCCTGTATTGGTATACAAACATCAGTTCTTTTCATTAACCTTGTTCATGCAACATATCTGGAAACATCAGTGCACAGCCAGGAGGGGCTGGGGGAAAGGGGTCATGCCTGCTGGCCGCATCCTCAACCTCTACATATAGATCTGAAGTCTTAGCTCTTTTCAGACATTCAAAGGTGACATAATGAGCACATATGGAGCATCCTGGAAATGAGCTCCTCCCCTGACATACATACATACACACACACATACAGGGGCTCATTACACACATTCTAGCAAATGGCTGTAGAGTGGGAAGAGAAGCCTGCAGCCTCTCCCATGCACAGGCATTGTACTTACTTTTGAGGGCTTCTGAAAGAGCCGACACATTTATGAACTATTCTCATGTAGGCTTTCTTTTTGTAATATGGACCCCGAAAAAATGTGGATTATGCCTATGAAGCTTACATGTATATAGCCTGCACATAAGCTTTGTTCAGTGCTCTAGAGCTAGGCATAGGGGGTCATGGGGATGGGGCTAGCAATTGCAATAACACTTTCCCCATCCTCAGAACAAAATGTGACATCCTGAAGCATGTTTCATTATGGGTATTCAAACTGGACCTGATCCTTTTGATGTGGCTGCTTCCATGTATTTTACAGAAAGAGACCTTCACATGTTTATCATTCATGACTGACATAGTATCCTGTTCTGAAGCCTAAAGTTCATGGGGTGCGGGAAAGCAGTTGCAGATTTATTTCAAGAAAAGGTCATTAATTAGAGACAGTGAGCTATACAAATCGTCATCATCATCAAAGTGTATTAAACAAGATCACATCAGGTAAAGTCACATCAAGTAAGGGCACAGTAAGTAGGATCACATCACATAAAGTCAGGTTCAGGATACAATGGCATGGTCCCTTCAAGGCATTCCATATCAGGACCATGGACGGTTCTCAGTGAACATGTTACCTCAGCAGTTATCTGAAGCATTCTAAAGGTAGGCAAGGTCTATTCTACATTAGTCCCTGCCTTCATGGAGGACCTGGCCATCTTCTTTAAAGGGTCCTTGCCTGGTTCTATATCCAAAGGATTCTGCAAGGGCGGGAGATGGCAAGTCTGTTGGGGACTTGCCCTCTGAGGTTGATAGTAGGGCCGCAACTTTGGTTGGGAGTGCATAGGAGAATACAGCAAAGTTTCCTCACTGGTTAGAGCAGCATGTACCTTGAGTCTTCTTCAGGGTACTGCAAGACCCATGATACACAGTATGCTTTATATTCTCCAACTATCTGAATACAGAATTTAGTGTGAGAAGCTGCCTTGAAAAAACCACTTTCTAAGATTTTAATTTGTGCATCCTGAAGATAGGGACAGAGAGGTGAGCTCAATTACATATGTACTTCACCCTTGCCCATCCTGGCTAATAAGAGCAGACTGAGGTGCACTGACTGAATGGCCCTGTACTGAAGACACCTTAAACCATGGGTTTAACCATGGTGAATAAGGCAAAAAGCCATTCACTATGGTTAAAGCCATGGTTTAAGGTGTCTTCTGAACAGGGCTAATGAGTGGTGGGAATGGTAGATACCTCATTGCAGGAAGGTGTGGACTCAGGATGCTGAAAATAAGTTGTAGTGAGAACTGCATTAAAAAGCCATTGTTTAATCCCACCATACTGGATAATTTCTGGCCACTCCCTAACATTCCATTTCATCCCTGCCTCCACCCCCACATTAAAAGCAATGGTAGAAAATTAGCCATGCCTGCTTTAGGTAAGCATAGCTGAGGGACTTCATCCTTGCCACTCTCAGAGGAATGGAGGGGATTCAGATACAGCAGACCCAAAGCTAACTCCATCCTATCCTTGAACACTTTGTTTCAGGAACACCACCAGCATGATTTATGCCCACAAAGCTTTCTAGGCACATAAATGAGGCCTCCAGGATAGGTGTCTCCCACTGCCGCTGCCACCTCCACCACCACAGCTCTCTCTTCTGCCATCTGAATGGGACCTCTTCCATCCTTACTGCTCCCCACTAACAGCCATCTGAGAAGGTTAGGATTGCTCTGTAATTTGTAGATTATAAACTTTTCTTAATTGTTAATTTTATTTGTGTGTGGGGGGGTAATTTTGTGCTCAGCTGCCTTGTGCTCTCCATAGGAATGGCTAGATATAAATGATTTGAGAAATAATATAGGAGATATAGTAACTTGCAACATTCCCTCACATGAACCAGGTTAACACATGCATGGGTGGTTAATAAGCTACCAAGACTTATTAACTACCCCTGTTACTGTCAGGTGCAGGTTGCCCAATTTCCCTTATTACCCTCATTGGGCATGGCTTGTCATTAGGAGAATCCAGGGGGCTGACTTCATGGCACTGGGTTGGCGCCCCTCCACCACCAAACCCCACACTCTTGCTGGTGTGAGGCAGCTACAACATGTCCTATTAGGGAGGGGAGGCAGTGCGTGCTTTCCGGCAGCTGTTAAGCCCACCACCCCTGTTCCCTCCCCTGCCCCCAGCTTCCAGCAACCAGTAGGAGGTTGCCTTCTGCCCGGGAACGCCCCCAGAATGGCTCCAAGCAAAGTCAGACTGGTGGAAGAGCCAGGCTGTCCTCCCTCTGGTTGGAAAAGTCAGGGTAAGTCCCTGACTTTTCAGTCGCGCATCTTCGCCTCTTTGCCTTTGGGTGGGTTCGAATCTGGGGCTGCTTCATCTAACCAACACAGCATGGATTCGGAGCCACCCCAGGGCAAAGATGACACCAGGTGAGGGTGGCTGGCTTGTGTAGTTAACAAAGCATCCAAATTATTATTGGTTGTAGTCGTATAAGTAGTATTTACATTTATTTACCACCCCATAGCTGAAGCTCTCTGGGCAGTTTACAAAGATTAAAAACTGTGACCTACACTCTTTGTTAGGGTAATAATTGTTTTAATTGTTTAAATAGTTTTACTGCTTTTAAATTATATATTGTTTTAACTTGGTTTATGGTTTAATTTGTTTTTAGCTGTGTATATTTACTGTTTTTATACTGTAAGCGTTTATCTGTACGCCACCCTGAGATCTTATTGATACAGGGCGGGATATAAATGTTTTAAATAAATAAATAATTGTACTTCAAATTTTAAATTGTCATTGTTTAAAAGGACAGTAACCGGGCTGTCAACCTTGATGTATCATCTCAATGCTAAAAATTTAAGATGATAGCTTATCATAGGTTATTTTGATTAAATTATATTTGAGTTTGTCAGTGGAATACCAAGTAGTTAACAAGTGGCTTTTTATGAGGTGGTTTTAGCTACCTAATACAACATTTAAAACTACAGCATTTGTATTGTATATTTGAAGACCATGTATAATAAAATAAAAATAATAATGTTGGAGCTGTACCTTTCAGTCAGTTGTGGGACCCAGTTCCCTAGAATTTAGAAGACCCCATGTCCCACCAGTTTTTATTAACATAGAACGAGGGAGACCTGATGGACTAAACAGTGTTGAAAATTATCAACTGTGTCTGTTTTGCTCAAAAAATACCCCAAAGTGAGTGACTAAGGGCACAATCCTTGGCATGAGTGACTGGGAATTGTAGGACTTTTTTCTGTCTAAACATGCATAAGATTGCCTAACACTGCATTCATATAACCACTTACCTTCTGAGTGAGCATGTATAGAATTGGAACATAAAATAATTAGGCCATTTGTAGTTTCAGTTTAAAAACTGGAATGCAAGACATTTTTCCTTTCTTTTTTTCTTTTCTGTCAACATCATTGGACATTCTTTTCATTTGGAATCCTGACATCTCAGAAAATATCTTTAGAAAGCAGATGATTGGCAGAAGAACCTTCCTACATTCTGCTGGGGTATGTGCAGCATTTAAAGTTATTTTCCATGCACAGCAGCAAGTGTGTGCCTTGTTTCTTTGCATTCTTTTGAAGGGCATGTTTCAACAGTACAGGTTATCTGTCTCCACTGAAAGGCAAAGCAAAATATTAATGTGTCCTCCCTTCAAAGAGATATATGACACTACTTTCACAGTAGACCTTACCATGGAATTTTCCAGCACATTAAATAGAAGACAACACCTATGAAGGTCTGGGATGAGGTTTCAGCTACACCCATTGGGAATTTAACAATAGGACACTGACCTGCCTAGGGCACAGAAATAAATGATCCTTTTCATGGTTATACGCCACGTTTGAAAGGCTCCAGGGGTTAATTGGAAAGTTCAGAGCCAAACCGTTCCCCTCGCCCAGGAGTCCTCTCCTAATTCATCATTATGTAATCAGGCTTTTAAAATGACTTACATCAGTGAAGGGGTCAGTTTTTCAGTGCACGACCTGGCCCAAACATTCATACTTAAGATGCAGTTGCAACAAAGTGGCCCGGCTTGTTTTTGGAAGCTTGATCACAACCTGGGGGGCGGGGGGGAATGAGCAAGTGCCTGTTTATTGCCCGGCTTTTATTATTATTTAGAATAGATATTTGAATCCACCCAATAACCAACATTCACTGAGCAGATTACAACCATGAGCATTAGACTTTGTGCATTTCTTGAGCTCTGCTCAGGCATTTGTCGGAACACACAAGAGTCAAAAGGGCATGGAAGCAACTTCTTCTCATGGGCAGGCTCCTCTTCAAGATCTTTGTGTGTTCACCACAAAGGTCTAAGGAGGGTGTCTAAATGTGCTCATCTGAACATGCTTGGAAGCCTCCATGTGGCCAGGAACCCAGAGAATGCAGGCTTCCTGATTTCAGGGAGCCTTCAAAGTGCATCCACCCAGACATGAGTAGAAGACCCCTTCAGACCATTGCACTAAATGGGGCAGGGACATTGCGAGTGGAGCTAGCAGGCACGCCTTGGTGCCCTATCTCCTCTTTTAGCGTCATGTGTTCAGGCAAACGCCTGAACAGAGCTGTTGCCAGGCTTAAATAGAGACTGGTAGCTGGTGGCCCTGTCAGAACTGCTGATCTAAGGGGTTTATTTATTTATTTATTACATTTCCACCCAATAGCCAAAGCTCTCTTTACCCCTCATTATGCACCCCAGACATTTCTCTTTAACCATCTGCTTCCCAGTGTAAACAGAGAGAGGCTTTGGTGGAGTCTTCCACTTAGTCAGTTTTTCCGTGCTACTGCGTGAGTCAAGGCCCAGGCTCAGGGAAGTAATGGGCAGTATGAGGGGGAACTTTGCCCAACTCTCTGCTACTTTTCTCACTGAAGAGAAATAGGGTCTCCAATGTGGTGCCAACATTGGTGCCCACAGACACCTTTCTTGGTGTCCACAAGACTCCCTGCCTCCCCCCAGTTTTTATTTTGTTTCTTCTTGTTATTATTTTTTAAATAATAATAAAAAATGCAAGCTTGGCATGCTGCAAAGCTCAGGGCTGCCTCCAGCACCATCTTTAGTTGGGTTCAAAAGAGCAATTTTGTATTTCAGATATCAGGTCCCACCTATGCATGTGCTTAGGTTCTTGGGTAAGTAACCACTTTTTTTTAGTCTCGCCACTTTACCTTCTATGAAACAAGTGTTGTTGTGACTGGCCATGCCCACCGTGGCAGCCATTTTATAAGGCTACTCACAACATCCCTGTCTAAACACTTGGCATTTAGAAGAGTGGAATAAATGTTGCTGGCATTTGAGGCCTTAGCTCATTCCAGATTATGGGAGCCCAGTAGTCCAAACTGCACATGCTGCAGGACATCTGTGATCGGATCTCACAACCTTTTTCATCAGTGCTTGAAAGAAGATGCAGGCAGCTCCAATTTTGATAGGAACAGTGGCACTAAGGAAAGGGTTGATTTACTCTGCCTTCCCATGCTGCATTACCAATCTAAATCCTCCCCTACAAACAGCCCTGCATTGCTAGGGCAAAATATGGGTGCAGGAATGCCCCTGGGCTAACACCAGCTGGAGGAGAGCAATTTAGACCAGGAAAACAGCACACGTGCAGAAGTGTTTTTTTTTTTTTAATCCTTTTCCAGTAGCAGTTTTGCAGTCAGAATTTTCAGGAGTTCCAATCACATATTTTCAGTATCGCATGCAGTTTGGCTCCGAGACCAGCAGAGAGGTAGTGCGGATTGGACCTAATGAGGTTCCAATCTTTATTTTGTGGCACCGGATGCTCCTTTAGATTTATCCAGCCCACATTTTATGACTCGATGCTTAACCGCAATCATATGTGATGCTCAAGTCCCAGGTTCTTTGTACGCATACCTTTCTTATTATCCTCATCCATCACAGTGGCAAGGCCAACCTTTCTCTTTTACTTTTCATTGCAGGTTGGTTCAAGATGGCATGATATAGTACTAGAAAAAGGATTTATATCCAAGAGTGAACATTCAGCAACACATATCTTACAGCTCCAAGTAATGCAGCCTTTCTTTCATCCAATGCTCATTTTCCTTCCATTGAATCCCATTACCATCCAAGCACCTTCCTGCCTGAGGCCAGCCTCCAGCTGTTTATCTGCAACAGGATAGGAGTTCAGAGGGATGGGACAAGGCAGCAGCAAAGCATCTGAACGATAAAATGTAATAAATCATTGTTAGAGCCTACACAGAAAGCTCCCCAAATCCAGCCTTTCTGTTTGTTGCCAGCAAACGGAGGATCGATTCATCCAAATGCATTCTCTCCACAGAAGGTAATTTCTGCATTCATTCCTGGTGACAATTACTTAACGAGTGATCACAAGAATGGCTCCAGCACATGCTGGGACTTTCTGAATATCTTAGGTTTTTTTAAATCAATCTCGCTGGGGGAGAGGAATATGTTGCCTGAAAAATAACTTGCCACATGGTTCTCACCAGGGCGTAATGATTAATATGTGATTTGAATGTGTAGTTTGCCTTACCCCATGCTGCCAGGCAGGTAGCCCCAATTATATGTAGCAAAGATAAGCACCTGCTCTTCAGCTCAATGTCTAAAGAAAAGTGAAAAATATATATTTAAGTACTAATAAATTTCAAAAGTCACTCATGAAGGAAACAAATTGTGCAAATTGCACTTTTAACCTGTGCTCAAGCAGCTACTTATTTTGCACAGAAGCTCTAAAAATACCTAAACTCCACATAAGGACATGACATCTTCATCAGATTCACTGGGTATACTTTCAAGTTCAAACAAGTTCAAGGTAGTTTGCTTACCGCTGCAAAGACTAGACTCCTTCTGTGTGAAGCAAAGGACAAAAACACAACCCGATAAAGACATTATCCAATAACTTTGGAGTCTCAACAGCCACACTCCACATTATAATGGATATATTATATGTATATATAATATAACTCATGTAGTGTTGTGAGTATAAATGAATTTTGGGAGCAAAGAAGTAGTGTGGTGCAAAACCAATGTCTATTATAAGGTCTTATTATTGCAGACATACTCTGGGACTGCAAGTCTGATGGTGGATGAGGTACAGATCAGGGCAAATCCTTACTGGGGAGCAATAGGACAATGCCATCTTGTAACATGAATGCTTTGGGAAGTGTCCTGTTGTCTGACATAATAATATTTTTCCTTGAAAAATAATTTTGGGATGCGGTTAGCACGCATAATTATTATTTGGTTATTGCAAAGAAGGGAAATGCAGGGCTCATGTGCCAGGCACAATTTGGCTGTCTTTGTAGCGTTTGGAAGGCCTGGGCATCTTGTGCCATACAGCCTGACATTGCAGATGTGTGTGTGTGTGTGTGTGTGTGTGTGTGTGTGTGTGTGTGTATATATATATATATATCTTGATTTCGGTCCTCTTTCTGCAACGTGCAATCTGCATTCCTTTGCTTCATCACTGCCCTGTGTAAAGTGTGCAGTACCTGACCTTAAAACCTGGCAAAACTAGGCACTCAAAACTGATCACAGATATGCTAGCCAGCCTGGAAATTATGAAAATAAACTAAAAATGGTCCCAGCAGTTTTGCAACATTGCCTAGCAATGAACTCCCTGCTGTTTTTAAAAAAGAAAGACATAGTATAAATGTTCTAATACTTCCCTTTTCATATTTTTAAATGCATTTATGAATCGCCCTTCCCCTACCACCTAACAGCTGTTTGGGGTGTGTCTTAAATTTGGGTGATATACAGAACAAATACCATTAAAAACTTCACATTGAAAAACAATAAACACAAGAACACAACCATATATAAATAAAATTAAATCCAAGGACTTCAATTAAAATCAGTGTGTGAGCATTGAAAGCCTGAAAAAATAAAACAGCCTGAAACATTGCAACAAGGGAGCCAACACCCATACCCGCAACACACCATTCCTTGTGAGGGAGGACTGCTGCTATTTAAAAGGCTGTGTCCTGAGTACCCACGGGTTACAGCATCCTTATTCACACAGTGGCCAACCGGATGCCTATGGGAAGCTGACTAGCAGAACAAGAGAGCCATACCACCCTCCTGGTCATGTCCTTAGAAGCTAGTATTCGGAGGCACAATGCTTTCAAAATATTCCTGGTATTGGGGGTGTGGAGGTTTTAATACCTTTGTTTGAGGTATTAAACTTCATCACAAGTCTATAAAAAATTAGTCCCTTCATTATCTGTTTTCATGATCCTAGGAATTGTTGCTGACTATACTTGCCTACAGTTGCCCACATGAGGATGCTTTACCTCTTCATGCATATGCATCATCCTGATCTGTGAAAAGAAAATTTAGCAGGTTCTGCTTGAAGTAAACCATATTTCTCAGAAACACATTTTCCTTTGAAGATCAAATATTTCTAAACTAATAGCCAATGAAAGAAGAGCAATCCTTGGCGCTTGGCTGTCTGCTTCTTCTTGCTGTTCTTAGCTTCAGTAGTATTTGTTTTGAAAACTGCATATATCTTTTTTTTAACAGAAGTATTAAATTAGCAGCAGTAGACTCTGTTCTGAAGAACATTTTATGTACAAACTGAAATAACATTGTGGGAAGGTGCCATTTCTCTCTTTTAAAGTGTACCATTTAAATTTGTGCAAATTTAAGGACTGGGAAGTAAATGGAGGGGAAATTTGCACAGCAGGAGTAACTAGTCCAAGAAGGAGCCATATAATTTGATGCACTGAATTCTTTCACATTTTTTCTCTTTTTTTGGTGCTTCTGAATGTTGTGCTGCTTCAGACAACTTTCCTTGGCCTTCAACAGACCAAGGAAATGGTTGAAACTGTTATCTTTCATAAAACATGAGCTTTGAAAGAAATGTCTTTGTCAATTCAGTCACTTTCAAACTCTCTGGAAGCACTCCAGAAAAGTTGGGACACTTGGGTAGATGTATTTTTAATTTCTGAAATATAAATGAAGACCTTAATTCAGTGAATATATTTAGGGTGCAATCCTATGCATGACAGAAAAAAGTCTAAATGTTATTGGTCTTTTTTCTGTCTAAACATGCATAGGATTGCACCCTTGATCATCATATTTAACTCAATAGGTGATTTCAATAGGACTTAAATTAACCACAACTAAATTGTGTCACTGATTTCACAGTGGAGACAGGCACAGCTAACTTTATCTAGTTTAGTTGAGAGGAGTTAAAGATGGGTTTTCTATGGTTCTTGACCACCATTTTTTATTGGCATTACATTAAAGTAGTTCCCATAAAGTCCTTTGAAACCCTTTAAGGGACATGTCTATACCTATGGGCTTTCCGGGATGGGCGGGGGGAGGACTGCAGACTTACCTGCTTCTGCAGTCTTACCCCAGCATCTATACGGATGTGCGACATTCCGGAAGGGAAGAGGGACGTCATGGCCGCCATTTTTTTTAATGAAGAGGAGCCAGTTGTGCAATTGCACTCCAGTGCCTGTAAGGATTTTTTTTTTAAAAAAAACACCTTTGAACTGTTCCCCCTACCCCCAATGGGCACGGACTGCCCCCGTGCAGCTCCATGCCCATTTTAAGAGCCCCACTACTTGCAGGAAGTAAGAGAGAAGCCAGAAGCAGGCACCGCACTGCCTGTGGTCCTTGGTATGGTCCCAGGGAAAAAGCAGGGGTCATCCCTGCTTGCCCACGGGATCCCCTGTGCGTCATTTGGACATGTCCAAGGTTGCTAGAATTTATGTTAGAGAACCCTCCAGATAACTGAAATATATTGCTATTTGTGATTGTAAAATTTATTAAACAACAACAAAATATCTATGCAACTATTGGTTTATGTCTCTTTTACTACTGGTTTTAATTACAGAAAATATAAAAGCTGTACAGTTCTCCAATACTACACAATTTATGGGAAATCTATGACAAGAAATCCATTGTCATATAAGATGAACTAATTTCATGCCTTAAAAGGTGCTAAACGATTTCACTAATGATTTGATAAATCTGAAACACACGTCTTCATCAATATTATAATCCGGCAATTACATTTTTCAGTGCAACACAGTTAGGAAGTGTTTAGAAGGACATTTTTAGAATGGAAAAGTATCAAGATTAATTTGATTAGTACTATATTTTTTAAAAAGAATAAACCTACAAATGCAATTTTATGGTGAACCAGTGTGGTATAATGTTTAGAGCATTGGACTGGGAGCTGGGAGATATGGGGTGTAGTCCCCACTCAGCCATAGAGGCCCACTGGAGCCAGATCTACACCAAGCAGGATACAACACTCTGAAAGAGGTTTGAAAATGTGTCACGGGCCCCAACAGTAGTTAGTGCACTTCAATACCATTATAAAGCAGTAGTATAGATTCTGCCTGGGTGACTTTGGGCCATTCACAGACTCTCAGCCAACCTAACTCAAAAAGTTGTTGTTGTGAAGATTTTAAAAAATGGAGAAGAGAAGGATTATGTATGCTGCCTTGGGTTCCTTAAGGAGGAAAACAGGTGGTATATAAATATAGGGTGACCATATGAAAAAGAGGACAGGGCTCCTGTATCTTTAACAGTAATGTAGAAAAGGGAATTTCAGCAGGTGTCAATTGAAAAGGGTGAAATTCCCTCTTCATCACAACAGTTAAAGCTGCAGAAGCCCTGCCCTGTTTTGTATCTGGCCACTCTACTATAGCTAGTGTAGCTGTAACTGCTGTGATGAAGAGGGAATTTCACCCTCTTCAATTGACACCTGCTGAAATTCCCTTTTCTGCTTTTCTGTTAAAGATACAGGAGCCCTGTCCTCCTTTTCATATGGTCACCCTAAATAAATATAATGAATAATAATAATAAAAAACCTCTTAACTGCTCCTTGAAAAACCCAGTGTCTTATTGACCCAGCATCAGTTTCTTTTCCTGTAAGGGAAAGGGAGAGACTTTAATGGGCAATTTCTTCAGATTATTAGACCTGGCTTAAAACTGCAAGACTACTCAAATGAATCTCCAATCTAGATTTAAAGGGTACAGATAAGCACTGGCAATCCTAATAGTGAGACTGCACTGTGGGGAATATTCAGTGTGCTTATGTCAAAGGGACAGAAATATTTTAAATGGGCACCCTGAAAACATGAAAGATGTTAAACAGGCCTTCTTTTCACAGTCCTTGAAAAGATTTATCAGTTCACCTGAAGAATTTTTGCAAAATCTGGCAGGAAATGAGTAATATAACTGGGACTTGTCTGTACGAATAGGTGGAGACGCTGTAGCATTTTCAGGATAATTCTCTCTGTGCTAGAAGAACAGCTTTGTGTGTGTGTGTTTTTAAAAAGCACCTGAAAATAACCCTCAGTGTGTGTTAAAGCTTAGAGGTTTGTTATTCTCAACTAAAAAGTTTTTCTTAAAAAAAATGTAAAAGAACAATTTAATACAATCCTGTAAACTTCCCCATTGGGGGGGGGTGTGGAATACATTTCAGAGGGGGGGGGGAAGAGACGCAGCAAAGCAATGACATAAACTAAAAATAAAAAAGTAACAGCAACAGCACAGATAATGAAACTCTTTATACTCTCAGTCAATTTAAACTACAATCCCTCCTCATCCAGTTTTGTTCCCCAAAATCTCATTAAAATTGGCAGTGATGTGTTTTTAATGTTGAAATACTATTTAATTTTGTCATCTGCCTTAGCAGAGGTTAATATAATATCTAACTGATTTTCTGTGCAAACAAACAACATCTTTCTGGAGAATGAAAAACAAATTTGAACCTGTCTGTAATATATCTTGCCACAAACAAAAGTAGAGCTCCAGATCATTGCATCAGAAGTTTTCTTTTTGAACAGCATTGGCTTCAAAACCTGCCATTATTTTGATTAGATATAAAACTAGCAGATAGTCCTGGTGTTGCTCGGGTCCCTGAATAAAGTTAATCTGCTTTGCCTCCGCTCGTCACTGATGCTGCTCTCGAGGAGTAACATTGCTGTGGAGTGGAGGGATGCAGCTCTCATTGGATGTGGGCAGCTCTGGGCAAGGCATGCTGGGATGTGTAGCCATTTCACAAATCTTGGGTGATTACCCATGTAGCCACATGTGATACCCTGAGATCTCTGCCAACACCTCCCAGCATGCCTTTGGCAGTCCACAGGCGTCCCTGTCCTCTGAGAGGCGCTTTCTCGACAGTTGCTGAGAGTGGAGGCATGCTGGGAGCTGTAGCCGTCAGTGCAGGATTTGTGTTAAATTCTTTTAAAATAGTTAAATTGCCAAAAAAAAAAAAATCCCTTTGTTTGGTACATTGTACAGGAAGACCTACCAGCATCCCAAATTTAACTTTTTAGAAGTAGATAAATATTTCTAGACATACAAACCCACACACATATATTCAGCTTTAGAGAGAGAGAGACTCTAACAAGTGGAATTTGACTTTTTCTCCCTGCAGCAGGCAACAACTGAGTTATTTCAAGGCTGCAAAATACAAGTACCTGGACTTCTTCCACATTATATTTTTCTTACCCAGTATTAATACTTCCACATATTTCTCAAAGTTTGATTGATGCTACTACAAGGCACACTTGGTCCCTTGAAATGTGGTATAAGTGCATCACAATAGTCCTACCTTTCTTTTCATAAGCCTAATTACATTCAGACATTTTTTAGCACAGATTTTATTTTAAGCTAGCTAAAGGCTCTTCATGTTTGATGGGTGGGTGAAGAGGAAGGATTGAAGAGTTCCAATCCTTCCCCCAACTCTAAGAATGTAAGAAGAGCTGTGCTGGATCATACCAAGTGTCCATCTTGTCCAGCATTCTGTTCACACAGTGGCCAACCAGCTGCCTGTGGGAAGCCCACAAGTAGGCCATGAGTGCAATCGCATGCTCTTGCTCATGTTCCCCAGAAACTGGTGCACATAGGTCTCTGATACTGGAGGTGGAATATACCCATCAGGACTAATAGCCATTGATAGCCATATCCTTCATGAATTTGTCCAATTCCCTTTTATAGCTATCCAAACGGGTGGCCACCACGACATCTTGTGGTAGTGAATTCCATAGTGCGAAGAAGTACTTCCTTTTATCTGTCTTGAATCTCCTACCAAGACATTTCATGGCATGAACCCAGGTTCTAGTATTATGAGAGAGGGAGCATAATATCTCCCAATCCAATTTATCCACACTGTGCATAATTTTGTGCAACCTTTATGACATGCCCCCTTATTCCATTAATTCCCCTTACACCTCTTAACTTTACTTGTTTACATCTCCTCACCCACTTCCCATCCAGCACTGAGACCTTTGCTTCAAGCAGAACAGGAAGGGAAAGGGCTAGACTGGCCCTGTTCCACCAAACCTCTTTCCACTAAATCAAATAAGGCCTCCATGCCTTGAGGAAATAAGGAAAACTCCCTAATCCCAAACCAGAAGCATCTTGAACCAGGATCCTATTTCAGTGTGTGTGTGTGTGTGTGTGTGTGTGTGTGTGTGTGTGTATGGAGCATGAAATATTCCCAAGGAATCCTGGATCTTCCTTTAGACGGTAGAAAAGGAACATAATGCCCCACTTCTCATAGGGTCTTCATTAGTGGTGGCTGAGCTACCTAGTCTCAGGGACGTTGGGCAAGTTTTGTCACCAAGTGCAGGACTTTTCTTTCCTCTAAAGGAATACAGCAGCCCTTCACTGATATTGGGAGAAAGTGCAGATGTGCACTCAGGAACAAAATTGAGGAAGAGACTGAATTAGGAAATTAACGAATGGTCAGAATAGATGGATTCTCAGCACCTTTTTTCAGATAAAAGACTGATATTACAAAACTGGAAGGATAAACATTCCCCTCCTATAATGCAATGGGTTGAGGACCTTACAAGGCTTACAATATTTTCCCTGCATAATGACCTTATCTATGTAAAATGTCAGAGAAATCCACAATGGATTCAAATGACCTTGGATTTCTATGGATCTACCTCATGGATTCTGCAACAGACCCAATTTTCTGAGTCATTCAGCCTCCGCGGAAGTGCAGTCTGTGTTGTTGTTTTTAACATTTTGGAATTATACTCTGATTCTGTTGAACAAAAATATGGAAGTTGCTGGAAAATATGCTAATATATGCAACATTTAAAAAAAATATTTTAAAACACTTTCGCATCTGTGATCTCTCTTCAGTTACTCTTCACCCTCTGCTTCATAGCAATCTGTGTGTGTGTGTGTGTGTGTGTGTGTGTGTGTACGTGCATGTGTACACACTTTGCTCATTGACTGTATGCTGAGCTAAGAAAAATATACAAAATATTGTGTGTCACTGAAAGTCCCATAAATTGTGGCTGAGTTTTTTGTGTACTTTTCTGAAGCAGGATGGGGAAATCCAAATCTGTCAATCAGCGGATGGTGGAGTGAAAGTCTCCTCACAATTCGCAAAATACAGATGGAACGGATGTAAAAAAATCCATACATCCCTAGGTGAGGCCTGTAGGCATCTGTCTTAGCCTTAACTAAACTAATTGGTGATAAATAGGTTTTGCTCATTTGTTCCATATTTTGAAGCTGTTTTCTTGTAGAAGCAGTAGAAGTAGAGGAGAGCAAAGAAGTTAGGGTGAGGAAGGGAGATGCAACATTTTAAGAGTGGCGTATAGTTTGACAGCATTTTCACAATCTCAAAACATATTGATATTTTGTTCTCATTCTAGGTAAGTTTTGAGGGTAGGTGGGAGGGGGAGTTCTATAGTTTAGGGTGTGGCTTCAGATTGAAGAGAGAAAAAGACCATTCCTCCTCTTAGTCTGATTCTGTAATGGCTTTCAAAGGCATATAGTGGCTAGTCTCCATGCCATTACCAACGTAACTTTCCCTCAATCTCTAGTGCAGTTTTAAAAATCTTTTTCTAAGGTGAAGATATAATGCATGTGCACACACACACACACACAGGGGTGTGGGGGTGAGAAATGAATGTGAAACTGGAACCCAGAGATGACAGATGTGCATAAAAACAAGAAATAGGACTCCTTTAAAGGAGTGATTTATTGCACCCTTATATTAGGCCATTTGCAAAAGTCTGCAAGTCTTTTAAACCCTGTCAAGGATGACCAGGATGTCTCCTGCAGCATCCATTGGAAATTTCATCATGAAAAGTACCAGTTTTAAATGGTAACATCTGGGGGAAAAGGTGGGATCTTCCATCACTAGATGGTGATGTCTCAAAAGAAGTGAATGGTCAGAGGGGAAGTACTTAATTCAAACCACATTGCTGCCCCTCTCCATCCATGTAATGCAGTCCATAAGAACCATGTCTAAAAGCAGGAAGCACATACACCCCTGGTAAGCAATGCAATTTCCCTTTAATGTAAGGATGCCCGTAAAGTAAATTAAAACCAGCAAAGGATTTGATTTGATAGTTTGGGTGGTATTTCGAGAATGTTTAAAAAAACATATATAGGAAGAAGAGCCATGCTAAGACAGTCTAGTCAATGGCCCATCTAGTCCAGCATTCTGGTCACTTGACAGTGGCCAAAAAGCTGCCCAGAGGAAAACCACAAGCAGCGCATGAGTGCAACAGCACCCTCCAGCTCATATGTCCTCACTCCTCAGGAAATGTGTATCGGATTGATACACATGAATCCACCATTCTCTTCTACAATGCAACTGATCTGGGGCGTCTTGAAAGGGAGCGAATGGTTAGTTATTATACTTATTTGTATTGCATTGTTATTGTAGGGAGAGGCTGGTGCAGGATGTTCTGCCTCTAGTGTCAAAATGACTTGGCCAGCCTTGGGTACTATGAACCTTAACTTTGGAAGAAGGGGGGGGGCATTTCCTGCTTTGCCTCAGGCAGCCAAATGCTTTGGGCCATTTGTATGTAAGCATGTGTAAATATGTGCCTATGTGCATTCAAGCAGGTACAGTGGAGCAATACATGACAAAGTGATGGGTGCCGAGGGTTGCTTTATTGATTCATCAGTACTTCCTCATCACACCCTTGCCTGCTGGTATTCAAATCCACAAACGTGCTGCATCTGCTCAGTGGAAATTAAAATCTTCTGTGTATTCTCAAAATAAAAGTGTGCTCCTGATATGGAAGGCTTACATGCTACAGTAACATGAGCAATACACTAAGCCGTGCTGCCAGTTGATTAAATAGTGTCTTCAAATACAAACATGAAGAACTGACAGCTGCCTCTTTTCTCTGGAGTATTTATGCCACCATCTGGTCCAGTAATTTCCAGATGGAAGTTGTGGAATAAATTTCCACTGGAAGTTTTTAAAGGTATTCTACCTACTTGAAATTTGCTTGGCAGCTCCCTACCCATGTTCTAATAGCATTCACAGCTAGCATTGTTGAACAAAAATGGAAGGCAAGATAAGGCGTGCATTATATTTGCAAAACACTTCTTTCATGGAAGTCTTTTGTTAAATGTTGCAATGAAACTAGTAAAAATAAAGTTTGGAACCAGTGTCACATAAAATTATATAATGGCCCCCTTTGGGGTGCAGTGTTCCTGAAGCTTGATGGAAGGAAGTTACCAGAAAGAATATGCAGAGAAAGTAGAAGAAAAAGGGTGATGCATTGGAAAAAACAGGTGTGTGCATATGCTGACCACAGAAAGTGAACAAGATGCAGTTAATTAGCTTAGTTTGGTAAACACTGAACAAAGAAACTTCCAAGTTAAGCCCATCATGTGAGGAACGTTGCTAACAAGTAAAGTGACAGTCCAAGCTTATAAAGGAAAGGTGGTGCCAGGACACAAAATCAAAGGACACATTTTTCCTAGGGCTGTGCACGCATGCACGCACGACACACACACACACACACACACACACACACACACACACACGATTTGCCTTGGAGGCAATTTCAGAGCCTCTGAATCAGCCCAGATTCAACTTGGGATGCTTCGGGGCTTGGCTGTCTCACTTCGGAACCAAAGCCGAAAGAAAGATTGCATGACCCCAAAGTGGGTCAGCACTGTGGTTCCTGGCAAAAACTTTTTTTGGGGGGGGGGGAGTATTTAGGATACATCAAGATCAGCAGAATCTGAGGAATACATGGGCACCAGCTAGCATGTTAACACACCTCTTGTTTCTAAGTATACAGCCTCGGTTGCCCACCAGGTTCAGTTGCTCCAACATTGGTAAGTATTTCATGAATGCGGAAAGTCTGAGTGGATTGAATTTAACTGCATTCTATCTAAAGAAAAGTGTTCTAAAAAGTGCCATTAGGTTTTAAGTGTCAGTCTGTATCCCACATGGTAATCCCAGCAATTGATAACACCAGGCCCAGCACCAACACATGGCATGGCTAGGCAAATGAGAGGCTGTATGCTTGTGACAACACCAGTGGAGGACTCACCTCTGCCCTGCCAGTCCTTCTGATGGCTGCAATTCCAGCGGCCATTTCTCCCAAATGCCAGAAGTTCAAGTTCTGATGCATTGTGAGTAAAAACACCGACACATTTCTTCCACCAAAAACACATTGTTAGATGTTACCAAGGAGATGGGAGAAAGCATCAGCTGTATGTCTCCTGTAATGTCTGGTTAGGCCTTAATACTGAGCAAAAGCAATTCACCAAGCACCCTTAAAGAAAATTGTATTGTAGGTTCAGCTTTATGTCAACCAGGATCCTGTCTCTATAGTGTCATTCCCAAATATCTGATAGAAAGGATGGGGTTTGCAAATGGAGGCACATGGGAACACTTTCAAATTTCATAAACCACAACTGAGACTCCAGAATGGAGATCAGACGTAATCACCAATATTTCTAGCTCTGCACTGAATCCAATGCCTTTCATTCTGTCGTCTGCCCATTGACACAAACAGATTTATTTATTTATTTGGTTTCAGAATTGTGCAGATTTGCGTTTGCTCAAATTCCCCCAAAATGTGATTTTTTATGATTTTGCCTCTGGGGGAAAATGTGCATTTTTAGCCAGGGCTTTTTTTCTTTTTTTCGGAGTATTTTTCTATGATAAAATTTGTGTGAAATTTAAAAAGGTTAAAGACCCATGGAATCTGCCCAGCAGGGGAGAAGCTGGGATGCTACAGAATCCACAGGTAGGACTCATAAAAAAAATCTGAACTCAGTTCCGTTGTGGATTTCTCTGAAATCTCTACCTCATAAGTAACCCTCACTTAGTACAATGGGATTACTCCCAGGTAAGAGTGTATAGGATTGCAGCCTAAACCTACTAAGCTACAAAGCTAGTGTGCACACACACTAGGAAAACATATAGGTGTGATGTAGGGGTGCTTATTATATGTACACATTGCAGGTATATATCCAATATTTAGATTACAACTTAAGGGATGCATGAAAATTTCAATTTTGTACACATTTATGTATTTTGTACACATTTTTGTATTCATTTATGTACACATTGCAGTCATATATCCAATATTTAGATTACAACTTAAGGAATGCATGAGAATTTCATTTTTGGTCACAAAACATGTGAGCATGCCTTGTGAAAACATTCTCAAATTCTTGAACAGCCCAAGTCATTTGTTTCCTGAGGCAAAGGACAAAATGGTGACACCCTTTTCCAAATACAGAAGCCATTTACTTCAATAGTGGTGGCGATCTGCCACTGCACTTAAGGTCAAATATCAGTCTGTAAGTACACACGGCTCTGACCACCAACACAGGAAGTGGACAGAGCAATCAGAACAAATGACTGGAGTTTGCTACAGCTGTTCCCACCAAACACACACACCTATCTTAGCATCTGCTGCCTGAGGTGGCCACCCCACTCCTCCTAATAATACAGCCAACTCTGGAAATCTGTGTTATATTTTATTTATTGTATAGCTATACTGCCTATTTAAAACCAACCCGGGCAATTTACTCAAATTTCAGAACATTAAACCATAATCACATGGAAATATAGTAAAACATTAAAAGCAGCCTTTAAAAGCCATCATAACCATAAGGATTAGGATCTCCTGTGGATTAAAAACCTCAACTAATTAGTAGCCCTGTGCAAATACTTCAAAGACCGTTCGATCCTAAGCAAAATTGTCTCTAAAGTTGTTATTAGCTCAGTCAGGATGCAGTGGGGGAAACAGAAGATCGGCTGCTAACAACAACCTTTAGAACTGGACGAATGCCTTCTTCATAAAAAAACAACAACACCAGAACCTTTAACTATAACAAAGTGTAGAAGCAACACAGTCTGTCTCTCAACCATGGTTATGTATCTGCAGCAGATAAGAAATTTGCATTCTCCTTTGTGGACAGAGAAGGAAGCTCAGAAATAACAACACAGACACAAGAGCTTGGGATAACTAGGGCCTCTTTATTTAATTGGGTAATACACTCCTCCCTGGATCTGCATGTGAGAGTGCGGGAATCTAATTAATCCTTTCTCCAGGCAACTAGCCTGTGTTATGGGCAAGCCACTTAGCCAAGTCAGGAGTTGGGTAAACCCAGCTCCTTTCTTCAGCCATGCTTGTGGGGAATCACCACAAGCCCAGAGAGCTTCGGCTATTGGGTGGTATAAAAATGTAATAAATAAATAAATAAATAAATAAATAAATAAATGTCACCCCTGCCCAGTGCTGCACAACTCAGACTAGGAGAGAAAGACAGGTCCCCAAAGGCAAGACATATATCCTGAGTCATGAGCCCCATAGGCCATTGAAGATCAGGCCTCAGACCCTGCCAACCACCATAACGAGTGGTCATCAAACCTCTTCTGATGTCCTAAAAATCCTGCCCATCCCTGCCCATTCCGAACAACCTATTCACCCACCCTCAACTAAATTATACATCAGTATGGAGTAGGCAAAAAACCTATACACCAAAGCTGATCCATGGTAGGTAAAATTCCTACTCAGTCCCTCCTCCAAAGGGAGCAACTGGCTACTCCCATACTAGTTATAGGGCAGGAAGGTGGGAGCTAGAAAGCGAAAGAGGCTGGGGAGCATGGGGAACATGCCTTTATAGGCTTGCCCCCACCCATGCTTAATGCATTATATGTCCTCCTCCCTGCCAGCAAATGCCTCCTCCTTCTCAAGTCATGCCGACAGGGTGGGAATAGGGCTTCCCTTGCATTTACCCCATTCTTCCCCTGACATTAACTGTAATTAGTTCATCAACATGAAGGGAAGCCCACGAGGAGGACATGAATACAATAAAGACCAATAATGAATTCATATGCATGAGGGAAGGGGGTGAGTGGAGGAGTGCCCAATCCCAGAATCCGCTTGGAATTCCTGCACCATGATTATGGTATGGACAGCATTGCATCTGCACTGGCCCTAACAACTGAAGAAGAGGGCTGCTGGATCAGATAAAAAGTCTGCCTAGTTCTGTTCCCAGAGTGGCCAAACAGATCATTTATTTATTTATTTATTTATTGCATTTATATACCACCCCATAGCCAAAGTGGTTTACAAAAGTTAAAAACAGTAAACATTAAAACAAATATACAAAGTTTAAAAACATAAAAAGCATAAACATAGTATCCTTATAAAAAGAGCTATTTTTATCCTTATAAAAACAGATGCCAATGGGAAGCCCATAAGCAGGACATGAGCACAATATTACCTACCCTCTTGTGTTCTCCGAAAACTGGTATTGACAGTTAAACTAGTAGAGACTAGAGGATGTGAATACAAAAGAGAAACTATAGTTACATTTTTTAAAAGATAGCAATAAAATCATAACAAGTGAAACACACATGATAAGAGTTTTGTTACTAACTGTCCTTAGTGATTAAGCTAAAAGATGCTGGTATTTGTCTTGTATTTTGTCCCGGCCCCTCTGGCCTGCCCACCCCTGGAATGCAGCCACTGATAGCTTCTCTGAAATTGAATTTGTCTCTTGGACTGGAAGAGGTTCTCCACCCTGGACTAAATGATGACATCACTGAGCACAATCAAAGCTTTGAGGCGTTGTCCTCACTCTAAATTGCTCTGTTTGCCCACAGCATCACCATCTCCTAGCCATCTGATTGTCTACATGGTAACCTTCCATGACTGAGTTAGAAGGAAGGGGTTCTAAGTATAATTTGGAAGCTGAGAATGTAAGAAGACAAATTGTCCTTGATAAAGAGACATCCTCAAAACACATTGGGAACCATAAACATTGGTATGGCTCCCACCCCACCCCCTGACTCTGATGTTTCTAGGAAGGAGAGTGTGATAGATTTGTCCATGCCTAGGGAATTTTGGAGATGGAATTTTGTATTCAGCTTGACCGTGGATCAGCAGGCAATGTATCTCATGTTGTCTTTGTTCCCAAGATCAAAGTGGCCCCAGGAATGTAGCTTTATGAGCTTCTGGTATAGACACAGAGTTTTTAGATGGGACTTTGAGATGAGACATATCTTTTTCTTTTACTTCAAAATTTTAAGTAGTGTTTACATTTTCTAAAATATGACATAAGAGTTTGGAACAAAGACAATAGTAAGCTAAACACATTTTTAACAGGTTTATTGATTTAGGAGCATGCCTTAATTTTATCATGACCAAATGAAACTTCTGAGCTAAAGCAAAAAGGAGTAGGGAAAACAGGCGTTTTTGTCTTTAAGTTCCTGTGCTCTGACACTCATATTTACAGTATATGATTTTTAAATGGCCTGCTTACATGATACTTCAGAAAGAATGGAACTTTAGCTCAGTATTTTAACAATGAGTTATTGTGTGTGTGTTTTTCAAAATTCCAAGCAGGCCACTACCACCACCCCACCTGTCCACAGGACTTACCTGATCTGTCTACATACACTAGAGAGCCACCCATCCTCCAGGAGAGCTGCCATCTTTAAAGAAGATGATAGCTCTGGACCTGCCATAGATCTACTTTTGCAAACTACAGTGGCTGAGAAAGGCCATTTCTTTACATGCTTAAACAAGTACAAGGAGTTTGGGGGCAAATATTTGTTGAGGCTGATTTTTGTCGTCGTTCCTTAGATTGTGATGAAGTGCCAACTGACTGAGGTTGTAAAAAAACACCAGCAAGCCATCATAGAACAAGATGGGATTGCGAAGATGTATGTAACGGCCTCCTCTGAAGCCTCTTTTTGGGGCTACCAAAATTTGAACTCAGGGAATTCAGTCAGCTTCCACCCACCCAAAAAACCAAATAAATGGACATACCTAGGAACAATTACAAGACAGAGGGTTTCAGATCTGGATGGGGAATGACAAATACCAAACAAAAGGCTTTTTTGTAAGCAAAATCAATACTGCAATCCTATATATGTCTACTCAGAAATAAGCCCCATTGAACTCAATGGGAATTACTCCCAGATAATGTTATAGGATTGCAGCATGTACAAAACATCTGGCTTTCAGGGTCTTGTCTACTGAACACTGATGGTACATGCATAACAGAATTTCATTCTCAGCACATTATTTTTCTAAAAATAAACAAACATTGAAACAAACTGCCCAGAAAACTCCAGTGAGCTTTTCCTGTTCAATACCTCTCAATAAAAATATACACTAACGCTGAGAAGCTTAAGACATGATGGGTCTTAAACAAATATGAGGACAATGTCAAAAGCAAATAAAAAAGACAAAAACATCCTGACTTGAAGAGAGAATAAAAATGCATATTTGGTATTGGGATTGTATTATACACACAAGTCTGTTGCATTGTTTTTAAATAGGACACACTCTAAGTACAAAGAAAAAATTGGAATACATGCTTGGTTCTTCTTGTACTCTTTTCCTCAAGATGTAATACTGCTATTCTGTTTTGTTTTTTACTGGCCACAAAATATCTTGATGGATTCTACAAATTCTCCAGAATGCTGTGCTGTTTCTGTTTTGTGATAAAACTGGAGAATTTTAAAAGGTTGCATTGTTTATGCTGGTAAAAAAAAATCTTTTTTTTAAAAAAAAACAAAACACTTTTTTTTAAAAAAATCCAGAAAATAATTAAAACCACAGAGAAACCCTCAGGAAAAAAATAATTCTAAGAAATAAACCTGTATATCAGCTCAAAATCTGCATTTAGCTTGTTTTTTGTTTCAATTATTTTTATAGAACATCTACCCAAGAAGCCTGAAATATTGAAAAAGTCTAAAAAGTGTGGCATATTGTCGCAGCTCATGAAGAAATGTTGTGCCATGACCGACATGAACACAAAGATAATTCTTTGGTTCTAGCTCATTGTGTCACTTGGATGATTGTAATATTTTCAAGCAATAGTGGTTCATTTCAATAGAACCAATATAACAATAGAACCAAGCTATTTTCTGCACAATGCTTTGAGAAACAATTAGAGAACACCTGACAAGATTTGAAGTACATTTTGTTCTGCCGGTGAGTTCTAAAATGGTTTATTATTTCAAGCATAGTACAGTGAGAATTTGATGTACTCTCATGAGAACAATTAGAAATGAGTACTCTTGGCCATGATCCTTGATGAGGTCAAAATACAAGTTTGCAGGTCCTTTTGGCTTGAAAAAATAGATTCATTGTGGAAAATAGTCCTAGCTGTCTGTTTTGAATAGAGACACTTGTCTAATGAAGTGGAATAGCAAGACTCCTATTGATTTTAATAGCTATGGAGAAGGCCTCAGTATGCAAACGTACATGCCATTATAAATGTTTAAGCACACCGAGATTCAAAGAAACTGCACACATTTATAGACATAATAATGAGTCTACCAGCCCTAACACATTTCTTTGCTTTCTGGCCTACCATCATGCCTGAATTCTTCCTTTTACATAAAGGCAAGGATTTATTTATTTATTTATTTATTTATTTATTTATTTATTTATTTATTTATTTATTTATTACATTTCTATATGGTCCAACAGCTCTCTGAGCAGTTCACAAAAACTAAAATCACAAAACACAGCATAAAATACAATATAAACTATGATAGCTTATAACTAGCTTATAACATACAAGTGCAACCAGAGTAAAACCTAGCAGCAGTGCAGAGATTTAAAACAACAGAGCTAAAAAACTGGAATGCTAAAATGCTAAAAAAAATGCCTGCGAAAATAAATAGGTCTTCACCTGGCACTGGAAAGAGCACAATGTAGGTGTCAGGCAAACCTCTCTAGGAAGCTCATTCCACAACCAGGTGCCACAGCCCTTTTTTCTGGTAGCCACCTGCTTCACTTTGTTTGGCATGGGCTCCTGGAGAAGGACCACTGAAGATGGCCTTAGGGTACAGGCAAGTACATATGGGAGGATATGATGCTTCAGGTAACCTGGATCCAACCTGTTTAGGACTCTGAATGTTAATTCCAGCACTTTGAATCAGGCCCGGAAAGGGACTGGCAGCCTGTGCAGCTGGGAAAGTACTGGGAACAGTGTACAGCTGGGCAGTAACTGCAGTATATTTTGTATGGGGCAACTCTTGATGAATCTTTGAGAAACGTAAGTGCTGCAGAATGCAAGAGCCTTCTCACAGCCTTCTCAAAGGAGCGGGTTTCATCATGAAGCTTCATCAACAAAACATATTCCAGTGATGGTTGCTTTTTTAAAAAAAAAAAAAAAAAATCTAGTATGTATGCCTTATGCTGAATCATTAACAGTTTTTAGTAGTTCAATGCTCCTCTGCCTACTGCATGCCAGAAGAGAAGCTTTGATTTGATGATGCACAATGTAGAGGGTGGTGGAATCATGTTGGGAAGGGTCTTGGGAAAGCCAGACAATGGGAGGTGCTGATGGAGTGTTAGGCCCTTTCCACACCTAAGGATTATCCCAGGAAAATTGAGGGATCGTCCCTGCCTGCTCCCCAGATCCCGTGTGTCATTTGGATGCACAGGGATGATCCCAGGTAAAAAGGCAGTATGGTCTTAGTGGTGAAAGCTCTGGATGCATTAGAGACAGCCTGGATGCCCTAGAGAGCCTTGGGTGCAAGCAGGGGTCACAAGAGTGGATCCAAATGTCTTTCGTTTAGCCAGGACCTTTTGTGTTTAAAAAGACTAGCATGTCCAGTGTGTTCTGTAGTAGTGGTTTCATTCTCTTAGAAGCCTGGCCTGATTTGATTTGATGTTTGGTACTTCAGGCTCCTTATGCCAAGCCCTTCATTTTCTGGATTCAGTCAGCTTTATTCAGCCACTTCTACTAACAAGCAGGCACGATGAAAAGACGGAGACTGTATGAAATTATTACTGTGATGTGGTTAAAATAATACATTTCATATTTCACCAATGGAACAAAATGTACTTCAAATGTTGCATTATTTCATTATCGTTTCTCAAAGAATCAATTCAATCTCACTGTAGGGATTGAATTAATAAAGCTGTGGTCCCTAGTTCAATCTATATTTTGTATCTCAAATTTTCATTCTGGGGCATGGTGGCAAAAAATAAATAGCTCCTTCTGCAGTATTTTCCTTGTGTGTAATGCTGGAGGGGAAGGACAGAGCACTAACAAATTAGATACTTTTCCATGTAGGGAGCAACTGATGTTGCAAATGAATAAGTTTTCATTAGGAGCTTCTTTACTCGCTAGTCTTTCTAACAAAACTTTGGATGCTGTTTCAAGCTAGAGTGGGTAATGCCATAGAAACAATCTATGTTGCAATAGTGAGATACTGTAGGTCAAAAAGATGTATTTCTAAAGAGAATATCTTATAAACTTGTTCAGCAGAAAGCTATGTGTCTTTTCCCCAAAACAAGGAGCCAATAATGATGGCTATTAAAGGGACAATGGGTCAGCTACAAAGACAATTCTTTTGTGACATTAATTTGTTCTGCCTTTTTTGTAATTTTTGAACATACTGTGGCTAAGCAGTATAAAAGCAGTAACTGGGAAAACAAAGTCTTC
This sequence comes from Elgaria multicarinata webbii, assembly GCF_023053635.1. Classification (NCBI taxonomy): domain Eukaryota; kingdom Metazoa; phylum Chordata; class Lepidosauria; order Squamata; family Anguidae; genus Elgaria; species Elgaria multicarinata. The sequence continues at coordinate 65,344,637 of NC_086177.1, forward strand.
TTGTGGAATTAATTGCACTGTCAACTTTCATGAGAACATAAGTGGCCAATTGAACAGAATGATCACCAGCTTTATTTTTCATATACAAAGCTCATAGATGCAAAGTAAGTAGCAATTAGAAGTTTATAAGTTTTTAAAAGTATTAAAATTTTAAAACATCCTGCAACACACGCACACATGCGCATTCACACATACACATATAACCTCATATCAGGAAGAATATCCAATTGTAAATAAGCTGCCATATGCAATCATTTGTAGACATGGTTATACAGAAATTCATAACAAAGCATTCTTTTACATAGTCAATGCCTAGTAACATTAAATATCACCACAACATTTGCTTATGACAAAATTGTGATAAAATTACAGACATGATAAAAAAGAGAGGGAAGAAGATCAGTTGGATAAAGTGCAGAAAACTTTAAGTAGCAATGTGCCGGATCTGGGGAAAGGCAAAACCTTCTGAAAGGGAAATGCTCATAATTGGATACTTCTTTTTTTAAAAGAGAGAGAGAGAGAGAGAGAGAGAGAGAGAGAGAGAGAAGAAGAAGAAGAAGAAGAAGAAGAAGAAGAAGAAGAAGAAGAAGAAGAAGAAGAAGAAGAAGAAGAAGAAGAAGAAGAAGAAAAATGGTAAACATTACCAATGGGCAACTTGTAATAGAAGCTATGCTATAAAACTTGTTTGTTTTTATAGAGCAGGCATCATAAAAGTGAAGTACCTACAAGTAGTTTAAAAGGTGGGAAGGGTGGAAGTAAATATTTTGAATCTGCAGAGCAGCCTGGAGGCATCTTAATGGTATCACATTAAAATAACAGAATATGTACTGTACATAATAAAAAACGCAAACTGTATGGAAGAGTAAAATGAAAATGGAAGTGTATGTGCACCTGAAAAATACTGAACTTCAAAGATCACTAGTTCAAAAGAAAGGATTGTTGTAATACAGAGATGGTGACAAGTAAAAAGGTACAGGGTTTGTAAAATCAACAACTTTTGACAACTGAGTTTAAAATAATTATGCTCAAGAAGAGAATTTCTGTGATTGAGGTCATGAAAGGCTCAGGGAAACAATTTACATAAACTACTTGGCCAGATAAATGGAAACAGTTGGGAAAACTGATTTAAGAGGATTGCACACAAAATGCCAGAGCAGAATACACTGAACTGCTCTTGATATTCGACCCATTACATTGGAAAGAGATGAATAATGAATGCTATCTACAAAACCAACTAAACATTTCCAAATGTATATTTAAAAAATAAAAAAGCTGAAAGTGGGTACTAAATATAAAAGTTAGGTTTACATACTTCTACCAACACATATTTCGTGTGTGTGTGTGTGTGTGTGTGTGTGTGTGTGTGTGTGTGTGTGTGTGTGTAAAAGAAAGATAAGCACACACACCTATATGGAAGCCCCTCCAAAGCCTGGAGTTTAAGATACAGGGAAATTAAGAGAGTGACCTGCTCTCTCAAAAACTACAATTCTTGGTGTTCCTTACATCCTGCAGACATGTCATATTCATAGGCCAAAGGAGCAAAGCATGTGTAGGCACATTTGTAGACCAGTAGCAGGAAGCACAATTTCAGCATCATAATAACTAGGGGATTTGAGATCTCAGGAAGTGGGAGCCAGTGCAGCTGAATGGATTTACAGACTACTGAGCATGTGAGAGGTGACTTAGGCCTCTGGTCTCTACAGTGTATAGAACAAGGATGGGGAACTGTGATTCTCAAGATGTTGTTGGACTTCAAATCCCATGAGCCCCAGCCAGTATGGCTAATGGCCGTGGTTGATAAGGAGTTGCAGTCCAACAACATCTAAGGGTCATGGGTTCTTTATTCCTGGCATGGAAGAAATGATAGTAGACTGTAGGGATGGGGCATGGTGTTGAGACCATGTTTTTGTGGGACTCCATTTCTGTATACATCTGAAGATTTCCCCCCCCTCCGTGTTTTAGGGGAAAGACACTAAGGTCTTTCCTAGATCTGCTGCCTAATCCGGACGGGAGGAGTGGCGAGCCCATGCTACAAGTAGCATGGGCTGTCGCACCTTGCTAGACGTGGACGTGATGGGGGAAAGCAAATCCCCATTGCGTCTGACTTTTTTTTTAAAAAAAGGAGCCGGATGCAGGAAGGCTCCTGCACCCTTTAAAAAAAAAAAAAAACCTTCTCCCCGCTCCCCTCCCCCCTCCCTGGCCATGAGTCCCCCCCTCCCGCCGGCTTCATTTCCCCCCCATCCCCGCCAGCTCCGTCACCCACCCGCCAGCCTCCTCACCTCCCCCGGGCTCCGACCTTCCCCCCACACCACCCCAGGCTCCGCTGCTTGTCCCAGCTACTCGTGAGTAAGCGTGGTAGCTGGGGAAAGCGGTGGAACGAGCTAGACCTCCACAGTCTCGGGCTCAGCCCGAATTAGCCCCGGCTGAAGGAGGTTTCAGCCCAGCCTGAGCCCAGGATCCCCTGTGCGTCATCTGGATGCACAGGGGCCGGGCCGGGGCTCGTACTAGGCTACCCCATTATTTAGCAAGGCCCTAAGAGACAATGGACGACTCAGGGATGTCTCTGGCTGGGGGAAACTTTTCCCTGGGCCTATCCCCGACTGGTAGAATTGCTGCAAAAACTAGCATGGCTTGCAAAATTAATAGACAAACACAGGTCCAGTGTCAGCATAAGGGGTCCCAGCAGGGCCCACCAATGCCTATAACATTCTGAAGTCATTGGCCCTTTTTTGGCCCTTTGATTATCATATTTTCCTCTCCCATTGCTCAAAGAACCCTAGTGCTGCTTGCTATAGTGACAGAAATTCTGCTTAAAATTTAACCTTTAAGCAATACTTTGCCAAGGAAAAAAGCAGCTAGTGGCTGCTAGCACTCCTTGGACTATCTTACCTCATCATCCCAGTGCTTTTTCTGAGGGAGGATGAGTTCTTCCCCAGAATGAGGCATTCTGGGTCAAGGTGGCCCTGGAGAGTACCTGCGCTGCTGCTTCATTGCAGCAACAAAAATACTGTTTTAAAATGTAACAGTGAGCCATTACTGAGCAGTATTTTTGCTGCTACAGTAAAGCAGTGAGCAACACCACTAGCTGCTTCATTTTATGTCATTCCAAGGCTATCTTTTCCCACCATTCCAACCCCTTGCTCTCTGAGAGGACCCTTCCTCTTGAAGCTGGGCCCAGAGTGAGGCACTGGGGTGATGGGAGTGACTGTTTAAAATGCCCTTCAAACTTCCATGCAAAACTACCTGTTTGCTTCTCTTGATTATAGGCTCCCTAGGACAGGGAGGCTAGTTTTAGACTTGTGTCGCTGCTGGCTCAAAACCCCACATGAGATTAGTGACTCAGCAGAAGCACCACCCATCACATGGCAGCAGCCTTTCTTTGCCTCCAGCATCACCCCATACAAAATTCCCTATTTGCTGCTCATTTCATTTACTCAGTTCATTTACTCTCAGAGCTTAAAGAAAGGAGTCTAAAGAAGCTAAAGGACACCTCGCCATCCTCTATTTTTTCCCAAGCATTCATGGTCTTTCAGGGAGGGGTTTACAGATGTTACACATTTATTCTGGGCCCAGGGCATTGACATTTGTGGGGCAGAATGAATAGTAAAACCATAGAAGCTTGCTTGAAAAGTAGCATGTTTGATTCTCAAATTGTATATTTATTAAAAAGTAGTGAAGGGAAGCAAAAACATAGTTTTGAAGTTCAATTTCTCTGAACACGCAAAGTCTCCCCCCCCCCTTAATAAAGCATGTGCTATGATGGACCCAGCAGCATGCCACATGATGTTTAAATGTGATTTGAGCCCCCACATTGACAGTGAAATGGACTGGCATGCGATAATAGCTACAAATCCCAGAGATGCCCTACTCCATGGCATACAAATAACCTGTAATGATACTTATTTGCTACACAGTCTCCTTTTAACTGTAATGAATATACCTCTTCCATCATTTTGTGCCCATTAAAAATGTAAATGGAGTTCACTCTGTAATCGGAACACATGCATTTCCTGCTTAATTATTATAAGTGAATAGAAGGTGTTAGTCATCATAGCCTGCCTTTGATTTTGCAGTTCTTGTTTTATATGATGTTCCTGTTGTAGACCAGCTGTGCACATAAATTCAAAGTTATTTAAAGGGTGAATGTATTTTTTAAAATAAAAATAAAAAGGTGTGTTAATGGGCTGTAACCAGTGTTAGTCCTACTTGGAGCAGACCCACTGAAATGAATGGGACTTAAGTAGACTAGCATTGGACCCAACCCATTGCCCACCCTTCAGGCTATGTTCACACCATGATGCTTGAAGAATTTGAACTTTGCAAATACTGATGCAAAGTGACCAAGACTAATGTGCAGACTAGTATTTATTTTCCTGCTGGCTTTCACACTTCCCAAATGTTCCAACACAGTTCTCAGCTCAAAAAATATATTGAGAAAAAAAGCCATGCAGAAATGTGTGTTTTAAGAGAAAATAGAAAAAGTATATTTTGAGAACAAGCATTTTCAAAAATACATATTAAATTAGTATTTAAACTGCGGATGTATGAGAAATTCATTTCACTTTATATTTTATCAGCATTTACCCAGTTCGTACCTACTGTACCAAACACCATTTTGTTTACTTTCCTTTTGCAAATACTTAAAAAAAAACTTTTATAGGAAAATAATTTAGTGACACTTTTCAAAGTAGAGGACTACAGAATTATATGGGGCAGGCAGAGGAAGTTAGGCACAGTATAAAATGCTTGCTCCCCTTCCGCCAGTAGAGGCTGGTGGCTTTGCATGGGTAGTGGAGTCCGATGGCACTGATTTCAGTGGAGTTGTGAATCCATTCTGGATTTCAACCAGGATTCTAACAGGGCTATCCAAGTGCTGGGCCTATTTTGGGGGATAAGATTCAGCATCTTTAATAGGTCCTTTAGAGTTCTGGCTGATTCTGACTGAAACCCAGAATGGATTCACAGCCCTACTGAAATCAGTGCCATCAGACTTCACTACCCATGTGTGATAATGTCAGAAATCCTTGGTAGCTACATCAGCCCACCCCAACTTCCTGCTTCCTCTCCAAATGTTTTGAAATTTAACTGCCACCAACTACAGTCATTCTGGGAGTTGTCATTCAAAACATCTGGAGGGCACCAGATTGGGGAGGGCCACAATACATGGCTAACTGGCTACCACTAGCTTTGAACATGTTGGTGTTTGTACTCCACTGAAGACAAGGCCTCCTCAGATAGCAAGGATCTCCATCTTCCTGGGGTCAGGAAAGGGAACTTCGGGAGTATCCAACTATGCCATTCCACTAGCACAAATGATGTTGTGCTAGTGGAAACTAGTTCTGAACTATGTGTGTGAGGAAAATCTAACTTCAGTTAGCTTTGTGCAAGTGCAGCTGTGCAACTGCAGTCATGCAAGCAGAATGTACAAGCGCTGTGCAACAGAAGGTTTCAGCAGAGCTCCACCAGCACTATATGAGTGTGCAGAATGGCACCGCTGGATACTGCCCTGTGAAACAGCTTGTGCAATGCACCTTGCCCTCTACATTTTCCACTGGATGATGAACCTTGTCAGGATCCCTTCATTTCTCTCCCTCCTTAGCATGAACTGAACAGGAAAATGAAACTGGAGCACAATCTTCTTTGGCTTATTTAGGGCTCATCTACACCAAGCAGAATATTCCACTATGAAAGCAGTACAAAAGCAGTATATAAAAGGCAGGAGACACACTACTGCTTTATAGCAGTATTGAAGTGCACTGCAGGATCTACGCTACTGCTTTATAGTGGTACTGAAGTGCAATGACAACTGTTAGGGCCCATGACACATCTACACAAAGCAGGATATAACACTATGAAAGTATTATGAAAGGGGTTTATGGTATGTGTCAATGGGCCCCAACAAGTGTCAGTGCACTTCAGTACTGCTATAAAGCAGTAGTGTGGTTCCTGCCTTTTATGTATTGCGTTCATACCACTTTCATAGTGGAATATCTGCTTGTTGTAGATGAACCCCTAGTCACTATTCCACATAAGCAGAACTTTGCAGAGTGTAAGGCCTTAGCTAGACCTAAGGTTATCCCAGGATCATCCCAGGGTCATCCCTGTTCATGTAAACGACACACAGGATATCCCGGGAGCAGGCAGGGATGACCCCGGGTTGATCCCAGGATAAACCTTAGATCTAGCTAAAACCTAAATCTGGATCCAGCTCAATTTCTCTGATCTTCTTGAAGCAATATACAGTTCACCTGAGGTTACCTTTTATCCCCAATCCCTACGAAAGGAAAGCTCTTGGACCAGCACTGACAATGAGCACTTACCCCAGTGTAAAGTACGATCATCTTACTAGCAGCGCCTGGCTCTTTACAATCAGCAGCCCATCTAATCACTAAGTTTGACCAATTAAGCTTTGCAAAACCTCCCAAATCAGACCTCATCAAGTTAAGAGGAAGAAAAGGCAGCAGGGTTCCTCTAATTATTTTGATCCAGTGCCACACTGTGCCATGCAGAGAGCACATTGCATTCTTCACTGAGCAAAGGCATATGGAGCATGCTGCATAACATAATGAGATGGGTGTCGTTAAGGAGCAGAAAAGCCATGCGACAGCAGGGAGGAGGATGCAGTCATGTTCGACTGCAACTGCAGGGCAAAAATATGAAGGAAACTTACATAGTTGGGTCAGAGCTGGAGATTGGAAGGTCTTTTACTTTAAGACTCAAGTATGACAGTGGAAGAATCCGACTGAGGGAAGAATCAGAGGTATTTAAATGATTTTGCCTCAATCATAAAAGGGAATTCATTTCAACCATGATAGGAAGAACAATTTAAAGAAACAAAACATTGCCACAAATGGTGTCACATTCTCAAGTGTGCATACCTCGCTTCATCCAGGTGGTTGCTGGCAATGGGTTTCCATTTGCTTCACAGTGGAAATCTGTCTACTGAGTGCCTTTTACCACCACCTGGCCCTCAGGTCTTCCAGTAAAATGCAGATGATCCAGCACAGAAAAACACAAACAGCTTGACACTAAAATACGGTGCCGCTTCAAACTGATGTTCTCTGCCATCAAGGCAGAAGTTTTATTCACGCTGTTACTTTATCTAGGCATGAAAATTGCAATTAAAGCTGCAATTCCATGCACATTTACCTGGGAGTAAATGACTTCTGAGTACACGTGCATAGGAATGTGCTGTCAGTGCCTTCAAACCTATGGTACTTAAAGCCACAAGATCAGGGATCTGGCGTGCATTCAATAGACAGAGGGTTCTAATCTTGAATCCCTGCATCTATCCAATGCTTTGCCAGCCAAATCCAGGCCAAGCAGGAGGAGAAACTGAGATTTTAACTGCCTCCTGTTCCTCTGTTTAAATATTTAGAGCTGGTCAGGTCTCTGAGGCTAGCCCCACTCACCTGGAAGCAGGGGTGGGAACAGGACATGGAGAGCTTTGTGTATGTCTCTGTCCCGTTCACCACCCACAGGAAACCCTTTTTACCCTCTCTGACCTCTCCTAGCATACTGTTGCATCCTCAGAAGAGAAGCTGCCACATTGGCTGGCTTGGGGTTGGAAAATCCTCTCTCAAATTTCCTCTCCTGAGGTCTTCACTGTATCTATAGCCTTCAGGAGGGGAAATCCATTACATCTCTGGTCCCTGGGATGCTCTCCAAGATACCACAGGATTGCTCTGTGTTATGGAAATGCAGAAGACAAATTCTGAAGAATTACTGGTGAACCACAATTGCTTCTTTCTGCACCTAGGCTTCTGGTTGGGCCTGTTGCTTTAAATTAAGCAATGCTACTTCTTCCCATCATTTTCCAGAGTGAGTTATCTGCTCGAGACTGTACAGCTTGAGAGGCAAGTATTTACCTTTAGATAAGCCTCTGCCGAGATCTCAAGGTTGGCCACTTGTTAGGAAAGTAGCTGGGATGCTGGGTTACTGTCAAGCATTCTTGAAGACACTGGTGTGTGGCAAGGATAGGGGTGGGATTAACTGTGTACATAATGGTATATATGAATCCCTGAGGCATTCCTAGGGTGGGATCTCAATGCAGGCCAATCCAGAAAGGTGCTGTGTCCAATCCAGAAAGCAGAAAGGCCAATATTGGGAGTTATTTCTGTTGCCAATAGGAGGGGATTCCCACAAAGTGTAGGGACATAAGCCTTAAAATCTCACTTTGTTGTGTTTTGCGTTAATTACTCCATTAATTATCCAGAGGACCTTCTCTTCTGCCACTCCCAGACTGTGAAATGGCCTGCCAGGAGAGATTTGTCAACTTAATAGTCTTTCCGAATTCAAGAAGGCGATAAAGACTGATCTCTTCCAGCAGTCCTACCCAGTCTAATTTTAAGATATTTGACTGCTATTTTAATATTTTATTAGTTTTATATGTTTTAATCAGTTTTATGTATTTTATGGTATTTGTAGTGTTGTTCTATGCCTCGATCCCAATTACACAAAGGTGTTGATTCAGAAGCTGCTCTCGGACTAGACAAAAGAAGATTAAGCTGGCAAGAACGTGCAGTTCATTCTCAAACATTTCAAAGCATTGGAAAAAGAACTGTGGAACAATCATTCATCCAATGCCCTGTTAATGGTACAAGTGGCTGTTTTAAATATTAGGGAGATGGAGTTAGAGAGAATTTCCAAATTGCAAGAACAGCTCAACATCAGAATGAGCTGCACAGTAAAAAAAACAACTGTAGATTATCTTTTCCTTAGACATCTTTCAAAGAAAGGGTAGTCAGATAGCCATTGCAAATGTTTTAGGTATACTTCAGGACAACAGGATGGATTATACAATTTCTCCAATCCTTTCTGACCGTATGTTCAAATCCCACACACACAATAACTGGTGCAAGGAGTGAGATCAAGGAGTGACTTTGCACATTGATCTTTACATACCATTCACACATTGATGACGACCTCTCAACAGAGCCTACATGTTTACTCGGGCCATAGCTAGACCTAAGGTTTATCCCTGGATCGTCCAGGGGTCAAACCTGTTCATCTAGGTGACACACAGGGGATCCAGTGCTCAGGCGAACCCTGGATGATCCCAGGATAAACCTTAGGTCTAGCTGTGGCCAAGGTCTTTCCATGCAGGTGCTGGTCAGATGGACATGCATGCCTACACATGCACAGAGGTTTGGATCAGTGCGCAGAAGCTGAGTCCTAGGCCAGTGTGTGGGATTCCCACTTCCTCTTCTACACATTGATTCTACACACATTGCATGGGACCCTGAGCCCTTTCTCTACCAAATGCTGGTGGACGTCACCAGGCTTAGTCCTGGAGAAGAAGCACCCAAACACTCACCCGTTACCCCCTTTTCTTACTAGTCCAGCAGTGGAAGCTATGGCTGCATGAGGGGAGAAAGGAGATATGTCCCTTTCCACCTCCCCCTCAGCTGAACTGGACCACCCAGAGGAAAGCATCAGGAGGAAAGGTGTAGTGGGTCTTCTTTGGACTTGCAATCTTTCCATGGCCACTGCAGTGGCAGGGCAGAGTGTGTTTGATGTCTGGGAGCTCATGAGGAGGAGACAGGGTCATGTTCCGAGACTTAGGCCATAGCTAGACCTAAGGTTTATCCCTGGATCGTCCATGGGTCAAACCTGTTCATCTAGGTGACACACAGGGGATCCCGTCCTCAAGCAGGGGCGAACCCTGGATGATCCTGGGATAAACCTTAGGTCTAGCTGTGGCCTTAGATTGGCTCAGAAATTTACTTTCTGAGTTAATATGAGGTGAACTGGGGAGACTTTACCCATCTACAACCATAAGTGCAAAAAAAATGAAAGATTCCATATGTCTAAGGCAACTTCAGGAGATACAGGAGCCATTTTCATAGCCCATGTTCTTACCCCACTCCCAAGGGCCAAACATACATGCAGGGTGCAAAACATAATTAAACATGATTTAAGAATGTATTTATTTCTTTATTTAAAAAATATTGGCTAGAGATTGACAAAAGGTGCTCATAGTGACTTTTGGCAGTCTGAAGCCACTATGAGCACCCTTTTAAAAAATCAAATTTGGGGGTGAGGGGCTTGCTGTGTGGGGAGTGAGTGCATGTGGTCCATAAGCTTCATGTTGCCCATCCCTGTTCTAGTATGTTGAGCTGACAAAAAAGTTTGGCAAACTCTAATTCTGAATCTTACAAAATTCTCATTGCTCCCAGTTCCCATGGCATGTTGGACCCTTCCAGGATGGAGTCCCATATGGGTCTTTGCCATCAAAGTCACCACAACACGGAAAATAATGATAATGTGATTCCAAAACTAAATCTTCATCTTCATAGAGAACACCTGTGTTTTGAGAACCTCATCCTCCAGTACATAATACACACATACACCATCACTTACGAATAGTATGGATAAGACTCTTGCTCATGTGAGTTTTGTTGGGAAACACTGCAGCTTATACATATGCATGCCATTTATAGATACCGTATTTCTTCGATTGTAAGATGCCATCGAATCTAAGGTGCACACTAATTTCAGTGCCACCAACAGGGAAAAAAAGCTTTGATTCGAAGAAAAAATAAATTTCTCCAATCAGCCAGCAAAGCAATTTTACAGTACATACACTCAGCGGAGGGGGAGAGGAACAGGGAGCGAGCGAGACACACACGTGCGCACCCACACGCACACGCATAGAGGCAGGTTACATGAATGGGAAGCAGGAACCAATCGTCCCCTGCCTGGGAACGGACAGCCACACATGCATTCAAAAGCTGGTCTGCACCATTCACACGGACAGGAGGGGGTGGGCGGGCGAGCCCAACCAGCGCTGCTCAGGTGATTCTTCCGCTTCCCATCTCCTTAACAGAGGCGAGGCCGAGCTCTTTGGAAGCTCGCTGGCCTGCCGGAGCTGGGGTCCCTCCCAGCCGGCTCCCAGCGGCAACATTTGAGATGCTCCGAGACGTTGCCCCTCTCCCCCCCGCTTCTCTCTCCACTCCCTTCTCTCTCGCTCGCTCTTCACCCCCTACCCTCTTTCCCCGCCTGTCCCGCTGCAGACTCGACAAATGTAATTACCGTATTTCTTCGATTCTAAGGCGCCATCGAATCTAAGGCGCACCCAATTTTTAGAGCTGTTACTTTAGGGAAAAAAGTGTGTCTTAGAATCGAAGAAATACGGTATGTTGTTTTGGTAGCACATTTTTAACATTTTCCTGAAACAAAATGTAGCACAAAGAATGGTTATTTATTTATTTATTTATTTATTTAGAATATGTTCAAGACAAATGTGTTTCGGTATCTTTCTTGAATCCAAGTGAGTTAACGGCAGCTACCTTTGTTTTATCAGAAATCCAAGGCAAAACAGTCAAACACAACAGTTGAATCCCATTTTAGGACCATTATAACAATCACACACACACACACACACACACACACACACACTGTCTGCAAATATGCTGAGCCACTTGCAGAAGATTGATCTCTTGGCATTCCTCTTCATTCTTATTCTCTTTCTGTGAGCAGGGAAGAAAGACTGAATTTCCAGCATTTCCGATGCTGGGATGCTGCACTGTATCATTCTCTAGGGAATATTTCCTAGCTAGCCGGATTCTTCCTGCCTACTAGCTTCATTGAGCCTGAGACAGAGAGAGTCATCTTTCATTTTGAACAAAAAACCCATGTACTGCTTATGGGAAAAGAAGGTTTCTGTAACGGCAAAACACTCTCCAGAGTGCTATTGACTTGTTTCGACTGAGGTCCTAAAACCAATAACAAATATAGCTCTTTTTTCCAGTGAAAGTGATGGCAAGAAACATGTGGTTAAAGTAGCTAAGGAAAGAAAATGGGAAAAACAAAAAGCATGGGGGGAAAAACACTGAACCTGCAGTTGTGCATGCCATCACATTTACTGCCAATAGTGGCTTATGCTCTTGGGTTTGGTCGGATGAGGAAAAGTTGTGGTACATTTATCAGTCAGTTTAGATTAATTAACCTAATTAATTGTCTGCTAATAGGTTTTATCCCTTCACACTCTTTTATTGTTACCAGAAAGTAGGTGAAGTTATGAGAAGTTTGTGTTATGAGTGTGGGGAAATTCCATTGGAGAATCTGAATTGATTGACCCTGTAGCCACTCCTATGTACACTTACCTGGGACCAGTGGAGGTTGGTGACTCAGGTTTTGGTGGGCCTGTAAATCCATTCTGGGTTTCAGTCAGAACCAGGCAGAACTCTGAAGGAGCTATCCCAGGTGCTGAACAACTTCCCCAAAAGATGTGCAGCACCTTGGAGAGCTCCTTTAGAGCCCTTACTGGTTCTGACTGAAACCCAGAATGGATGGCATTAACATTTAAAGCCCTACAGCTTGGGGACAGGCTATCTGAAGGAACACGTCCTCCCATATGTACCTGCCTGGACCCTAAGGTCATCCTCAGAGGTCCGTGAGTCCCTGTCAAAGGAAGTAAGGCAGATGGCTACCAGGAGGAGGGCCTTCTCTGCTGTGGCACCCCGGCTGTGGAACAAGCTCCCTAAGGAGGTTTCGCCTGGCATCTACACCATATTCTTCCAGATGACAGGTGAAGACCTTTTTATTCTCTCAGCATTTTAACAGTCTATAAATTCAATTTTAACTTTGCTGTTTTAAATTTGTATTTTAAATTTGTATTTCTGCACTGCTGCTGATTTTACCCTGGTGGTGCTTTTATATTGTATTTTATATCATGTTTTTTATACTCTTTGTTTTATACTTTGAATGGTTTTAATTTTTGTGAACCGTCCAGGGAGCTTCAGCTATTGGGCAGTATAAAAATGCAATAAATAAATAAATTTACAGCCTGTACTGCCTGGGACAAAGCCTTACTGAACTTAATAGAATTTATTTCAAAGTAGACATGCAAAGAACTGCACTGTTATATGACATCAAAAAACAGTAGGTTTTGCAATGGTACTACCTCTTTACTTGTTAGTTATAAATATACTATGAAGAAATGACATTTAATTTCTAGTGTTAATTCATGTTTATCCCTATAAATCCTATAAAGACACGACATGTCTCAAACAGTGCTAAACACTTTTGAGAAGGATCTTATTTTCGGTATTTTTATGGACTATTAACTGGCAAACTCTAAAGACAAAACCTAGGGCTAGTTTCCCTCATTTCTGCTGCCACCATAGGTGAGACCACTGTTTCTAACTACCTGTATTAGAGTATGAATTTGTGCAGCTTGTAATGCTCAGCTGTACTGCAGACCTTGCAGCATTTCCCAAGGAGTCCTTCTCACGTTCAGAATATAAAATTCGATTCACAAAAAATATTGAATGTTCAATATTTACCCTCAGTGAAACCCTAGCAGATTGTTGTGTACTATGTGAACAGAGTACCCAACCAAGCAGCCTTTTATTAGGTATCTTCAATCTTGATTTTTTTTTAACTTTCAATTTTGTTCTGTTCGTTTGTTTTCCTTACAAGCAAGATGGTTTTATGTGATTGTTGCCCCACATCCAGATCTAAACCATCTCTTGTTCCAAGGTATGTGTATATTTGCTGCAGGTGATTACATTTCCAAGCAGTTTTCTACCATGGCTGATGAAAACTACCATTCAATACTGATTTCAATATTCATGTGGATGACCCTCAAGACGCTGCAGCTCTACGATTTCACTCATTATCTTCCTCTTATGATCTTAAGCTTTGGTCTGATGCACCCACATATTCCCTTGGACACTGTTTGGATCTTGTTCTCACTCGGAATTGCTCTGTTTTGGACTTTTCTATTGCTGACTTTCCTTTGTCAGATCATCATCTAGTTTCTTTCATGATTACTCATAATCCTCCTCCTTCACATCCTGTTTCTCGCTCTTGTCGTGATTTGCAATCTATCAATTATGAGGCTTTTTCTCAGTCTCTAGCCTCCTCTCTTCCTTCTGTCTTTTCTGCTGTCTCCTTGGACTCAGCTGTCTCCTTCTTTAATTCCTCCTTATGTTCAACACTTGATAATCTTGCTCCATCTACAACTCAGATAGTTCGTCCTTCTCAACCCTAACCGTGGCTCACCTCTTTCATCCGCTACCTTCGTTCTTGTTCCCGGGCAGCTGAACGCCTTTGGCTTAGGACCAGGGACTGGGTGGACTTCGTCCATTACAAATTTGTTCTCTCCTCTTTCTCTTCTGCTATTTCATTGGCCAAACAGCAGTATTACTCAATGTTGATCCAGTCAAATGCTAGGCATCCTCAGCGGCTCTTTGCGTCCTTCAATTCTCTTCTGAAGCCTAATCCGCCATCTCTCCCCGCCTCTCTGTCTGCTAATAACTTTGCCTCTTTTTTCAATGCTAAAATCCAAACTATTTGCTCTGATCATGCCAGCTCTGCTCCTCTTCCAGTTCCTGTTCCTCATCTGTCAGTTCCTCCTGCAAATTTCTCTGCGTTTCCTTCAGTCTCAGCTGATGAACTGTCTACAATACTGCACTCTTCGAAGCCTTCCACTTGTTCTTGTGATCCGATTCCTTCTCGGGTCTTTATTAATCTTATCCCTGCTATCCTCCCTTCCTTGCTTCATATTATTAATTTTTCTTTGTCCTCTGGTTCATTTCCTTCTGCTTTTAAACATGCTACAGTCTCTCCTATTCTCAAGAAATCTACTCTTGATGTGCTTTCTCTGTCTAACTACCGACCTGTCTCTTTGTTGTCATTTGTTTCAAAGATCCTGGAGCGTGTGGTCTACTCTCGTTGTCTAGATTTTCTTTCTAGTAACTCTGCTCTGGATCCTTTTCAACCTGGATTCCGTCCTTTGCATTCCACTGAAACAGCCCTTACTAAGATTACCAATGATCTTCTTATTGCCAAGTCTAAAGGCCTTTATTCCGTTCTTATTCTCCTTGATCTAACTGCAGCCTTTGACACGGTTGATCACGATCTTCTTTTGGATTCCCTTCATCCGATTCCCTCGGATTTTGTGGCTCCGTCTATAACTGGTTTGCCTCCTATCTAGCGGGTCGCTCTTTCAACGTGTTGGCTAATGGCAGCTCATCTTCTTCTTTTCCCCTTTCAGTAGGGGTTCCCCAAGGCTCGGTGCTTGGCCCGTTGTTGTTTTCTTTATACATGTTGCCCTTGGGTAATCTTATTCAATCTCATGGCCTCCAATATTATCTGTATGCCGATGATACACAATTATATCTTTCTTCTCCGGATCTTTCTCCTGATGTTCACGATCGTATCTCGGCATGTCTTTCAGATATCTCAGCTTGGTTGCTTCATCGTCGTTTGAAACTTAATATGGCAAAGACTGAATTGCTTGTTTTTCCTCCTAAACCTTCTCCTCATCTCTCATTCTCTCTTACTGTCAATGAAGTTACGCTTACTCCGGTCAAGGAAGCTCGTAGCCTTGGCTTTATATTTGATTCCTCGCTCTCCTTTATTCCTCATATTGAGGCAGTAGCTAAATCCTGTCGTTTTTCCCTGTATAATATTGCCAGGATTCAATCATTTTTGTATGTCTCTTCTGCCAAGACTCTTGTTCATGCATTGGTTATTTCTCGGTTGGACTACTGCAACCTTCTTCTCACTGGCCTTCCTTCTTCTCACATCAGTTCATTGGTTTCTGTTCACCACTCTGCTGCTAAGATCATCTTCTTGGCTTGCCGCTCTGACCATGTTACTCCACTTCTGAAATCTCTTCATTGGCTTCCAATTCACTTCAGAATCCAATATAAACTTCTCCTGTTGACCTACAAAGCTTTTCACTGTCTAGCTCCTTCCTATCTTTCCTCTCTCATCTCACACTATTGCCCCGCTCGTGCTCTTTGCTCCTCTGATGCCATGATTCTCACCTGCCCAAGGGTCTCCACTTCCCTTGCTCTGCTTCGTCCATTTTCCTCTGCTGCCCCTTACGCCTGGAACGCTCTACCAGAACATTTGAGAACTACAAGTTCAATCGCAGTTTTTAAAGCTCAGCTAAAAACTTTTCTTTTTCCTAAAGCGTTTAAAACTTTATTTTGTTCTGACTTTTATACTGTTAGTTTTACTCTATCCTGTGCCTGTTTGGTGCATTCTCTTCCCCTTCTTATTGTTTTATTATGATTTTATTAGAATGTAAGCCTATGCGGCAGGGTTTTGCTATTTTATTGTTTTACACTGTACAGCACCATGCACATTGATGGCGCTATATAAAAAAATAAATAATAATAATAATAATTCCTACAAGGCAATATAATAAAGGACATGTGAGCTTCATCTACCTCCACTCTCCCCTAGGAAGCAGAGGATCCCTCCTCCTAATAGTAACCCTCAACTCACCCACTGTAGTATCTTACCACACTCACTAAGCCTGTCATGCTGCTAGGCTCTTTCCTGCTTGGAAGTGGAGGGTAGGGTGTTACTATTCAGAGGAGGAAGCCATCCTTCTCCATATCATGTCACAGTCCAAATGGACATCAGGAAAAACGTCCAGACTGTTAGAGCAACATGACAATGGAACTAATTACCTAGGCTCTCCCACACTAGAGGCCTTCAAGATGCAGCTGGACAGCCATCTGTCAGGGATGCTTTAAGATTGATTCCTGCATTGATCAGGTGGTTGGACTTAATGGCCTTATAGGCCCCTTCCATATTTATTTATTTATTTATTTATTTAAAACATTTGTATCCTGCCCTATATCACTAGGATCTCAGGGCAGCATACAGCTAAAATTATACAATATAAAACAATAAATACACAGCTAAAGACAAAATAAACCATTAATCAAGTTAAAACCAATATATAACTTTAAAGCAGTAAAAATAGTTAAAACAATGTGCAAGCCTGGTGAATTTAACCATTAAAGGCTTTGTTAAAAAGCAATGTTTTTACTTAGCACCAGAATAAAGTCAGCGTTGGCACCAGTCAGGCTTCCAAGAGGAAGGCATTCTAAACAGGGTGCCACAACAGAGAAAACTCTCTCTCATGTCCCACCATAGCATAAGTGTTGCATTGATGGGATGCGGAAGAGGGCTCTTCCAACAGATCTCAACTCATATGAAACCCTGAACAGCTTGGGATAAGGTTACCTGGCAGATCACCTCCCCCAATACAGATCAGAGGAGGCCTTGCAGGTTGTAGCATGACCTGCAAATTGCCAACTTGCAGCAAATAGGAAGCAGGCCTTCTCCATGGTGGCACCCACCTTATGGAATCAGCTCCCCCCTGGTACTTTAGGCACCAATTAAAGACCTATTTCTTTGCCCAGGCCTTCGCTGAGTGAGTGTGCAACTCAGTTTGTTTGTTTATAATTATGTTCTGTTCTGTGAAGTTTTAGAAACATCTCACAAGAGGCTCTGTCAGAAATCCCAGTAGAGCAAAGCTTTCAGCTATGTCTTGCCAAAGACATTTTGTCCAAAACCTCCATTAATATCAAGAGCAACCCCATGTGCAGAGAACAATTGCTAGGAAACTGTGTTTAGGCCTGACATCCTACTCTGTGTCAGGATGTTTTGAATGGTGAACCACCTCCATTGGGCAGAGCATATGGGAACATGTGTTGCAGACAGCCATTGCTCAGCCCCTACAGGGGTGCTCACATCCAGGCACCAGCCAGCTGTGGATAGGAGCCTTGAAGCCCTGTTCAGGACTGGGGGAAGGGGGTTTCAGAAGAGAGGAGAGGGGAAAAGGCAGAGACAATAGAAAACAACTGACACAGCAGCACAATGCAGTAACGTTGGTTTTATACTGTAGTTTTAAGCTTTCAAAAGTTTTAGGTTGTGTTTTGTCATGTTATACTTTGTGGTTTTAACTGTTGTGAACGTCCCAGAGAGCTCTGCTATTTGACAGTATAGGAAAGTAATACTTTAAAAAATAAACTGATAGAACAGATGATTTTACTGTGCTTTGTTGGTTTGAACCCTGCTTCAGGATTATTGTATACTGAAATTTGGGAAATAAATTGTATAAATAAGTAAATAAATAAACCATCATCAGTGAATAGTGGCCCAAGCACTTTATGGAAGTGTTTTCTTTCTCTCCATTGCCCCAACAACCTTTCCCTCCTTCGTGTCTTCAAACACATGCCCTTCAGATCCAGTCATGGCCATCAGGGACAGGAGCTGAATGAGGAAACCATGGGGCTCTATTCCTATTTCTTTGTGCCTTAAGACTGTAGTTGTGTATGTGTCAGACATGCATAGTAGAGTGCTGATAATGGAAAACTATTATTGTTCAGTCTAATACATTTTGTAGAATTTGTACTTAGGGTCCAACTGTTTTACTCAATAGTTGCTCACCTGAGGGATGGCATTTCCCTACAGTTCTTCCTAGTGATATCAGTTTTTGTAGAGTGTGTGTTTGTATTCTACCATTTTTTTCTTTTTGCATGGCCTGACCCAAATCCCACCTCCAGAATACTTAAGTTGCAAGGGGTTGACGGGACCAATTCCCTCACTCCCTTGCCCCCACCCTGCCACATGGCACAACATGTTGTAGGTCTTGGAAGCTCATAGGCCAATATGGGAACAGTTAAAAATATTTGTCTTGAAATTTACAAACTAATATATTTCTGCATTCCCTGAGAACCTCACAAATTTGTAGAAACCATTATCTTGTTGTTAGGTGATATATACATTTCTTTAATAACCTGTGTCTGTTATGCTTGCTCTTCTCACAAGAATATCAAATATTTAAGGCTGCAGTCATATCACACATTTACTAGTGAGGGCTTTGCTAGACCTGCCGGGATAAGCCAGCAGGGAGGCGGGGCCAAGGCGCGCTAACGTTAGCGCGCGCCGCCTCAGCTTCCAGACGCCGGACGCGCAGGGACGACGCAAGCCCTGCAGCGTCCGCCATTTTTTTTTTTTTTTAGTTTAAAGGGGCCACGTGCGGCCTGAAGACTCTGGAGAAGGTAAGGGTTTTTTTTAGTTAACCCCCCCATCCGTCCTCCCTCGCCATCTCCTGTTTGTCGCCCTCCGCCATCCCCTCTCCTGCCGGTCCGCCCTTCCCTCCCCCATCTCCCCCCAGATCACCCCCCCTTGGCACGATGGGCACAGCTCTCGTATGAGCGCTGTGCCAGGTCCGTGGCTTTTCGCTGCCGGGGCTGTGAAAAAGGTGCGCCATAAGCGACTTCGCTTATGGCGCGTTAGAGGAGGCCTCAGTGCGGCCTGGCGCTGGATTCCCCTGTGCGTCATCTGGACGCACAGCAGGGAAACCGGCCCACAAAGCGCGCTAAGGCCTTGTCTAGCAAGGCCCTGAGTGAGCTCCACAGATCACAGCCCTATTGAACTAAGTAAACATGCACAAAGTTCTCATGCAGAGCAGACACCCAAATCTAGGTGGAGTGTGAATGGAAGAGCTGTCCCCACATGCACAATATTCTATAGGATCCTCCAGGGCACTCACAAAAGAGATGTGCTGCTCTTCTTTGTCTTGAATCTCATGGTGTGTAAGTAGCAAATGGTGGAAGGGTGTAAAAGAGGCATCCAGGCACCACACGTTAGGAATCCACTTGTCCCAGATCCAATTTATATTAGATCCAATTTATACCAGATTCCAGTCCAATGTGAAATGAAACTGGAATAGCCCCAGTTGCAGGAGTGCCCTAGGATATTTTCCACTCCACCATTACCACTTTGTGCAACTGACCAGAGTGGCAGAAGTGGTTGAAGGCCTCAGGAACGATGTCTGCCATTTAAAGAGGTCATGGATGCTCCTCCTGCAGAGATGTTGTGCATCCAGAAAATGGGTACAATGCAAATAGACTGACCACTGTTCTGTCCTTCCAGACTGGCTGTGTGCACCAAAAGCCAAGAACACCCATGTTCTTGTTCCTCTAACCTAAGTATAACTCATTCATTCTCACTTCTCACCTCTGCCTTAGGTAAAACATATCCCACCCATGATCTAGGCTCATTTACACCCTCATGCTGCAGTGTATGCAGGAGCGACAATTGCTGGAAGATACTTTTGTTAGAAGAAATTATAATTAACATTTTAATATCCTTACAAATTATTAAAGCACCCAGTACGTGCCATAAAATCCTATGATAAAGCTGGATGTCTGCTCACTTTTAATCTACCATAAAAGCATATATACATATAATGGCATTAAATTACATTTCATTGCTAATCTCCTGAAGTTTTATATTAATTTAATTTGAAGATAATTCACTTTTGATTAAATGTTTCAAGAGTACTTCAGCTGCCAATTACAATTCTGGAGGGACAGATGTTCAGACCATCTCCAAAGATAATTGCATGTTTTGCTTTATGCATATGCACTTGCTAGTATGCCTATGAATCTTTTTAATTTCCTCATTATGCCACTTGAGCCATATCCAACTAAGATGCTAAAGGCACCCGAAAACATATTTATTTCATTTATATCCCCACCCCATTTTATCCTCACAACAACCCTGTGAGGGAGGTAAGACTGAGAGAAAGTGACTATCCCAAGATAATCAATTTAAATGTGAACCAACCTAATTTATCCTTCCTGAACCAATAAACAGAAATGAGTTATCTTTCAATATATGCACTTCTTTCAAATTTTTCAATTTAAAAAATGGGTACAAAATGTATATATTCGTGAAAACAGTGTAGAAGAATGAATTTGGGGAAATCGTTTGCAAAAAAATATATATGCATATATTAGGAGAAACATGCATGGAAATACAGAGAGTGATGCATAAATAGAATGGATTAGAAAAATGAGAAACTAAAATTGACAAATTCATCTATCCCTACCACAGGGTAGCTGCTGTCTTTTCTCTGGGTTGTGGAATTCTTTAAAAAAAATGAAAATCTAAGCTATCAGACATGCATCTGCAATGTCCGATAGCACATTGCAGGAGGAATTCCATTTTTAAATTAACTTTTTTTTCCAACATCAGAAAGTATATTTCTCCTGAAAATATGGATGTTCATTACAACTCTGTCTGGCCCATTTGTTCCGGCACTCCTTCCCTATAATTTGCTTCAAGTATAGGTCTCATATGTTTTGTGTAATCATAATCATACTGCCAATGTCAGTGGATAGGTTGGTGGATACCAGGCAGCGAGGACAGAATTCTTTTCTGGCTTCAATTGCAATCTAAGTAGTGAATGAGCCAAAGGTCACGATGCCTACCTCATTTTTAAATATGAGCAGTATAAATGGTTCATTTTCTGAACCAAATAATTATGAAGCTCAGTAACATCTTTGCCTTTGATGTCTATTATTTTTAGAAAAAGAAACACTCATGCATGTACAGATTACTTGCAAAACAAACAAACAAACAATCTATCTATCTATCTATCTATCTATCTATTCAGTACTCTATTCCCTTTTGTCGTACTGATTGAGATCTTCCACAATCTTTCAAAATATCATATTCTTTTTGTTCTGCCCTCCCTAAGCCTTATAAAGTATGCCAATTTCAACATCTCCCAGTTTCCTACATATTAACCCCAGGTTCCCTCTTTACTGGGGGATTCTGCTTCCACCTAAGAAAGGATGTTTGTGTTATATAACCACAACTACTTCTATTAGGATGAAGATCTGTGGAAATACACTGTGATCACCTACAGGGTTTTGACATCATTACTCCCCTCCCCGCATGAAGAGGCCAAATATGCACATAAATTATATAGCAATTTAGATGTAGTGTTCCAAGTTACCTGATATTTTTGATTTCCAGATTTTGCTGAGTCTGCTATCCAATACAGTTTGGTGAAGTTATTGATACTCATGAGCAGTGAAGGCTCCATGTTGTTGAAGGTTCTTGGGCAAGACAACCACTGTCAGCAAGGCTATGTTCTCACCACCATTGTCACCAGCCACAATGGCTTCTCGTTCTCTTTCTCATCATTGCTACCACTTCACACTTGACAGGCAGAGAGCCAGTCAGCAAGTAGGCAGAGGCTCCTCCTTCTCACCGCCACTGTTATCTGGGCCAGAGTAGGAGGCAAGTGAACCAAGCAGTTTGCAATGGCAGAAAGAAGCAACTCCAGGGGGCTCTTATTAGTGAGCTCCTACTTGGGTGTAGGCCCTTAGCTGGTGCCCAGTCATGCCTACCTTAATGTCAACACTGCTCATCACTGCATATGCAAATCAATTAAAATCAAGGCACTTGTGTCTCATCAAACTCATACATTGCATCTATATTGATAAGATTCAAGGCCAAAGCAATGATAAGCGAGGTGTGGATTGCATTGGGGAGAGGTGACTCTGTCCATTTTACTTTCCTGTTTCTTCCATATTTCATTTTTTTAAAAATAATAATCTCACATTCTTTCCATTGTATTTTTGAAGAATTCTTATCAAAACCAAACCAAACAAAATTCTCACCCATCTGGAAGCTTGCATGGCCTGGATTAGTAGGAAAGATATCTATGGTGCAGGCCAAACACAAAGGCAATGTCTGGGTAAGCTAAAATAATCCATGGGGAACTCTCCGGAGCAAGACCAAATCAGTGTCAATTGCAAACCATGGTTGTTAATTGAGGAATCTGAAGCATATAGAATGGAAGACCAAAGAAAAGAAGAAGCCACCAGCAGTGAAGAAGAAAGCCAGCCAGGTACCTTGTTGCTCAGGCAAAGAACAGCAGGGTGCCCTTATTTTTGCAAGAAGGGCCATAAACGAGCAATACTGCTATGTCAAGTCTGTCACTGAAATATGGTCAAGTTCTAGAAGCTATAGCAAAGGGGGCTGTAAATAGGGAAAAGTTTATTTAAGGCAACAGTCGTATTAGGCGTACCAAAGAGGCTAGCTAAAAAGGCTGCTTTCAGAACCAAAGTTTGCTCTTGACCTATTACTGACAGGTCAGCATGGCTAGCTGGGGCATGATGGGAATTTTAGGACTTTTTCTGCCTAAACATGCATAGGATTGTGCTCTAACAGTAATAAAACTAGGGATGTGCTCTGCTTCTCCTCGAACCAGAGAAGCAGGAGTGGAGCGGGGGGCTTTGCCTACCCTTAAGGCGGAGGTGAAGAGGATTGGGGGGCCGGCGGATCGAGGCGAAGAGGATCGCCTCAATCCGGAGCTTCGCCTGAAGGTAAGTGGGGGGGAGGGGGACTAATTTGGCGCTGCCGGCGCCGCCATCCATGCGGCGGCGGCGGCAGCACCAGGTAAGGGAGCAGGGAGGAGGGACGCTTACCTTCCTCCGTTGCGGGCTTCAATTGAGGCCCCGGTTGAAGCTGGAAGTGAAGGCCGAGGCCTCTTCCGGCTTCAACCAGGGCCTCAATTGAATCCTGCGACGGAGGAAGGTAAGGGGGCGGCGGCTGGGCAGGGGGCTGGGGCGGGGGTCTGGCCTACCTGGTGCCGCCGACGCCGCCATCCATGCAGCGGCGGCGGCTGCAGCGCCAGGTAAGGGAGCAGGGAGGAGGGACGCTTACCTTCCTCCGTCGCCGGCTTCAATTGAGGTCCCGGTTGAAGCTGGAAGTGAAGGCCGAGGCCTCTTCCAGCTTCAACCGGGGCCTCAATTGAATCCCGCGACGGAGGAAGGTAAGGGGGCGGGGTGAGTGGGTAGTTTCTCTGGCGGCGGCGCCGTCGATATAGTGACGGCGGCGAAGCTGGATCTCGCTCCGCGGAGCAGAGTGGGAGACGGGCGGAGCAGCGCGAAGAGGATTGGGCCCGATCCGGATTTTCCAGATCGGGCCACAAAGCGGATTGGGGGGTCCGTGCACACCCCTAAATAAAACCAAGATTAAAATAGACTTAGGGTGCAATCCTATGCATGCTTAGACAGAAAGTAAGCCCTACAAATCCCAAGATGCCCCTTTTCTCTGTCTAAACATGCATAGGATCACACTCCTAGGCCTAATCTACACCAAGCAGGATACAGCACTATGAAAGCATATGATATGTGTCAATGGGCCTGTGGTGGAACCCGAAACCATGGGTTCCTGTGGTTCGCTGAGTGGTGGTCACAGACTCTCAAGACACAATTTCTCTCTCTTTAGAAGATTTATTACAAGCAGCGCTGCAGGGTGGCAGTCTGAGGAACTGCCCAACATTTTCAGGAAACGTCAACATATTTATAGGGTCAGTTCCCCTTAGACACAATGGCAGAACTTTCCCACCAATCATAATACAGCTCTGAAACACAACAACCAATGAGAAGCCAAGCATTTAGGCATGTACAGAGTTTGAATGCTTCTCTGACTAGAAGATACTACATTACCACAGTTACAGGAAAAACATCTCTATCTGTTACTTTCTCGGTTATCTTGCCTTGCAGACATCCTCCACCCTCTAACTGCCGGAGTGGACACTGCCTGTCTTGTCACACAGTTTCAGCATCAACTTAATTCTAAAAGCAATTGCAGCATTAAAAATATGTTTTAAAAGAACAGGAAGCCATGAACTTTATGGTTTATATAGCTAAGGATTATAGTAGGGTGACCATATTTGGGAAACCAAAAAAGAGGACACCTAGTGTGTGTGTGGGGAAGCAGCTTTCTGAGTCCTGCAGAAAGTACATTATTCCCCCGCCACCTTAAAGAACCCGATTGGAGTGGAGGAGGGGAAAGGATTTCATTCTGCACCACCACCATCCACTCCAATTGGGGCCTTTTCTATAATGTCCACGAATGACCCACTTTCCCCTTTAAGACCTCAATTGGAGCTCGGGGTGGGAGAATGATGTGCCTCAAGAAAGCATGTCATTCCCTCCTGCCATGCTAATGGCAGCCTTAAAGGGGAAGGTGTGTCATTCCAGGACATTATTGAAAATTATAGAAAATCCCCCGACGCCATGGAAAGAACAAAAACCAGGACAAATCCGGGGAAATCCTGACAGTTGGTCACCCTAGATTATAGGCCATTTTTCTATACCTAGGGGCATAGTAAAAGAACCAGCTTGATTTCCTCAACAGGGCCCCAACAGTTGTCAGTGCAGTGTGGCTCCTGCCTTTTATATACCGCTTTCATAGTGCGATATCCTGCTTGGTGTAGTTTCACTGCAAACTGTTTTTGTTGATGTTCACAGAAAGTAAAACTACATAATGAAAATCCTAAATTGGGGGAAGGCAGTTTGAGCTCAGTGGCAAAGTGCATAAGCGCACATACTGGCAGGGCATGCGCTTTGTATTTATAGGTTGCCCTTGGAGCATCCAATTTAAAATCTCTCAGGTAGCAGGACTATGAAAGACATTTGCTGGAGACTTGCTGCTGCTGCTGCTAGACATATGCTGACAGAGAGAGCATTGGTCTGAATCAGCATAAAGCAGCTCCGTACAAAGAAAAACACTTTGAGAACTACAAGTCAGTGGTGGATTTTTTCCTTGACCTTTCTGACTTGTGGTTGGAATCACAAGCTATGGATTGGTGTGATGTGGGAAGAGGTACCATGCTATATGTTTTAATGGAATCCGAGTTAGATTACTACAATACACTCTATGTGAGGCTGCCTTTGAAGATAGTTCAGAAGCTGCAGCTTGTGCAAAATGCAGCGGCCAGATTGATAACAGGGACCAGAAGGTTCGAGCATATAAGACCCACTCTGGCCTGCTTGCACTGGCTGCCTGTACGTTTCTGAGCCCGATTCAAGGTGCTGGTTTTAACCTATAAAGCCTTACATGGCTTGGGACCACAATATCTGATGGAACTCCTTTTCCAGAATGAACCTAACCATACACTACACTCAACATCTAAGGTCCTCCTCCAGGTATCTACTCCAAGGGAAGCTTCTCCTCACCACCTCTCATCTGTTGGAGGATATTTTAATTCCTTCTAATATTTCTCCACTTGTTAAATATTTGAGCAAATTTGGTGCATTATGTCACTACCTCAGTCCCATGGCAAAAGCCATGCCAAGAACAATTCATCAGAAAGATGATGTCTTCATTTAACTAATTTCACCTAATTTGAAACAGTTCTTCACGGAGCCTACAGATTTGCCAAATATGGGAATATCATTATTTATAAAGTTGCATTTCAAAAATTTGCTTCCTTTACTGAAGAAGAAAAATAAGAAAAGCTTCCAGCTGGGACTTATTGTTATGCAGAAATCTGAGGAATGCAAGACAACTTCTATGAAACACAGATCCTTTTATGGCTCGTTTATTATTCATATAATGTAAGAGCATGGTTCTGTGTTGTATATTTTTAAAGATGATCTAAAAAAAAACCAAAACCCCACCAGCAGAAGCCCACACAGAAAAATAGAGCCAACCTATACATTACACAAATTGAGGCAATCCTCCTCCTCCTATTATTATTATTATTATTATTATTATTATTATTATTATTATTATTATTATTATTTCATTTCTATATTACCCAGTAGGCGAAGCTTTCTGTGCAGTTTACAATAATTCATAAGACAATGAAATACAGCATAAAAAAACCCTAATAGCCAAAATTTAAAACAATGGGCCTCAATGCTGCAGAGAGGGCCATTTTGACCGAAGTCCACTATCTGACATGTTTGGAATATTGTATGTTGCTTAGGCCTGTTTCACTCCAGTATATCATGCAACCTCAGAACAACAAGAATAGCACATCATAGAGATGTCTCTCTAAATAGCCTTTGCAATCCATGCAATTTGTGTTTGTTTGATGCATGAAAACATCATAAATACATCAATACAATTTCACTGAACATTATGAAATAATCCACAAGGAAGACTAGCAGGGGCTTGGAGTAAGTATTTAAAATTCACCCAACAAACCCAAAGAGAGCAATTGCTGTAAATGGGAAATCTTAAAAGTATTTTAAACCGTCTTGCCTACCAATGCTCACAGTGCCAGTCTAAGAGCGTGCTGATGGAGAAGAGCCAAGGGTGATGCCTAGCAGTGAGCGGTAGCCATGAGCCGTCACTGTCTTCTAACTCACAAGATAACCCCCTGGTGCATTTGTTATGCAGTTTAATGGCACTCATTTAAATGCACATTCGCTGCTGTAATAATAATATGGGCTGGGAACCAAAAGAGGCGAGGATCATGTGGTCACACTCAGAATATTTGCATTATGAAATGGGGAAATATCAAAATAAGATGGAGTACAAAAGCCCACAGTTGCCTTCCTTTATAATTTTATGCAAGTAATTATTACATGTATGCACAACAGTGCTATTCTGGGTAATGCACCCAGGGACCTTCTGAACAACCTCCATTTGATTTTATTCTGTGCCAGCCAGTTGTTTACAAGCCTGCAATTTCAAAACACAAAAAGATGATGTCACAGTCAGCGGGA
Organism: Elgaria multicarinata webbii; assembly: GCF_023053635.1. NCBI lineage: Eukaryota > Metazoa > Chordata > Lepidosauria > Squamata > Anguidae > Elgaria > Elgaria multicarinata. Next base: position 65,371,729 of record NC_086177.1, read on the forward strand.
GCCCAGCCTGAAAGATCTGCAAAGGATTCCATCGTATTGGCCATACCCCATTAAGATGTAAGGCTGGGTGAACATGAAAATACCATGAAAATAGTCTTCATTCTCCAGTGCATGAAAATCTTCCCCCATCAATGTAAAGGAGATTCTGTTTACATCTGGATTTCATTCACCACATGCCTCCCAAAAAAGGGGACTCAAACACTTAATCAGAGATCTGGAAAGTACTGTTAGCTTATCCGCCAAATCTCCTGGGATGCCTGAGACATTCCAGGTATTCACAAAGGTCTGCTGAAAATCCTGGTTAGTGACTTTTCTGGGAAAACAAGTAGGTGGCTTAAGCCAGCCATGGCTCCCTCCATCATAATCCATTCTATTCCCCCTCCCATCAGACCTTCAGTTTTTCCTCCCCACGAGGAATGTATGGATTTTGTGAACTCCTTTATATCTGCATTTTGTGGATTGTCAGGTGCCTTTCATACTGTCATCCACTTATTGACAGAATTGGATTTTCCTCAAATTTCCCAAATTTGTGCAAATTGCTATTTGTGCAAATTTCCATTTGAGCAAATTCACACTTGCAAAAATGCGCAAATCTTCCCAAAACCCACCTGTTCATGTTTTAAGCCGTGGGGGAAATGTGCATTTCTGGCTGGTGTTTTTGTATTTGAAGGATTATTCTACATCACAATTTGTGTCAAATCCAGAAAATAAATATCCCAGTCTGCAGAATCCATGAGACTCAGGAAAAGTTGGTTCGCTGTGGAATCTGCAGGCTGGATTCATAGAAATCTGAACTCATTTGTTTTCAGTGTAGATTTCTGTCATCCCTACTCCCAACAGTCATCTTAGCATTCTGTGTCCCCCCCACACACAAAAAAAGATTTTCCATACCTATCCAAAACATGGAGTTTTCCCACAGTTGCTGATACTTCCCTTGTGCGTTTGCACACTGCTGTTTTGGCTACATATGAACTGGCACTCACCTCTGAACATCAGAAATAGAGGTAGTGATCATTTGGTTGGGATTGGAGTTGGATGGGGGGGAGACTGTCTTTTTGCCAATTCACACCTGTGCATGGAGAGGAGTGTACTTGTTCATTTTTATTTATTTATTCTTAATGCCATGGAAGTGGACTTCAATCTCAGCATGGCCGGCCAGCCAGCCAAACTCTTAAAATCAGATGAATCTCCTGGAGTGGACTACATGGAGAATATCTCTTACAAACCACCCTTTCCACAGGTAATGTTGCTACTACTTGAAGCTGGTTCCTACCATTGCAGCAGCTGAGTCATTTCCCATTTTATTGTCAGTGACTCTGTCTGTGGTTTGTCTGAGACATTCACCAGTTAATGAGCCCCTTGAGAGCACTCAGGGAGGAACACTGAGACAAAACTGGGGATGCCATTAATCATGTTTGGGGAGGAAGAGACTATTTCCAGGATCATATTTCTCTGATGTTTGAATAAGGCAACCTCCCCAACCTGGTTCTCTCTATAACTCCCAGCATTTCTGGCCATGCAGTCTGGGGCTGATGGGAGTTGAAGTTCAATACATCTGGAGGGCACCAAGCTGGGGAATTTTAGAATAAGATCTAAATGAAATCTCCCTAAAACACATGCACCCAGAGTTTTACAGACATATAAGCAGCATGACCAAAAAATCAGAATTAAAGCACATACAATTAATGGATTTACAACCGAATTACATTAATAAAATATACCAACTATCTTAGTTAATCTGTTTCTTGGTAATGTCAACTGGAAGAAATTCAGTATTCAAAATCATAATAATTTGGCTGTTGGAGCTATGTATTGTGGACTGGTGGTGACAGTTAACTAGGAGGGCTGGCATTTCAGTCAAATTTGCCATAACTAAAAATCAAACCTAGACAAATGAATACCTAACAGATACACACTATTCAAAATGGAGCCTGTGCTACACTCCCTTTTGCAGTTGCAGATCTCTGGAATTCTTAATATTCTCACAAAAGATTAATCATGTTATCAAAGAGACCATGGGCGGTATCCAATGTGACACTACCACTAACATGAATTATTCTGCACGGATGTAAGAGACCTCTAGCATAATGCCAATAGCATTTGCTGGCATAATGGATTTCCCTGGAAACCTTTGCCTTTCTACAAAGAAAAAGACAAGCTATCAAGCCAAGATATACACTTGTCTGCACAATATTAAATTCTGATATTTAAAAGCACTTTGTCTGATGAAGGCCTCCTGGACTTTTGGTTTGCTTTCAAATCAAATTCGGAAACCTGGTTAATGCCTCAATAAATCACTTTCTCAACCAAGCCTGTAGTAGGGTGGTTTCTTGGTTTTTTTTTTGTTTTTGCTACATATTATCTTGTTGGTTGTAGAGTACTAGGAATACAGTCGGTAAATCCCTCTTTATAAAACCTGATTGCCACCTGGGGATTGCTATCTCAGAAAGAGAAGTTGAAATAGCTTTGATCACAACTGCCGGGGCACAAGTATTGTTTTCCCTAAGCCTATAATGATGATTTTTGCCTTCTATTTCATTTCTGGGCTTAAAGCTGCATGCAGTTTCAGAGAAGCCTGTCAGCCTTTAATAGTCTGGCTTACAGAAAGGGAAAGAGAAAACTCACATTAAAGAAGAGGGAAGCCATTTACAATCCTTGGTATCTAAGCAAAGTGTCTCTCCTGTACCCAGAATGTATGCAGGAACCAGATGAGAGACAAGACCAACCTTATGAAGATTTAAAACCAATAGAGATTATAGTGTGAAGGCATGCTTGGAAAATCGATCTGGATTTAAAAAATAAGCAGAGCAAACACAGGGACATAGAGGCATATGCAACTACTTTTAAGAATTGTGCTGAATGGTTACCCATGAAAGGTTTGGGTGGATATTCGACTTTCAAGGTGGCCAAATTATTATTATTATTATTATTATTATTATTATTATTATTATTATTATTATTATTATTAACATTTATATACTACCCCATAGCCAATGCCCTCTGGGTGGTTTACAAACCATTATTTACCTAGGCTGCTGCTGCTCCTTTAGCCTCTCTCTCTCTCTTTTGTATGGTTCTCATATTACTGCTACCCAGGGTTTATTTAAAATCTGCATGGTCATGAAAAAGCAGGAGTTAGTGAGTATATTGCTCCTGTTTGCCCACCCCACTGAGTTAAACAACCCATGGGTGTTCCATCTTTTGGTAGTTTATTGTGATATTCAAACCCAGAATTGTGGGTTGTTGGGGAAGATTTATAACCCATTGTTTGTTCTTGGGTTTTCTTTTCCACAAAAACATACAATTCTGGGTTCAGACATCACAAATTATAACCCAAGGATGGAGTGTTCCTGTGTTGTTTGCCTCTGCCTAGCTGCAGCAGAAGCAACTGGGAGGTTGAACTAGCACACTTGTTCACTCCAGTGTCAGGACTCACTGAAATGACCACATATCCTTCCTCCATTAATACCTGCCTCTATCTCCACCGTCCCTTTCTCTATCATGTCCTCTGTGTCAAATTTTCAGTTGAAAGCCCCTTGGGGTAAGGAATTGACCTTAGGCACATTGATAGTAAAATATTATTAATAATAAATATTTTGCAAATGCTTTGCCTCTTTAAAAGGAGGTTATCCACCATATTGTTTCCTCACAGGGCCAGCCCAAAACATTTGCTGACTGCATGTGTCATGCATAATACTTTAGGCCAATCAGATTCTTTTGGCACCTGAGAAAGAAAATCTCAAAAGCTCTCTTCCATTTCCTAGAAGTATATGACCATAATAAATTGATAGCTAACTATTTATTGCCCTTACATGATACCCAGAATCTGCTGCCTGAGGCAGCTACTTCACTGTACCTATTGGTAGGGCCGGCACTGCTTCTCCAGCCTACTCAGTTCAAAAGTACTATTGCAAGAAAGGGGAGAGAGGGACAATACTGTACATTACATTGTCAATTTCCTCCTTTGAGGTGGCAAAGTGCTTGCAAAGTGCCACAGAGGCAGTCTGCCGTGCAATCCTCCCCCTGTTTGGCAAAACACTAATTCAGCCTCCCCCAATCTGTAATGGACTACAACTCCCATCATTCCCATCCAACATGAGCACATGCCAGCTGGGGGTGGTGGGAGTTGTAGTCCAACATATCCAGAGGGTACTACACTGGGGAAGGCTGCTAAGTGATAAGAGGGGTGGAGGGATTCCAAAGATTTTTACCCCTCTTGAACTGTTAGTGAAACGTTCTGTGTATCAATTTGTAATATAAAGAACATTTGATTCCTGTCCAAGAGGACTTGCTCAGAAGCAGACATATACATGGACAAAGCCAATATGAAAATGGAACAGCAGCAGGTATACTTCTGGTATAGGGGTGATTAACATGGCCAGGTCATCGTGGCTTACTTAATCATTATATAACCCACGATGAACCACCGATCAGGGTGATCGGGAGTTGTGCCATGTCATGTCAACCTGGCTATCATGGGTTATTCAAGCATCAAACAACGTTTGCGTAATCCTACTTCTAATTGTGGGTTATACAAGGGTTTTTAAACCCTCAAATAACACATGATGCCTGGGTTCACACAACACCGTGCAACCACCAGTCTTCTCAGTCTGGGAAATATGCAAAATGGTGGCCACACACCTGGTAATCATGGACCATGAGTTTACACACAAATACTTATGTTAATAAATCCCAATTAATTTCAAACAACTGGTGTAGCCTGTGGAAGAGTGCCTGAGAAAAGAACAGTTAACAGTGGCAGTGGAATGGGAAACTGAGGGCTACGTTGCTGGGCTGTGGAGCTGTGGGGCCTAAAGAATAAAGGTGAGACAGGAGCAGCAGCAGTAAGCCTAAACCTTCACAAGCGTCATCACCACAGAGGAGATTGAGTGAAGTCCTGAGTGCGAGTGGTATAGATAGTCCTGTCAAGTAGCCTGTGGGTGGCACAGATGAAGGTAAGACATCACACCAACCCTCACCCATTTTGCTGGGATGAGCAATAGAGAGTTACAGATTTCGCAGACAGGATTCTTTGAAGAATCAAAACAAAACAACCCAAACCCTGTTGCATGCATCTAAAGGTTTTAATTCAATAAACAAAAAACCTACAGTTTACAAAACAATGCATGTCCCATGGTCAGGAATGCTGGGACAACAGGATGGGGAACGCTGCTCTATATCCTTACCAAATACAGGTGCTGCGCAATATTTTTTTCCTCACACACATCTTGCATAGAGCAGCACGATTGATAACAGAAGGGGCACTATTTGTTGGAGATGTAGAACCAGAGCAAGGGCTGGCATTTTCAACTTTTGGTCAATACCCTGACCTTCAAAGAACCAATGTTTTTTTCTTAAAATGTGTTCATACAAAATATACTGTTCACTCCCCACAATCCCTCCACAATACATCATCTCATCAGAGTGACAGAGGAACAGAAAAGGATTAGTTTGAGTGTCTTGAACTCCTTTCAGATGAGATTAGTTTGCAATCCTATATCACTTGGGAGGAAACTCTAGTAAACTCAGCGGCACTGAGTTCTGAGAAGACATGTATAGGATCCAAGTGTAAACCAACCTTCTCCAGCCTGGTGCTCTCCAGATGTGTAGCACTGCAACTTCCATGTTATGGAGAGGACAAAAAACATTTTCTTCAATAGTTTTAAAATAATCCTTACACATGAATCTGTTAGGTGTTAGCTCTGTCTTTGATCTCACAATGCTGAGCACATAAGAAAAATCCTCTGTGGTCACAGCATTCCTGATCATTATCCATGCTGACAGGGACTTTTATGAGTTGAACTTCAAAACATCTTGTGATCTACATTCTGCCTGCCCTTGCTCTAGAACAGCATTCCCCAATCAGTTTTCCACAACCCAACAGTCACCTCTGCATATGATAGCCTGCTTCCCTCCAGATGTTTGAGAGTATAAGTCACAGCATTCCTGACCATGGGACATACTGACTTGCAATGATAGGAGTTGTAGTCCAACACTTTTGGAGGGCACGAGGTTGGGGAAGGGCTGCTCTAAACAAAAAAAGAGAAGTAGGTGGTTCTAAGTTGTTCGTCATCAGTTTTCCACAACCCCACAGTCACCTCTGCATATTCTATTCTCCATCCTGTCCTCATGGTTTATCTGCTTTGGGAGAATGAGAATTTCACTGGTACTTTCTGCCTGCTTGTGAGCCTTAACTCCCAATTTCCCTGCTTTTAGGTGCTTGGTTGGAAACTGTACAGCCTTAACGTTGTTTTGTAAACTGTAGGTTTTTTGTTAATTGAATTTCATGGCTTTGTGTAATGGATGACCAGATATCTTTTAAATCTCAGACATGCCTATTACATATGACTTGGAAGTCACATGTAATATGCACATCAGAGATTTAAATGAATTTTAAAATACTGCTTCCAAAAACTGCATTTGCCTTTTATGCTGCAACCTTACACTGTTAGCTCACATTGAGAAATCCATCCAAAAGGTTACCTTCTTTCCACCTGGCTATCCCAAAGCACTTATCCCATATGACTTTGGTGTACTTTGGAATAGGCAGGTGAAAAGAAGCTAACCTTTTGAATCAATTTCTCAATGTGATCTAACAGTGTATGGTTGCAGCATAAAAGGCAAATGCAGTTTTTGGAAGCAGTATTTTAAAATTTGTGAAACGGATGACCAGATGTCTTTTAAATCTCAGACATAAAATGAAGAGGAGGATGAAGAGGACTAGATGCCCTAGACTACTGTAACTACTGAGGGGCACTGAATTCTATGATTCTGTGAATCTAAGTCTACAGCAACTGGAGGGTGTCAGGTTGTAGCAAAAACTAGGTCCCTTAACCATTTCTCTGGTGTGAAGTAATGCTTTTGGTATAAGATTCATAGATGTACATTTTAGAAAACATTTTCCTTTCATAAAAACATAAAGCAGAAGATTTAGCTTATAAGAAGCAGGTACACAGAGAAAGGAAAATATTTTCTATGTACAACCAAAACCATTCACCTTCCTTCACACCAAAACCATTCACCTTCCTTCACACCAGAGATTTTTTTAAAAGACCTATATCTGTGTTCAAATTCAAAATACACACACACACACACACACACACACACACAAATCTATAAAAGAAAGCTTAAAATGTAATTCAGCACCTTTTAAAGAAACACACACTACCTGAAGAAGTTTAAACTCATGGAAGATAGGCCAGGGTTAACCTCCTCTCATTCCTAGTCTCAATATTTCTTTCCATAAACTTTAAACTGCCACCCCAAAGGAAAGTTTGCCATATATTCTTTACTCATTAAGTAAATACATAATATACATAATATACATAAGAGTAAAGAATTAAGAAGGATGCACCAGCACTTTAAACTCAAACACACATACACCCTCCCTCTTCGCAATCACAGACACACAACAAAGTCCATCCCTCTATCAAACCCCCACCTGAGCCAGCCAGGTTTTCTTTTTCCTTGGAGGCCAGGGAAGGGCCTTCCTCCAAGCAAGACAGATCATTTCTCTCTCCCTCCCTGGCCTCCACAGCACTGTGGGGAAGGAGAGGGCCCAGACAGGGCTTTGGCTCAACTGCAGAAGGAAATGGCTCCTAGATGAGCCAGGTGGCCATCTTATTTCCAACATTCCAATCTATCTGAGACAGGAGGGAGGGGGAGAGCGATGCAACTGAGCATGCTCTGTTCTATCAGGCCTCCATTGAGACCTGCATTGACTTTAATGGGGCAAATAAATATATTCATTAAAAATCAATGGAAGTGAATTTTGAAAAAAGAAAAGCCATTCCACCAACTAGAAGGACAGGGGTTCCCAATTCGGAGCTTTTAGTGCACAAAAAAGGTCACCACCCAGAAGAAGAAAGAGTCATTTTGAGCCAGAGAGGCTTTTCCCACTTTGGTACTTTGAACTGCCATCCTGCCTTCAATATTTCACCAATCTTCTTGAAACGCACGTAGTATGTAAAACAAGCATTTCTTTCTGGCAGATCTCATTTTTAAAAAGATTGGTGAAACATTTTCCATTTTATGAACGTCAGAATGAGCCACCCCCAATTATGGCCTTAACATTGTGGAATGCTGCATGTACTCTTCATCCAGGTAAACACTCCCATGTTTCCCTGTAATATGTGAAACTGGAGTAAGACAGCACAGTCTTGACATACTGGAAAATACTGCTTATACTAAAAGTTAATGAATTGCCTGATTCTCTCCATCATTATAAAATGAGATATTCTAAAATAGGAGCATCTAGAGAAAATACATCCCTCTCTTTAAAATGTGACATGAGAAGTGACCTGGAGAAATTTTCCCCTGAAAAATCCAACAACATACAGTTCCTGCTGTGTATGATAACTGAATATAGTAGAAATTGGGCTTTGTTATGAAGCTTTATTCACAGTGTGGTCCCAGAAAGTGAGTAACCTTGGAAGAACTGCTTTCACAATGTTTTCAAGGTCTTTGTTTCTGCAAAATCCCCACTAGTGTTACTTTGCAGAATTTGCCTGTTCCCCCTATCTCATTGATTTAAGCGATCTAACTTACATGAAAGATGTCCAGATGGATTAATGTCCATTTGTGAAAATCACTTCTACTATTCCCAAACTGTTTGCATGCTAAAGAAAGAGTTGTGAATCATGGAGCTATGTGGTCTTTGGGAACTTTAAAAGCCCAAATTTTGTAGGTGTGTGGGGAGGTGATATGAGCATGATCCCACTTTTCCAGTGAGGATTGGACCTGGATAGTGTTTGTTCCTTTCTTAGAGTATGATAGATTCCATGAGACATTAATTTTGAGCTATCACAACAGCAGCAGTTAGGGTTGGGCTGTCTGAGGCAAAGAACAAGATGGCCTCCCTTCCTATTTCATGTGCAGAAGTCAACTGGACTGGCAGTTGAATCTGTCTTCAATACCAGCAATAGGACAGCATCCTTCACCACAACTAAAAGCATTTCACAGGGCCCAGACTTCATATGTTGCTAGATAACTGGATTTGTACATGTACCCATGTATATGGATGGCTGCTTGAACTGTATCAGATACTTTGTATGAAGCAGTCCCAGTTTCTCTCTCTCTCTCTCTCTCTCTCTCTCTCTCACACACACACACACACACACACACACACACACACACACACACAGAGTTCAGGCAATTTTGCTTCTATTAGAAACCTCTGGGGAGGGGGAAGCTTTCAATGATATTGAAATTAGAGTTTAGCTGAAATGCCTCCCTGACTTAGCAGCCCATGAGCTAAAGCGCTCCAATCTTAAAGCAATGCATCAGGGCGAAGACTTTCCACTTACTATACATGCATAGACTCCATACATGGGGTGGGGAGAACAAATCATGTGTAGGGTACAAATCATGTGGAGACAGCATGTAGAGATTGTACACATGTGAGCTCTGCAAAGAAGGACTGATCAACTTGTGGAGGTTGGGTGGTACAGCCAATGGACATGATCCCCTCGCCCACCCAGATACAGGTTTTCCTCATATGTACAGGTCTATTATAAAGCAAAGCAGCCATGCTGGGGGAGGCACGTTGACCACATTTTTAACAGATAACAAATGCCGTTCCAGCAATCCCAATGCATCCCCTTCTGCTAATATCAGTGGGGAAACAGCAACTTGGATCAGGAACACTGGCAGGCAGGTTGGGAATTTAAATACCCCTCCGCAGTTCTCATTCCCTGCATGCTGAAACGTATATGGGGGGAGTACATGTGTGTGCACACACACACACACATGTGCATGCATGCGTGCGACTCACCACACAGCACTGCAGAGTTAAAAAGGCTGCAAATCCCTGATTTAAAGGAGTGTTAAAAGATGAGTTAAAAATAAATGTGTGCATGATTAAAGACAAATGCAAAACAGGCTTGTGGTAGCTACAGTGTCCTCTGATGGCCAAGATGAAAGAAAGCATGCATATGGTGCCATAGAAAATACAAAAAATAAAAGAAAGGGTGAAGAGCCAGTCTTTGAAATTATATTTGTTTGGACAGCAATATACTTATTGGAGATTTTAGCAAAAAGTTTATACAGAAGAGTTTAGTTTAAAGAGTGAGTGAAGTGTTTACTGCAATGATTAATACTAGGAAAAATGAAAGCCATTTTCCAGTGTTCTCAGTGGAGACAAAATGCATCAACTTTATGAGATTAGATAGCATTTTATGACACATTAATGTTTCTGTTTTGGGAATTGTAGGAGATGTGTTGTGATTGCTGGGTTGGCCGTATTTGTTTGTTTGTCTTCGACCTTCAGGCATTAAGGTGAAACAAGCTAAACACAATATTTGGTTATGTTTCGGATCCTGCAAGCTAGAGATTTTAATTTTGACCTCAGAAGTATACCACAAATCTCCAAATTACAAAATCACATGTTATTTGATGGAATTGAAAAATGGTTCAAGGGCTTTTCATTGGACTAATCTATCATGATACAGTTGTACAACCCACCACACACCAACCATTGCTTGGAAATCTCTCCATTGTACCTTTAGGCAATGTGCTAGTGGGCTTTTTCTGTGCTATGTTCTGCAGTATGGCTCCTGGTTCCTCCAGATAAGGGATAGGCAACCTTTGGGGGCCATAGACACATTTGGCAATTTGAAAAACTGTCTTGGGCACCGCCACAAAATGGCTGTCATGGAAGGTGTGACAAAGGACAAGTAACCTTGCTCAAAAGACTGTGTATAAGACAGAGGTGGAGCCTGAGGCCTAATCTGCACCTGGTATTTATCCCGGGAGAATATCGAGGTTGTCCCTGCAGAGCCACATGACGCACAGCTGATCCTGGAGTGAACTAGGGATGACTACTCTGTTCTCCCAAGATATCGGGCATTGTAGTTATCACAATTTTCTCCACCTCTTGGGGCAAACCTGAGGTCCACAAGCTCCAGATATATGTCCTTGATCTTCTCTATTTTCCAGTTTACAAAAACATACAAACCATAACATTGTTAATAGATTCAGCACGTAGCCACATGTCATGATGGCTGTGAGCAGCTGGAAGCAACAAAAGGGACAACTTCATGGAGCCTTAAATATTGTGCAAAATGTGGCAGTGAGATTCATAACTGGGACCAGAAAGTCTGAGCACATAAGACCAATTCTGGCCTGCTTACATTGGCTGCTGGTATGCTTCTGAGCCCGATTCAAGGTGCTGGATTTAACCAATAAAGCCTTACACTGCTCAGGACCACAATATCTGATGGAACACCTCTCCTGACCTGAACATACCTAGAAAATATTCTCAGCATCTGCCCACCACCACCACCAAGTGCCACCTCCAAAGGAGGCTCAGAGGGTGTTGACAAGGAAGAGGGCCTTTTCAGTTATGCCACCCCAAATACAGAATGAGCCCACCTGGAACTAACACTGTCATCTTTTCAGTGCCAGGTTAAGACTACTCCCAGGCATTTAATGGCATATGATGGGGCATTTATGCCAGTCATCTAAACAGGTCTGGTATTCTAGTGGAACTTTTGTTGTAAACTGTTCAGAGAGCTTCATCTATTGAGCAGTATAGAAATGAAATTAATTAAATAATATTAATAATGAATCCTATTCTTACAGACTCAGTCAAAAATGTGGACAAAAAGAAAAACACAACCACCATCCTATCTGGGATCGTTCCCCCAAATAAAACCATACTGCCAGACTAGCATAAGCCTCTTAAGATGAACAAAGAGTCATACTTTAAAATGCTGTGGAAGAGATTGAAATGGGCCGTTCAAAACAACCAAAATGTGACATCATAATGGCAAAATGTAGCAGTGCTAGATAGGATACATGTTTCCTCATGAGTTGCAAGAAGTACAATTTTATTCACATTATTCTCTATTTACATTCTAGTGACCACTGACTGCTTTTATTTTAACATTTGAATGCTGCAGATTTTTTTTCCTGTAGGCAATGTTTCATCATGCAGAAAACAGGGTTCTGATGGGCCCAGCATGTTTTGCTAGTAGCAAAAGTCACTTTCTCTATTTCAAATGAATTCTGTGTAGCTCAAAACAAACATGAGGACGAGAGAAGCCCAGGTCTCACTGTGCTATCCCAAGGGAATTACTACTCAGTAACCTCTCTTATCTGCCAGCTAACTTACTGAAATGAATAAAATTGACTCTTTCTTGCCTTTGATCATCCATTTGTCTCTGCCTGTTTGAAGTGCAAATATACATTTTATTTTTTGCCCTCTTCTTTCTTTTTCATTTGCTAGGATTCCATCCCACCATTAACTTTGCTTTGCCCTTTTGTGCCTGATAATTTCCAGTGTTTTCAGAAGTTTATATCTTCTATAACAGAAGCTGGTCTACAGAAGATATCATCTTAGCTTACTCTGAGGTCATTTATATCTCTGTCACAACACTGGCGGTATTAAGTTAAGGTATTGGATCACAACCATGTCTTTCTTTCTTTCTTTTTTTGTAATTGTATGAAGGGTTCTTAAGTGTTTTGGCAAAATCTGCCTTCATAAATGCAGACATCCTGTATAGTCTCAGAATAAGGGCAATTGACCTGAGGGACAGGTGAGACAGCAGTAATGGGGGAATGTAGGTTATGCTGCAGCAGCCATTAAATGAAATGGTACTGTATAACTGTATAAACCTCTGTTTGTACATTAATTACTATTGCTAAAACTTCACATATGTAAACATAATATACAGAGAAACATTCATAATGCACACAACCAGCACAACCAGGAATCTGGCTCACCTTTCACTTAAATGTTATTCAGATTCTAGCATTCTTGTGTCCAAAGAGTCCATGTTGAATTATTTCTTCTAGGGTCTCAGCATGAAGAATGCCAGCCAACTGCCATTTGTAAATCAATGTATTTGTAGATCAATGTTGATCAAAGTATTTGCCAAGAAAAAACTTGACAAGCATTTGAAAAAACAAAACAAAAACAAACCTGAGATGTAGTGGCCAAGAATAGACGCTAGAAACACACACACACACCAGTTCAAAGTGACCTCAGCCAGAAACTCAGTCAGGGGTACTATATAGAGCTCTGCACAAATGATCTTGCAAATTTCTTCAACCTATTTGTTGGCAGAGAAATTGGAGCCATTTTATTGAATTTCTCCAGTGGGGTAGAGAAATTCTACACCACTTTCTCAAGAGCGAGGTTCATTATTAGAAGTGGCAGTATATAGCTGCTTTCTTTTTTCCTATGTTGTTGTAGTTGTTGGGGTGTGGGTGTGAGCATGTCTTGCAAAAATCAACAGTGCTAGCTGTATCAGCAACCTGGCACCATTCTGT